>NC_134474.1:50469007-50580596 GCF_964194025.1 Convolutriloba macropyga | reverse complement strand
TCTATCTAGAAAATGAGTTATATTGATTTCCTTGGGAAAAAACTACGACTGATCTGACTGATAATATTAAAGACTTTCACAATTTAACAGATTAATTTTTATTTTAAAAAAGTAGTAATGCAAAGAAACTGCATGAAGTCGATATGTTAAAGAAACGGGTTTAAATTAACTATGAAGAAAAGATAACATACGTCCAAGACATAAGGAAACAAAGTTTTTATAAATGTGAAAAAAGTGATCAAGAATTTGATACTAATCGTGGTTTGAAGTCTCATGATCAAAAAAAACAAAAGGTGATTGTAACCTTAAAATTAATGATGTCATAGAAAATTGAATTCATCTTTGGTTAATGATAATTTTTTAATCATATAAAGTTATTCCATAATCATAATTTCAATGACGCTATTGATCCAAATTCGACATCGTTGTTTCGTAAATTTTGAATCGTATAGAGAAAGTAATGCTAAGTTTCGTGCTATCTATTTCGTTAAACGTCATTTTATTGAAATCCCTAAGTCCATTTCTTTCCATCTTAGATTTTCATGATTAATAGTAATTAAACCAAATGAACAAAAAAATATGAACGAATTGAATAACCAGAGATCAGTAAAAATAAAACAACGTTTTTTTTAAAAAAATAACGTATTTTTTCCTTTTCATTTATTTTAAACAATCAATTCAAAGATTACCGTTTACCAACTAAATAATTGGAGATTTCGCATTCTAATTTCTTATTCAAACATATTGTTTAATAAAGTATATTAACAATACAAAAATAATTATATTTTTGTTGTTCAACTTTTGAATTATATTATTTTTGTTCAATTTGTGTATTCATTTAAACTTTAAGGAAAAGTAAAATACTTTATTTATTAAAGTCATAAGGGTTTTCAGTTGCATGATACCCCATCTAAAGAAAATAATGAAGGTGATGGTTTTTTAGTTTCACAAAATGAATGAGAACATTAAAAACATAGAAGCATTAAATAGTTCAGAGAACGAAAACCGAAAAAATACATGAGAAGACAAGCTTCGACGAGAATACTGTGGAAACTTGGAAGAACATTGTGACCCCCAAACCAAAATAACAAAATTGAATATAAATAAAAGATGAAAGCAAACGAAATCGTTAAATATGAAATATACTTAAAAAAGTACCTTCGAATCCAAAATTAAAAAAACCAAGCAAAAGCTGAAACAAGATTTCTCTTGCCTTTATTATTACCAGATGATAAAAATGATGTTTACAGTTGACAATTATATGATTAGTATTCTTGTAGAAACAGACCATTAGAAAAAAAAGTAATAGATTGAAGCTCTAGTAGTTTGATGTAAAAGCATCTCTCATACCTAATGGAACTAGAGTAACAAGGTAATGATCACAATTTCACAAAATGATTTTGTTACAGATAAAAATGCATAAAGATGACAAGAAACAAATTCAATCAAACAAAAAACAACCTAACAACAAGTACAGCTTATCAAGAAGAATTAACTATTTCTTAGAAGATAATAATAGCATTGACATGAAAACCAAAAGCACAGTCAAAGCGCGGTTTAAAAGAGCAATTAGCAATGCATTGCTAGTTGAACACATTCAAGAGTAACGTTAAATACAAAGATTAGCTTCACCTAATCGAGCGTTTGCCTAATATCCCATGCCTCAAAAGACAATACTCCTCAAGTCGTAAAAACATGGCCGCTATAATAAGCTCTTGAGAATATAATGCCGGCTATTAATAAACATTGCGAAGTTTTTAAATCGTTAAATATGAAATACACTTAAAAAAGTACCTTCAAATCCAAAATTAAAAAAAACCAAGCAATAGCTGAAACAAGACTTTTCTTGCCTTTATTATTACCAGATGATAAAAATGATGTTTACAGTTGACAATTATATGATTAGTATTCTTGTAGAAACAGACCATTAGAAATAAAAGTAATAGATTGAAGCTCTAGTAGTTTGATGTAAAAGCATCTCTCATACCTAATGGAACTAGAGTAACAAGGTAATGATCACAATTTCACAAAATGATTTTGTTACAGATAAAAATGCATAAAGAAATCAGAGAAGCAAATTAAATTCGATGATAACTTTCTAAAGGATATAAAATATGAACAAAAAGTTGATAGGAGAAGTCAAAGAGCCAAAACTATCAAAAATCTAGCAGCTCTGAACATTAATGAGAAGGATGATAACAACCGATTCTGCAAATCTAACACGTTTAAGCAATACCCTAAACCGTAATAAGATGATAACAACGATATTAAGGTTGTAAAAGAAACAGAAGCTTCAGGTTTATCAATAGATCCAAACCACTTAATTGAGCAGTTAGAATTACGAGTTTTGCAAACATATCAAAAATTATCATGCTTAAAATATCAAAAACTTATTAAAACAGAAAAAAGTCAACGAAGAACAAAAGATAGCTTTATCTTCAATTACGTTAAATAGGATTTTATTATAGAAAATGTAGATAAAATTATCTTCAACTAAGGTAAATAAGCTTTTATGAACGAAGAAACTAGATAACTTTACCTCCAATTATGGTAAAAAAGATTTTATTACAGAAAAAAATAGATAACTTTATCGTCAATTATGGTAATTAAGATTTTATTAACGAAAAAGCTAGATAACCTTATCTGCCATTAATTCTTACTGTTATTCCCTTTTTATAGTTAAGAGTAAATTAAATGCCAATCAAAAATTTGCCAAAAATTATAAAAAGTGTACTATGTTGGTGGCAAACTTATCAGTGGCACAAACAACAACTTAGGCGAAACCAACAGTAAAGGTAACAAAGTTCAAGAATTGTCAAATCAGTCAGCTAGAAAATTTTCAAATCACAAAAAACTTCAAAGGAGAAAGAATCATACGATTATATAAAGATGGAAACTGGCCTGCGGATTTAATTTATAAAACTTTCAAAGAACATGAAATAAATTCATTTTAACAATTCTTGACTTTTATACATGACACGCTTGGTTGTTACCTCTGAAAAATAAGTATGGTATATCCGCAACAAATGCTTTCAAAATTATTTTAAATGATAGAAAACCAGAAAATTATGCGTGCATAGCTGCAGTAAATTTTACAATAAAGTAAAGCGATCTAAAAGCTGTTTTTATAGAGAGAATTAATAGAACACCTTTATATCTAATTATGAAATCATTGGTTATCAATGATGATGGTAATTGGGTAATCTCTTAAAGGAGGCTTTCATAACCTATAACAATAATATTCATAGTACGATAAAAAAAAGTCTCCTGCAGAAGCTCCTAATTATCCAGAGGAAGTCAGATACACTGTTACACCTAGTAAAACAAAACCTCAACTGAAAAATGGTACCTATTTGAGAAATGCAGATAAACCTAAAATCTTTTGAAAAGGTTACACTTCGAATTGGAATGGAGAAATTTTTAAAATTAATGAAGTTCTACAACCACCAACTTAAAAAATAGAAGATAAGGGGTGAGATATTGGAAGGTAATTATGAACAGGAATTATTCAAAACTAAATTCAACAAGAAACAGATGACAAGAAACAAATTCAATCAAACAAAAAACAACCTAACAACAAGTACAGCTTATCAAGAAGAATTAACTATTTCTTAGAAGATAATAATAGCATTGACATGAAAACCAAAAGCACAGTCAAAGCGCGGTTTAAAAGAGCAATTAGCAATGCATTGCTAGTTGAACACATTCAAGAGTAACGTTAAGTACAAAGATTAGCTTCACCTAATCGAGCGTTTGCCTAATATCCCATGCCTCAAAAGACACAATACTCCTCAAGTCGTAAAAACATGGCCGCTGTAATAAGGTCTTGAGAATATAATGCCGGCTATTAAAAAACATTGCGAAGTTTTTAAATCGTTAAATATGAAATACACTTAAAAAAGTACCTTCAAATCCAAAATTAAAAAAAACCAAGCAATAGCTGAAACAAGATTTTTCTTGCCTTTATTATTACCAGATGATAAAAATGAGGTTTACAGTTGACAATAATATGATTAGTATTCTTGTAGAAACAGACCATTAGAAAAAAAAGTAATAGATTGAAGCTCTAGTAGTTTGATGTAAAAGCATCTCTCATACCTAATGGAACTAGAGTAACAAGGTAATGATCACAATTTCACAAAATGATTTTGTTACAGATAAAAATGCATAAAGATGACAAGAAACAAATTCAATCAAACAAAAAAACAACCTAACAACAAGTACAGCAGTACAGTTATCAAGAAGAATTAATTATTTCTTAGAAGATAATAATAGCATTGACATGAAAACCAAAAGCACAGTCAAAGCGCGGTTTAAAAGAGCAATTAGCAATGCATTGCTAGTTGAACACATTCAAGAGTAATGTTAAGTACAAAGATTAGCTTCACCTAATCGAGCGTTTGCCTAATATCCCATGCCTCAAAAGACACAATACTCCTCAAGTCGTAAAAACATGGCCGCTATAATAAGCTCTTGAGAAGATAATGCCGACAATTAATAAACATTGCGAAGTTTTTTTAATTTGTAATTTTGTTTTGACGCCATTCAACCGTCTCTGGCATTAAACTTTTATGAAACTTTGCATCATGTTTCCAAAAATAAACTCATTGATAAAATCAACGGTTCCAGAGTTTGCTTTTCGCGGCAACTAATTCAGGTTTACGAGAAAACCTTGGTGAAAGAGGAGGTCTGGCATATATACAACTAAAGGTCGAAATGTTGGAACAATCACTAAATGCCATGAACCTGAAGCTTGATGCTTGTGTGGATTCATGGGAGTGCAATCTGATTTAGAAAGTTTTAGCTGCGATAGTTGAACGAGAAACGCACGCAGAGGATGCAGTCTAGGATGGATCTGTACATTGAGAAGAACGAGATTCTGGAGAGAGTGGCTGAACAGCAACATAACAGAACAAACGTCACAAATACACTCAACACACTACATGAGAAGAACAAGTTCAAAACACAAGTTAATAACACAACAAAACACAATCCAACTATACTTATACTCAATAAATAATCACCCAATTTGTAAACCTTCGTTTTAATCTTTGTGGGTAAAACAGTCTCAATGGAAATCAACAATTCACAATCACTTGTCAGGCAATCTGGTTCCATTGTATTGTCATGACATTTTTCAACTTTTCTTATCAGACTTGTGTATCTGGGTAGCGAGAAAATAGACAACTAACAAATTATGCGAATTGTGTGCATAGAAACTGTGGACTATACAATGATTGGCTCTAACTTGAGCAGCATTTTGAAAAGACAGTGCTAATTTTTGTCAGTGGTCGGGACTGAAATTGATTCAACCTTAAGACGCAGCATTTTTTCATGTTATTATTATTATTATTATTATTATTATTATTATTATTATTATTATTATTATTATTGTACGCGAGGTATCGGAACAACCACACAGGAGTTTAAAGAAAAATGGAGGAAATTGACTCAGATATTTGTACCACACGCGAAGAATTAACAAATTTGGTTAACAAAATTGAAACTCAGCAAAAAATTTTCTTGACACACGCTGTGTTCTAGTTGAGAATTAATTATTGGATTGGATCTTTCCAACAACTGCCCCTTTGACCATCTGTTTTCCATAAATTTCCAATAATATTTATGTTTTGAGTTTTTCTCGCAGTTGTCTATCTTTTTTCGTCTTGGAATTAAGTCTCAATAATGAGAGGTCCCCTTGGGATTCAGTATATTCTTAATATTTTCCCGAAAACTTTGTTTTTCTCTGTCACTCTTAAATCTTTTTCTGTTTATTGTCTCGTCACCTAGTCCCGTTCTAGTCCCATTAATAGCGCATTTCATCAGCTCTCTATTGGAGCAGAATTTCATTTCATTTCTTTAATCCATTTCACTTCTTTAGTTTTTCTGCAGCAAAAATTGTTGCTTACATCATTTGTTTCCGAGCAGTTGCTGCAACACTAAAGGAATTTATGTAATTTTCAACATTAAACATTATAACAATAAGGAAAACAACGAGTTTCAATGACTTTGACGTAAAAAGAAGAACGACTTTTTTAAAACTATTAACCTGCTTTTAAGTTTTCTTTTATGTCTGTTGTTGTTGAGCCATGTGCTTTATTGGCAATCAAAGCCTTGTAAAAAGTCCCACTTTTGTAAAAAAAAACAAAAACTTCATTAGAATTTTTCAAATCCTCGGATTGTAGTTCAGGGCTAGTCCTGTCATGTTTTTTTACGTAGTTAAACAAATGCTTGCTTCGCTTTAGCTTAGTTCACAGTATGTTAAATATTTTGCCAGAAAATTTGCTGAATTCTCTAGTCTATCTTTCTCATTCTGCTCACAGTGCTTTCAAACAGCAAAGTAATCTAAATTCAAGAGTCAGTATCGAAAAACGAAATCGAAAACAGAGAGGGAAAGACCCATAAAACCCAGAGTTACATGCTCGGTACTTGAAATATGTTCTAACTTTTTTCAGTTTGTCACTTACTTTTTTTTTATACGGAATTGAACTAACAATTAACTTGGTTACCATGACTAGGTTTATAAAACAGCAGATCACCAGTTTAATAAATCAATTTTCAACAGTTCATTTCAGTTTTCCAGATATGAAATATATGTTTCTATCCTCCCCACTTTGGTCAGGTAAGAATAAAAACTCATAATTAATTAAATTTAATCAATCGTGTTTTCATTTCGAATAGTAAAAAACACACAATCGTATTTTCAACTAGGATAGTGGAACCCACACTATTTGGTTTGCAATTGAAGGTCATTAGACATTAAGGAGGCTTCTTTTGCTTGCAGCTGGCTCACAGTTCTACGCTTCTTGCTATCAACATTATAGCGTTTCATCGCATTAGTGTGACTGAAACCGATTTCGCAAGCCTGCCGAAAGCAACTGACAAACCAGCTGAGTACAAACTTCTGTTGTCAGTGAGCAGAACTATTCGCTTCAATGTCTCTCTCACCAATTCAGAGAGTCCTCCAAATGATTCAACACCTATGTTGGCACACTGTTCAGAATATTGCTCCAACTTCCTGTCTTCCGCAGCTCTCAGGGTAAAACTAGACTTCCTCGCCGCATTTGAAATCATACTGAGTTGCAGTGGGGAAGTAATGGTTATATTCAGAGCTGCCAGTTGCCCAGCAGACCAACAAGGTAAGTACACATCTCCAGGTCGAGAATTGTTTTTGGTATCAGGTTTTCTGCTCGCAAATTGGTGACAGGTTGGCAGCGCTGCAAGCGGAAAAATTTTGTCCCTTAGGCGGTCGTGTCGCAAAATCATATCGCCCCGCCCATGACATGCAACAGTATGATCACCGAGTGTATCCAAAGATCCTGTTTTACAATAGTGACACTTTTCTTTTTCATATATGGGAGCGCCCAGTCTGTACTTTACAGCTGTACGAAACTCGTTTGGCAAGAGATGGAGGCCGAGAGCCGGTATGGGAGCTGCCGATAACCATGCTCCTGATTGAGGTATAGGGAGTGACAATAAACGAGCTTTTCCTCTTTCGGATGTTTGATTTACAATTAATTTACTGAGAGCAAATTCGTCGAGGACGTCCTGTATTTTGATTTGAATGAGCTGCGATATTGACAATCATTTATTTCATCAGTCAACTAGGTTAAAGTGTGATCTGCTGTCGTACTTTGGCCAGTTATAAGCTCTACTATAGTAGCAGACTGCGATATCGAACCAATATAAGCTGCTTTTATCTGATCAGACGCTCGTCGGATTCCAATTCCAGTGTTATTGATAGGCAAACATGCTTGATGCTATGATTCATTGGACAAGACTGTTCCCAGTTATATTCTCAAAAACTGTCCTTTGAAGCGAGTCAAGTTCCTCAAAATTATTTACAGCTTCCTCTGAATGTGTATTGCAGCGCAGTGAATACACCATTTTTGGTGGACCCAGGCAACTACGTATAATGCCAAGAGCACACTGGTGGTCGTTTATGTACTCGAGGTTCTCCAGTAATTTTTTGATCTTTTGAACACATTTCTGTATCGAGGAAGCAACGAATCGAGGGGATCCAACAGCAGCACCCAGTATTTGAAGTCCCTCTCTACTGTTTCTTACAATTCTGCTATCGATCATGTTCAGAGCTCCTTTTGACCAGACCTCACATTTGTCTCTAATGAGTTCTAGGCCACAAGTTTTGCCAGAGACAGTCAAATATCTAAAGCCTCGTTCAGTTCGGGTTCTGTTCTAGCAATAACACCATCGTCAAGATACCAACAGTGCTGGGTAAGATTAGGTATTTTTGATTCAATCTCCCCTATTATAGGTCACAAGGTTAGGGAGAACAACAGTGGACACAAGGGATCTCTTTGTTGCACTCCAGATTGGCTTGTTACAGATTTGTTACTATAGTAAATATGACTGTGCTGTGGGTGGCAATATATGGCAAATGATGCAAGACTCGGCATTAATGTAACAGCTGCATTTAGAATTTGATTTCGTTTAATGGAATTGAAGGCGTTTTTGAAATCGATCTGTAATATTCCTGCATCCTGTGAAAGCTGCAATTTCTCAAATGTAATTTTGGTTGCGTGTATTATTCTTTCAGCTCCACCCTTGACTCCTAGACCAAGCTGTTGAGATGAGAACAGTCCGGCTGACTCTGTTTGTGTTTGCTTGGCTATGCATTTTGCAAACAAATGTCGCAAGACCTCGGCCGCAGCTATTGGACATACACATTTTAATTTCCTTAAAACAGTTAATAAGCACTGCAGAAAACTAGTGCCACTGACACAGGGATCTGACCTCTGCTGGCCAAATTCACTAGCTTTGTTATGCTTTTAATAGCTTGTTTAGATTGATCAGAAGCAGCGGAATTAACTGCGTGCAAAAGGTGTTCAGGGTACATTTTACATGGAACGGCAACTGAGAAATTCGGGAAGGCTTCTATTTGGCCAAATACAGTTGGATCATCAAACTGATGAGCTCGAAAGATGTAATCTTGAAATTGCAGCAGAGGTTCTTCTTCCAGAGGGTGTTTTAAGAGAGTTTTAAGCTCTCTGAATGTTTGGATATTATCTAGCGCTACTCCATCGAGTGACAGAATTTCACTGCTCTCCCCAATTGGCCTTGGAGGCACAGCACCGTAGCATGAGCTGCAAAAACAAGTGCTTCTTTGGTTTCAGTAACGGTTTTTCTTGATTGCTTCATCGATGCAGCTTCATACCGAAGTCCGGCGTAGTCCCCCGCTTTCCAGCGCTCAAACCGTTTTGACAATGAGTTTTCCTGATTCTGTTTGTGTTTCTTTCCACCTGTATTAGATACTCGTAATATGCATTAACTAATGGCAAATAGCTTGGATGTGAGATACATCCCTCGATAGTTTCGTTGAGAACGTCAGACCAACTGAGTCAAAATTTGACCGGTATGTACCGTAGTGTTGGAATATGTTTCTTGCAAATTGTTTCCAAGTCTGGCAGTCCAATAGGATTCGTGTTTGATGTACCAGGACTGACCTCTGTGCTACTTAAATCTGTTTCTGTTTCGCCGGTCAAAACTATCTCGTCAGTGCGGGCTGCTATATCACGTGGAATCTTTTTTGTATTTGACAGTAGGGAGCTAAATTGAGCGTATACCCAGATGGATCGTGAGCAAACCCATTTATCAAATTGTGGTCCCCAACTTGAATAACTGATTTTAGTTTTGTTGTTTTTGTTTCTTATCTATCAGGATAAAACAGCGCTATCAACAGGAATTTGAAAACGGGGGTCAGAGTCATCAGCTGTCAAGTTGCTCATTGACTGTGTTAATCCAGAGGATTGGTTTCCTTCACTTAAGTGTCTGATAACAAACTGTTTTCAACAAAGCTAGAACTATCTACTGTTGTACATTCATTATTTTGAACTGAAGAAGCTTTCATTTTGTTTCCTTTTATCTTTCCCATTTCTCGTTCTTATATTGCAAATAAAAGTATAGCTTGTTACATATCGAAGGATCTTTAATTTCACATCTGATAAGAGGAAAAGCGTCTTACAAATCTTGCATTATCATTGGGCTGCCGACTGCTGAAAAAATATCAATATCGGAAACTGAAGTAACTATAAATATTGTTGTTCTCTTCTTAATGAATAACAAAAACGTGGGGGGACTCTACCGCAAACAACCGCACGAACAACCAATTACTATCAAAATAGGAACAATCTCACCAGGGGACTGCCATTCTTCATCTTGCCCCAAAAGATCCAAAAACACTTCCAGCCAGCTAAAAAAACAAACATGACGAATCTTTGGTAACTTTCTCTTTTTGAGTTGCAGATTTTTCCTTAGGAGCTAACCGCGCACGTGCTATTCTTGTCGCACTTGTCTTAGTTACCAACTAGTCTTAGTTACTAGATACTGATGAGCTAATGCCTGTATCCTCTCATTAAGACTCAGAGTATGTCTAACTTT
Source organism: Convolutriloba macropyga (assembly GCF_964194025.1). NCBI lineage: Eukaryota > Metazoa > Xenacoelomorpha > Acoela > Convolutidae > Convolutriloba > Convolutriloba macropyga. The sequence continues at coordinate 50,570,198 of NC_134474.1, read as the reverse complement.
TGAAAGTTATTTATAATTAACTTGGTTATCATAACTATGGTAATTAATTCAACAGATCAGCAGTTCAATAATTCTAAATTCAAGTGTACATTTCAAATTTGCACGCGTGAAATGTTTGTTTATATTCTCCCCACCTTGGTCAGGTAAGAATAGAAACTCGTGATTGAAGGATTTAACAAATTGTGAATGCAGTTGTACTTTCAATTAAATGTCTTTGAGAAAATTCGTTTCCTTCGGTGATTTCGAAGTTTCTCTGCTGATGTATGAGGACAAAAACTAGTAAAATTAACTGAAGTCCCCACTCATTGGGTGACATTTAAACACAGAAGGGCCCGCTCTCATAAAGTGAGTCCCATATCACTTGAGGTTACTGAGTTCTTGAACCGGATTTTCTTGACTCTCTGATTGGGCATAGCGGCACAATTGGATGCGACATTCCCCATCAATTCTAGCTCATAATCGCGAATCTCTTGCAATCAGCATTGTAGCTGAGCCACGCATGGCACTTATTGATACCGCTTTAGCGAGGCGACTGAAGGCTACTGATAGGCCTGATGTCTAACAACGAAAATATCAATAGCTCCGGGTTATGGGAATCACAGCGGCTATTATAATTCGGCTAAGTGCAAAAAAATCAACGGGAAAAAATTGGTAGAGCAAAAACGGAAAAATGTGTCTAACACGTTGATATTCTTAAAGTGTGCTTTTTATCACTTTCAGGTCGAAAACATGCATTTTGAGCATTACATTGAAATTTTTACCAGGCCTTTTAAATGATGAAACCTAAGCTTCATATTAGTTTCAAAATTTGGAGAGGATCAAAAAGTATAAGAACTGAAACCTTTTTGGCCAGCCATTTAGCTTTTTAGTTTTCACAGACACTCAAGTAAACGTTTTTGCCAACAAAATTGTAATTAGCTCAAATGACTAACTTTTATCCTGGCGATTACCAAACATGGCTGCGTGTTGTAGAGCACGAAGTAGAAGCAAAACCGGCCTCAACACATCAACTCTGAAAAGACACACTTGCATCTATAGCCTTCATCAGTTCTATAGCTCCATTACATTGGGTCAAACAGTGCTGATTGATCTGCTGCATGACATTTTGTGACGAATAATTTATTTTCACAATTTTATAAGATTGAACAGCTGATAAACGCATAGTTTTCATCTGCATCAGATTTAACTCTTTTACACCACCTGCAACATTCTCATCAGACGGCGTTGAGATTAAGTCAAATAAGCAACTTCCAAATGGCTGTATCTATCACAGCCAGTTTGTATAACAACGTATAGCGACTGACTTGTAGGGACATGAGTGGGTTTGTGATAATTTTAATGGTCATCTGGTTTTATCTCCGGTTTTTCACCCCATTAGGCTCCTTCTGAATGGCGTTCAATTGTGATCGTCAAACCAAGCCTCTTCTTCGTCTCTCATCTTCTCATCACTCGAATCATTGGCATCGCTCTTATCAATCGCATCATAATCTATATCTTTTTCCCTGCCGTGCAAGAACTTCTCTTGCATGTACAACGTAAACTCTCGAAGCCTCAACTCCTTTGCTGTCTCGGAGCAGTCCGCTTCCAAGCCGCCTATACAATTCACATCATCTTCTGTAGTTGAATCTGAATCAAATTCTTCATCTGAATAACCTTCAACGTCATTCCCAGTCTTAGCGTTCCCTGTTGAACATGAAGCTTGTAACTGTTCGTCCAAAGTCTCAAGTAAATGATCATATTTCGCTCTAGGTTCAGTTCGCATACTTGCCATTGGTTGGCTAATTATCGACTCTAGCTCCTGACTGGATAAAAATTGGCCGACCATTGCGTCGTACGCTTCTGGGTCTCGATTTCTCATCCGACTTTCTGTGAAAAAATTTGTCTCTCTCATAAGTTTCTGCATTGCTCTACAGCGTCGATTATTCTTTGCCTTAGCCGAAGCCTGTCTCGCTTTCTTAATTTTACACGTAAAAAATTCCACAATCGATTTTTCTTCATAAATAGTTCTACAATTTTGCGAAAGATTTTCGAAATACGGGCACACTTCGGGAGTTAAAAATTGATGATATTTTTCAAGAAATATGTGGGGTTTGTTCACCAGTTGATGACGTAGTACTTCTTGCAGCTCAATTTGTGTAAGAGACGTGTCATCTCTTGATTGGTTGACTATACGGTGCCCACTTTTCATAACCAGTTGTAGAATCAGTCCCCTGAGATCGGCCATCTGAGGTTCCGTGACCGCCATGACACAACGCGAATAGCCAAAAACAAACTCGAGACCAATTTATCTGAAAATGAAGAAATATATAAATACTATAAACGAAAATATAAACAATATTTTAAATATAAACATGAAACTCTTCAAAAAAATTTCAAAATTATAATTGGAAAAATTGAACAACTAGTATTTTTCACATCCTTGGTATAAAAAAGATGCTAACAAAGGAGACGCGGAGGAGGCCCGAAAAAGAATCGTCCTCGGAACACGTGCAGTTGAAATTTACGGGATAAAAATAAAAGACCAAAAGTAATCTTACAGCAAAACAAGGAGGCTCGGCATGTGCCTTCTCACACATGTAATGTTCTGACCCCCCCCCCCCTTATATTTTTGACTCAATTGATAAATGAAGAAGAAAGAAAACTTTCAAAAATACACATACTATTCGAAAATAATTGGTTAATGAGTAATTTGTCTGAAATGCCAACCAATAAATGAACTAATTTCTACCGCATTGGAGAGTCATTGATACCTGCTAGTAATAAGATTACGAGATAAGACAAGCAACAAAAAACGACAAAACATCAGTTCCCGTCAAGCTCAAAATATATCTTTTTTTAAAAAAATCACTAACGAAGTCAGTCAAAATAGCATAACTTGAAACCTAAACTTAAAAAAATCAACTTGTACTTCACCTCAAAGCAGCTGTGACATGTGTATGAGACTTTGTAACCAGTCAAGAAGAACAACAAAGAAACGAGGCAAGGTCATAGCAACTATCAGCTGTCAACTACAAATATTAGATAGTCTTATGTAACACCATCGGAGCCGTTGGGAGCGGTCATTAGTGAGACGACGAACTAAAACTTAACTGACAAAGTAGGAAGAAGAAAAACGTTCAAACAAAGCCGACAGATTGCAGTAACAGCCGCGAAAGAATAGACCTGCCTTCCGTACAATAGAGATAGACACAGACAGATTCAGCGATAAATTAATAAAGCTTGTTAAAATTCATTCCTCCGAAGCCTTTCATTAGGGACCTTTAGTGCACATAAGAGTTCCTTTGACCTTAAACTAATCCATAATTAAACCTAAGTTTTAAAGTCATTTTATTGAGTGAGGTAAGTCACGTTTGATTGAAATCTAATAGAGCAAGTGGACTTATAACCTTTGCAGAGAGATTGAGAAATGACGTCACGGGCGCAAACACTGTTAATGAGAGGAAGAAGTCATTCAGAAATTTTGACTTTTTCAGATTTGCTGTGTGAACAAATGTAAAACGAAAACTAACGTCAGACGACGAAACAAAAAACAGTCCTGACGTACAATTCAAAGAATTTTCATTGACTAAACAAAAAAAACTAGAAGGGGCTATGAGTGATTTGGGAAAACCATTTCTAAGGAAAATAAGATCCAAGAAATCGAAAAACAGTAAAATTCAAAGTGAAATTGCCGCATGTGAACAAAAAATCACTAGCGAGAAATGAAAATTTAGTTCAAAAAAATAGGGCCAGAACCAACTATGAATGAATTGGGAAAACCATCTAAAAAACGGATCCAAAAAGTAAAAAAAACAGTAAAAAATCAAAGTTAAATTGCCGCATGTGAACAAAAAACCACTAGCGAGAAAGTGAATTTTTGTTCGAACACCGTTTTCTCACTCCACTTTAAAATTAGAGCGAAACAATTTCACGCCGCAAAACTACTCCCTTTTTCGCTCCATTTCCTTTTTCGGCGTGACCAAAATCACGACTCCAATTTGACTTCAAAAATCATGAAAATATGTGAACAGATCTTAAAAAGACAGCGCCCCAATACAATTCAAATCCTTCGAATTGTAAAATACCAAGAGCACAGCAATGTAGCTCCGCTCAGCTTACAGCTATAAAAATACACATTTTTTTTTCATAAAATGCCACCTTGAAGAACCAACGATACTTGCCGTTGATGAGATTCAACTTAATTGATCAATGGGAAATAAACTTAATTGATCAACTCAGTTTTTATAAGATGTCACCTTTAGCTTACTGTACAAAAAGTAGCGCTCAGTCACTCGAATATCATTTCACCGATGATTGGAACAAGAACTAAAATAACATTTAAATTAAATTTGTCATATTTCAGAAAGGCCATTTATAGATCTACTTAGCAGAATGGGAATATAATATCTAAGATAGCTAACCTAGGCTGTGAATGAAATATCCTACATGAAACACGCTACATCATAGATCCACTACTAACACCAAGTGTTCTGCTAATGGAATAATTAGCCCTCCGCACACATTTGGGACAGGGAGCGTAGTCTGACTTGCATCTCTTGTGAAAAACGGTGAAGCACTTCTCACACGTAACCGTTCCCTCAATGTCAAATGCATATATGATCTCAGACTCATGGCAAATCTCACAAATAAAGCCCTTCTGTTTGCAAACAACACATGTGTCGATATGACGAATGCAATAATCGAGCACTCGTTGCAGGTGCGTTTGCAGGTAGCCTGTTTGAATCTGCAACAGATCCTGTACGCTGTACAAATGCAGGTTTGTAAGCATGTAATCTTTTGGCCAAAGTCGACTTTTGACCTCATTTGAGGTGGTTTCCGAACAGGAGAAAAGGTAATTTGCAGCATATTTCAGTCGTTTGCGTTTATCGAACATGACCCTTAGTGGTTGGATGTACTCGTACAAATTGTTATTAACCTGATCGAAGTCAATTAGAGGTTCGTTTTCCATTTCCACCAGAAAAGTTTTGGCGGCACAGCTCACTTTGAATGGTTTAAAATCCCAGTTGTGGACAATATATGCTGGGATAACAGCTTCATCGTCACAATGACATCGTGAACAATAATATTTGGAATCAAAGGAACAAACTTTGAATTTGCCATAGATAGTTCCAATTGGAGAGCTACATCCCAAGCACATGTAATTCTGAGACGGAAGTCCCTTCTCATGACTCAAAGTTGTATAGATTGCTTTAAAATCATTCAACGCTGTTTCTGTCAAATCATAAGTCAACCCAGATTGCTGAATGATCTCAAAATCTTGCGAACCTGTCGAGTACTCGCGTTGAATTGTGCTTTGCCCAGCTGCATCTTCTATTGTATTTCTATTAACTTCTGAAACCTCTCTATTTGTATTATGAGATGCTTCAGTCTTTGAGGTTGTGCAGCTATCATTTCTACTAACACTGTTGCCAATATATTGCAAACCCATCAACGCGTAAAGGTTGGGGGAGGATCGAGCTGTATCCGTCCAGCAACCTTCAATATTAGCATGAACATTGTTGCCAGGGGGCGATGGAGTAATGCGTTGTGAGAAATCACTTATGTCAGCATCATTAGTTCCACCAGTTACCGAAGACGTCGATGCCATACCAGAAACATCATCTTCAACTGCGAACATGACGTTAGCATCAAAATGAAGAGTTTCCGTTGGGTTTTTATCTTTACATTCAAAATTGTCGATCGTTGTGCGCTGCTCAGATGACGCATCGCTCACTTTGTTGTCATTCAGGAGCATATCGGCAATTCCCAGAGTTGGCTGAGATTGTTCGTTACCTCCACTTGCTTTTGTAATTAAATCAGCACTCTTCGCTTCCTTTTCATCTAGCAAACTACTTCTTTCCTCTTGCAAGCTAGCAGACACTGCAATAATATTATCCTCCTTGGGATCAGGAATGTTCTGCTCCAGTATTTTATAGTCTTCAGGCGTAATAGACCGGGATTCAGAACCCACGCCGATATCACTTTTATCTACATCCAAATGTAAGTCACTGGATTCCAAGTTCTTTGATAACCGATTTGTATCACCTGAATTGGTGGACGTTAAAGACAACTGAGAACTACTCTCGGTTCGTAAACTCAAGGTGGCTGTCTGTCTTCGTCCTTTTGTAGCGTTTCTTTTCCGATGTCTGCGATTCCCACGACGTGATGACGTGACATCATCAAAGATTCCAACAGCAGAGGATAAATCTTGATTCACGAATGTCTCAATTACTGTTTGCTGCTGTGAGGCAACTGGTTGGCTCAAAGAGGACACTTCAGCAGGCATTGCTTTTGGTAATGAGTCCGGTGGAAAAAGAACCGGCAGGTTGGTAATTTTGAAATAGCCCGCTAATTCCAAAGGCGTGGTGCCCCACGAATTAAGCAGTGATACATTATGTGGCAAATCGAACTTATAGTTAACGATTCCTTGGAGCAAGCCAATTAAAAGAATAGTTTGATTGTCGTCAAACCAATAGGATTCCTTGTTATAGAACTTTTTCTTTAACTTGACATCTCCATTTACAATAAGGCCAATATATGACGTCAATAAACCATCATTCAAAGCCATTCTAATCCACGATCGACACAATCCCGTTTCATTAGTAATAAATTTCAAACTTGAAAGCTGTGTCGCGACCTCATTGTGCGTAAATTTGACGACAAACGGCCAAAAAGTCGGCGACGCTATTTTGGTGTTAGTTGAAGCATCAAGAATCTGTTTAGTTGAAAAAGGAGACTTCAATGCCAGTAGAAAAATAGACTCAAGAACATAGCAAAGAGCATTGGTTACTTCAGAAGACTGAAAGGATTGCTCAAATGTAGAGGCTGCCTGGAATTGCAGTTTTTTGATGACCAGCTTGAGATTGTACGTTAGGTTATCGCGAATTTTTGCTGACTGGTCGGTGGATAAACCTGACATCGTTATCTAAAAAGGAGAGAAATATCATCTCAGCTGAAGTAACCTCGGCAATAACTCTAATTGAAACAATACAAAAATTTAATTGAAACAATATTGAAAACAATACACTTGTTTTCACTCAAAAACAATTTGCAAAACTTAAAGGCAATGAACTCTATACAAGAAAACAAATGATTCTATGAAAAACACGATGTATAAAAAGTATATAGTCTGATCGCCTTCAAACCAATAGAATTGCTTGTTATAAAACTTATTCATTAACTTGAAACATAAAAAATGGAGGATGTTGTTTGGAAATGCTTTGAATGTGAAAACTCACCAACGCGTACTGGAATAATTCTTAATTTCCGTAGCTGCGCTGGCCTCCAGCATAAGAAAACCATTTTAAGAGGGTACTACCCATAGGCTTTTTCAATCAACAAGCGACTGGCAATACTTTGACGAAGCCCTAAAAATCAACGAAAACATGGCGAAAAACTCAACATCCAAAAAACTGGTCTTCAATCATTGCAAATCAGACAATCAGAAAATTTTTAGTTGACTCTAAAAAAACCGCAAAACAACAGAGGAATGCAAGTCAACCAATATGCTAAAGCAAAAGGACACATTCAAACTTTTCTTGAAGAAAAGCTACAAAAGATAACGCATCTTGCAGTGATCTACACAACACGGAAACTAAAAACCTGCTTATCACCCCTAAAGACTAGTTTTGTCCAGCATCTAAAATTGCACGTGGTATACGAAATACTATGTAGTGGATGCCGTTCCACCTATTGAAGACATAAACACGCGGACGGTAGAGCATCAAAAAGGGACTCAAAGGTAGGTCAGCATGCAAGCGAATGTATTGGCACATCACGCGCGTTTGATTGGCGTATAATAGATTAGTGCAATGTGCCACAAAAACTCATAACTCTTGAAGCAATACATATAGCACAAAGGAAACCCTTGCTGAACACGCGCGATGAGTACCGAAGCCAGGAGTTGAAATACTAGTTACAGTTGTCAAGTTGCTCAATTCGAATACAATTTAGCAAATCAAAACAATGAAACATTCCAAAATGATACTGAAACCGTAGAGAAAGTCACTAAAAACTTAAAAACATAATTTCAAAGATCTTGAAAAAAATTAATAACCAATTTGAAATACTAGAAGAAACTGTCGAGATTTTCAAATATATCAAATATCATACCGAGATCCAACGACACTGTTTCATCCTTTAAAAAATTACTATTGTCATCGAGCACATTTTAAACAATTTTTAAAAAATTATGTCTGAGGTTAAAATTTCAAGAAGTTGACAAAAATATTGAAAATCAATCAATAAAAAAAAACTAAGCCAGGATAACGCCTCTTGCTATTCGGAAAACTTCTTCTTCATGAAAAAAAGTTAAGCTGACTGGTCTTTTTTCTGATACCAGATTGCCAGAAAATAGCCGCTATAGCTTCGTCGATCTGCAGTCTCAAAAAGATAAAGACGAAGCGGACGATAATTCATATTTTGTTGCTGAGAGCTTAAATGCAGAGTGCAGTAACACTTATGGCTACTTAAATTAGACGCTCACAAAAAACTTCAATAAACGTGACACACATTCACTAGACCTTATCTCTTTGAATTAACGTTAGGAAAAATCAATTTTAGAGTGCGGAGGTCATTTATGAGAGTAAGGTATGCCACGTGTGTCCAAAAACTTAATCACGCAAAAGAACAAAAACAGTTGTTCTGTTAAGAGTGAAAAATGACGCCATGCAGGCAATTCAGTTAAAACGGCATGCACAAAAATTGTATGAACAAAAATCAGACTTGCTGTGGTTGCGACGTCATATGATCGTAGAAAAAACCTTGACAAAAAACATATCCGGAAGACTCCGGAGTCAACCCGAAGTGGGAATTAACTTACAATAGCAACCCACCAACCCACTAACTGATAAAACTATTAACTTGATAATAGTAACCAATTTGGAACAACAACTGGAGTAAACAAACTATCATGGGATAAAGCAAATTATGAAAAAATTTGTAATTTGCGACTCCAGAAGCATTGTATATGATAGATAGTTTGCTATGATATAACTTACTAGAACATCTAACTATCAAACGATAGGATAAACATACTACGATACATCTCGAAAAAGAAGATAAACCGATCAAAAAGAAATAGTTAAAGAGCAACATCTAAAAAATTTGTTAAATTTTCCAATAATAATCTACGAAAATTGCAAGGTTTAAAAAACTGTTCTCAACGCACATTATCAAACAGTTGCTGCTAATCTATTGAGTACACACGCCACACCTAAACCCACTGTAAAGCGAACAGCAAGAACAAATTTATAAAACTGCAGATCTGATAAATATATTTTATGAAAATATTTGCTACCAAACATTTGTTTCCTTCTAGTGACCATAACACAGTCAACAACTTTAACTAAGCCAGTTAAACATGAGTAAATTATTCTGAAAGGCAGAAAAAATGGAAGAACAAGGCAAAAATACTTCGAAATAGATAACTTAAGCGAAGAAAATTTTGAATTTAGCCTAATTAAGTTGGTTAAAATCAGTTGAAAAAGATATGGCCGAAATCAAAAGGCCCGAAAAACAAACAAAGGAGCTTTTTTAGCCAAAAATGTAGCCTACTCCAAATACACTAAATACACTCCAAAAAAATACCGATTCAAAAACTCGCTTCACCAATACTCCTCTTCGAGGTGTAAAAACCAAGAGAAGGCTAATAACAGCCAGCGAATAATATCTCGCCCCCAGGATGGTTGGAACAATTCATACTATTTGAGTAGGATCAGATTTACCCCCTTCGTTTTCTGAGTGCAATGAATCTGACAGAATAAAGCAGAAATGTTCCAACAATAACGACAATTTGGAAACTTTGTGCTACTTTAACTACTTGAATGATGAATTGCTCATTGCTCTCGAAAGACAGGGCTGGCTCAAATTAAATTGAAGTGTGGTTCAGAAAAGCAAACGGGCATAGGGGGCTTTAAATGATGCCATCAGAGCTTATTTTAGATCTCTAGTATGATTTAGCTTTAAAAGGGAACCAGTTTCCGCACATTTTTGACCGGAATTTTTGCACTACACTGCCACCAAATTAGTTCGGTTGCCTAATATTTAGTATTACAGAGCAATTTATTACGCAAGACATCAAGGACGTATTAGACACAAATGTTTTGCAGTTTTACATGATACACTTTCCAGTTTTTGATGAGATTTTAAGTACCGACCCGATTTCAATTTGTTTTAATTTAAATCCCCTAAATTGTAAAGATGCCAGACGAACTTACGAGAAAATTCAGATAGAAGTTCACCAGCAGTAATTTCTGCCTCACATGAATCTTTTCGCCTTGATCGTAAAACTTGAATTTACAATGCAAAAGCGTGCTTCAAATGCCGTACGCTTGATCAAGTTGAACAGACTTCACGTGGAACTAAAGGTACTCCGTCTAGTGGAAAACTGACAAACTTCTATCTTGATTGCCTCTGTAGTTAATCATGGCATCTTTCTAGTTTCAAGCAATCAAAACTCTTTTTCCAGGCTGAGGTGTGCTCGAAATCGTCCTGATCAGACCGTCCCAGACCAAAATTTCCTCTGGTGAGACCAAAAATTCCTCTGATCAGACTCAGCAGGGCTCGACAGTTTCTGTGCGCTCGAATCCGTCTCTGAACAGACTCAAGCTCGCTCGAGTTTTTGTGCGTTCGAAAAGACCTGCGTCCCTGATCAGACCCACCTGCGCTTGAATGTACTTCTGATCAGACTCAGTTGCGTTCGAAATCGTTCATCAGACCAGTTGCGCTAGAACCGTTTATGATCAGACTCAAGTGCGCTGTTGCACTCTAAATTGCCTTGTAATTTCGAGCGCAAAATGGTCAGGTGTGCTCTCGAAATGATCTGATTAGGAGAATTTCGAGCGCACACCACAGCCTGGGATGTCAACTGTGTACAATCAATGCTTCAAAACTTCGTTCGCGAGCAATTAGAAAAGGGAAAATAGCTGAATTGTTTAAGGCTTGAGAATGTGATTCTAAAAAGCAGATGAAAGCTAGCGGACGCCAATTGAAGGAGAATTCCGATGACAAAGGTCATTAATCTAGGTGACAATAGTGTACAAAGACATTACTCAGCAATCTCGAGCTATCTCATACTATCTACAAACATCAATAATTAAAAACTAAATTCAAATTACAAACACTGTGTGCAACGTAAAACTGTACGCAATTAATCACAATGGCTATACACTGGAACATCATAAATGGAAACACAAACTTAAAAAAGTCAGCAAGAATATAGTTATTTCAAAGCACAATGAGATCAAAAGGGTAAAATCACTCCTCAATTATATTCACTTCTTTTTTTATCACTCAAGTTACATTCAAAGCATTTAACCAAATAACTATTTAAAAACAACTCAACCCAGTAGGGCACAAGACAGGCAATTCTGTGACTTTTTATTGAAATTATTAGTCGATAAATTAAGACAAATTTTGCAGGCAATTAAATTGCCTTCTGAAATAAGACTGTCAAATTCTCAGCCAATCATAACCGAGTCCAAGAGAAAAGAAATTTTGTGAAATATTTTCTGGTAAAAGAAACTGAGAGCGAATTAATAAATAATTATCTTCAAATTATCGTGGGCCATGGCCATGTCTCAGCGGCTTATGGGATTTGGGTGACGTTCAACTATGCCGACGTAATACTATGCCGATTATAAGAGTGCCGAAAATTTATTCAATTTTTATCTTGATAAATTTCTTAACCAATCACGTCATTTTACGGAGCTGACGTAAAAAAATTATCGGTCAATCGAGAACGACTTTCGGCATTCTTATAAAACTTATTGCTTATTAGTAAAAGAAAACTGCAGAAAGATAAACATCAAGTAAACAAAAGTAATTGCGGGCAATGGCCATGCCTCAGCGGCCCGTGGGACTTGATATGAATCTATCACAACCGAACATATGATCAGCGTACCCTGAAAGTTTTTTAAATTTACTTAAGATGCTCCTGAATTCACATAAAAACTCTTTTCATGTTTTCGGCACTCTTGAAATAAGTTTCACTTTCAGCACTCTTAAACGTCGGCATAGTATTACATCGGCATAGTTGTAAGTAATCGGGACTTGATATGAAAATATCACAACCGAACACAAGAAAGAACAATTAACCAAATTAAGTACTTTTTTTTCGTAATCAACTAACTATTTAGGGTAATCAAAGTCAACTTCTTGCTTTAGGCTCTTTCTAAATCGTCAGGTTTCGGCGCTTTCTAACGTCCGCTCTTTATAACTTCGGCTCGTTTGCACTTAATCGTAACTCATATTATTTTGCTTGTGACAGAGAATAGGGTAACTTGTCGGCATTTAATAGTCCGAAGGCCGCTAATTGTCTTTAATTACCCTAAATTGAGACTAAATCACCAAAATTACTTGCCTGAGTAAACTGACATTCGGTTGTGGTAGTTTCGGTGACGTACAACTATGCCGCTTATAAGAGTGCCAAAAATTTATTCGTTTTTCACCCGATAAATTTCTAAACCAATCAAATCACAAACCAATGAAGTTGAGAGATTTTTTTATTTATTGGAGGGAGATATATTTAAACAAACAAAGTTAATTGCGGACCACGCCCATGCCTCAGCAGCCCGTGGCACTTGATATGAATCTATCACAACCGACTACTGGCCAGCGTGCCCTGGTTGCTTTGAAAACTATTCGGTCAGCATTTAATTGATAATTAATTGGTAATAGCAATTTCGGCACTTTTATAATCAATTTCAGTTTCGGCACTCTTAAACGTCGGCATAGTATTACGTCGGCATAGTATTACGTCGGCATAGTTGTACGTAATCGGAAGTATCATAGCAAGTTCCATGATCCATGGCCGTGATCACAGTACAACGATGTCGATTATAACTCTGCCATAAAATTATTGAATTTTGTTACTTAATAAATTCCGAATCCAATCGGATCACTCTTAAAAGAACAAGAGCAAAAATTTTGAACCAATCACAATGGAAACGCGATTTTAATCTCTACTATTTATCCTGACAAAACGGAGCGAACTACATTTTCAGCAATAAAACAAGAATTGCGGGCCATGACCACGCTTCAGCGGCTCGTGCAATTATAAACCTTAAGAAATAAGAACCTGTACACCCGAGGCCACTTTTTGGCATATTTAATCTAAACAATTTCGATCATGCCCGCGGATAAAAATTTCTTTGCAATTATTCCCAATATGTTAGGATTGTTGCCTGAGTATTCAAAAGACTAACTTTGACTCCATTTTGATGTAGACAGATAACTCCTATGTTTATTGGGCAGACTTACTCAAACTCCCTGCTTGAAATTTATTGACGGTTAATGTTCGACTCCGAGGAAATGAAAAACAAAATGACCATATTTTTTTGAACGACAGCTCCTAACTATTATTTTCTTATTACTTGTGAAAGAAGCACAAAAAAATTGAATTGATAAAGCAACAAAAAGACCAAACAACAAACTATAACAAACATCTGATGAAATCAAAAGACACAGCATTCTGTTTCAAGCGAATGCTAAGAGTTATAAATTGAACCGTTTAAAATGAATATCTTGGATGTAAAACTATTTGTGTTGTCTGGAAGTCTGCATATTACAGGAAAAGCATGAATAAAGAAAGAAGCCACTGTAATCCTCTATTAGAGCTGTTATTGTCACAAGAAGTCCTGCGCGGAGCAGTCGCAAGTTTTTGTATCCTGGTCGATACCTCATGAGACTCCCAACCGGGGTGGAGTTGGACAGCTATCCTCTATTAGAGCTTTTATTGCCACAAAAAGCTCCTGCGCGCAGCAGTCCCAGGTTTTTGTATCTCCTCATCGATACCTCCTGAGACTCAACTGGGGTGGAGTTGGGCAGCTAACCCGTAATAGAGCTGTTATTGTCTCAATAAGATCCTACAGGGACAAGTCGCAGGTTTTCGTATCGCCCCATCGATACATCATGAGACTACCAATCAGGGTGGAGTTAGGTAGCTTCAACATTCAGCGCTTGCTACGCAAACGCCTGTTTGCAGGTGGCTCTTCCTCTGCTTCAAAAGCAATATATGGACATGTTGAGAACGGATTTTCCTTGGGAGCTGCGTCAAAATCGAATATTTCTTCATCGTCGGACTCATTTTGAGAAGTTTTCCAGAAACCAGGATCCCGTGGAGAAACAGTTTCTCCAATCTTATTATCCGGTTGTTCAGTTAAATTGTCGACCGTTTCTTCAATCTCAATATAGAACTTCAGTTTTTTCCAGAGTTTTTTTCTGTTTTCGAGCCACTTTGTAGTGACCAAAAGCATATGAACGCATACCGTCATTCAGATAGTAACGTTTATCATCAAAACCATTTTTGTTAGACTCTTATGTGAAGACTAGTTATAGATTTAACTTATTCTCTCAGAGGTGATTTGGATTTGAGCACATCCTTGAATTTATCACGATGAAGTCTCTTTCACATGTCTGCTCTCAACTTTGGCCTTTTATTTGAAAGTTTGCAAAATTCTTAGAGTAAGCTATTGGTTTTAGAAAAAACAGCTATCACAATGTCACCATTCAGTTCATCAGAAAAAATTAGTGGCAGCTTTAAGTTAAATTCACTTTGAACGTCATGATTTTTTGGGGTAATCACTCAAATCAAGTACACGCTAAAGCTGCGCAATGTTTCCGTATACGTGATCGGTCTCAAGCTCGCAAAACAGAAAGCGACGATACATTACACGAGCTTTCTCATCAAACAAATGTTTCATTTCATAATGGAACCTGTACAGATAGAAGCACCCAAAATTATTCTACATGAACTCTTTCTGGCTAAGAGTGCTTCCGATCAGATTCTTTCGAAAGATAGTGAACTTCTCAAAGTGTATTTGTTACAGTAGAATTTGTCCTTTCTCCTCATTTTCAACAAATACCATTCTATACCGACATCAAGTTCTCCATCGTCTTTGCCAAACATGGTTTGTTGAACAATTTGAATTTTTTTCTCGAAACGGTGATCCCAGGTTGGTGTCGCAGCTTTGTACTCAGTTCAAAGTAATACTTCATGAAGTCACTCTGATTGACTTTTAGAGCCTCATGGAGT
The DNA here is from genome assembly GCF_964194025.1 of Convolutriloba macropyga. Classification (NCBI taxonomy): domain Eukaryota; kingdom Metazoa; phylum Xenacoelomorpha; order Acoela; family Convolutidae; genus Convolutriloba; species Convolutriloba macropyga. The sequence goes on along the minus strand of NC_134474.1, from coordinate 50,555,185 downwards.
TTTATTAGTTGGAGACCCTGTTGGTAAAAAACTTAAATAATGAATAGCGACATACATAATTCTGATTTGATCGAAGCGTTTGGGAATAGGAGTGGTCTTGTTGTCCACATTGAGCTGTTATTCTGAGAGCATTTCACTGCCTATTCTAAGCTCTTCAGCAGCCATAGGGAAATCACTTTCTGCTGTGTAAGTTGCTAGGATAATCCTGATCCATCATCACACAGTAGCCCACATCACTTTCCTCGTGCGTTTCTATAATCTAATTCAAATTGATGTCTGACCATTCAAACCTCCCAATCGGCAATTTTTTCAATCATAGTTCCAATACAAAGGTTGACCACATCAAGAAGTCTAAGTGCTCAACTTTTCTTCATCAATGTCATCCAAATACTAGTTATTAGCCTTCAAATACCGTTAATAGTTATTAGCCTTCAAGTCCTCCTAGGATTGCTCTCACAGAACAGTAACATAACAATATTTGTCAACAAAATTTGACTTTGGTTTCAAGCATTGCGTCCCACGAAAATTTAGGAGCACTATAAAAATCACCAGGATCTAGTTCATATACCTGCCTAAAGAATCTTCATTTTTCCAACACGTCAGCCAGAAGAATGACTAAATTTTGAGATACAACATGAGACAGTCACCAAAGTTCTTGTATCCAAGCAAAGTAGGTCTTGGTAGCATGATGAACATCCTCTTCAGAAACATCTATTTTTCAAGAAAATGAATAAAAGCAATCACCACCATAATGAGGCAACAACGTTTCCTTGAGCTTCTCAAAGCTATCGAGATACGAGTACGGGAGAACTGTTCTTCTGAGGAATAATTAAACGTTTCGGGAAATGTCTATAATTGAACGTACTTTTTCCGAGTATTTCAACCAGGAATTACAGTGAGGAGTTTCCTCTGCACGAATTCCATTGAAATTTAGTGGATGCTGTGCACCAAATTTGCTGACGTTGTGGAAAAAATGGCGTAAATGTCCGCGTACGAAGCTGGAGATTGCAGTTGTAAAGTGCAACTCCTTAGATTGCACCAATGAAATGGTGGATTAACTTTCCTCGTTTAAACTTTTCTTGCAAATTGAACATCTCGTTCTTGCAAAGAACTCTTGGATACATTTTTCGGCTTGAAAAATATAATAATCACTTGGATGCATTCCTTGCCTTCAAAACTATAATTATCACTCCCACCAGACTTACCAACTTATTGCACATAGTTTTGCGTATCTTTGGCTGAAGTGTAGCAGTTATCTGGGTTCTGGCGACATGTGTCATGCTTTAGGATGACATCCTAGAAACTATGCAGCAGCTTATTATCAAACCTTGGAGGAGGTACGTGGGCCCCTGATGACAGGAAATAAAAAAACTCAAAAATATTCAAAAAAACTTGAAAAAAAATCGAAAATTAGTATAAATTTGTGTTTTTGTTTGGATTATCAACACATAATAGCTCTTACAAAGGTCACAAAAAGTACTTATGTCTTGCAAAACACCGTTATCACCTTTAAACAGCCTCAATTGTAGACTGGTCAACAAAAAATTCGAAAAAGGACGAAAAAATTACAAAAAATTAGAACATTTTGGGTTCAAAAACTCCTAGAAATGACCTTTTAACCTCAAACTACGGCCTTCCCGGTAGCTTCCTCACACTAAGCACTTGAAGGACTACTAAACGAGGCTCAGGGCCTCTGAAACTTAATGCCCGCTGGGTGCTACCTGTTTATCCCGTTTTTGAGGACAAAAAGACAAATGGGTGAGACGAGAAATCGGTCAAGTCAAGCGAAAAATCGCATAAAAAAGACCAACAGGACTAATACAATTGCTAAAAACTTCGTTTGAGAGCCATTAAATAGATCAAAATAATTCCTTTTCGAGTCTAAAAAGACAGCGCGCCAATACAATTCAAATTCTTTGAATTGTAAGAAACCAAGAGGACCGCAAAATAGCTCCGCTCAGCTTACAGCTATAAATAGAAAAAGTCGATTGCATCTGTTCATACAGGCCCGTGTAACCAGAAATTTAGTGCATTGGTAACGACACAGATCCCACAGTTAGAAAAACATTAATAATAATGGAATTGAAATACTTGAGTTCAGTGTGGTTTCGTTTAACTTATTACGCCAAGCCGAGTAAACTCGCAGCGGTTTACTAGTTTAGTCCGTATTCAGTTGAGTTATATCTCTCATTGCCTCGTTTCATTCAATCTCAAATCACATGATAACGCTGCGTGTCTTCTGCAATTGAAAAAGCACAGGAAAAAAGCAACCGAAAATGCACAATCAATCCAATTTAGCTGGAATCAGTTATTGCTGTGATGATGCTGCATGAGCATACTGGATGCGAGATCTCCACTGATCTTGTTACTGAATGTGCTATATGTCTCATTGAGGACGCTGAAGTCAACCTGTTCGTGCAAATTGGCCAAGTGAGACACGCTGCTTAGCGCTGCTACTCCGTCCGACCTCTTGGATTCGTTAAGATTGTGGATTCTGCGGGAGCGTCTCACTTCCCGCGTGTTCTTTTCGGCCACGTCTTTTCTTCCCATTGCCTCACAAGTGGCAACATTCTCTTTACTCACTAAACAATTAATATTTACACATCGAGGGCAGGCTGAAAAGTTGCTTGACCCCTACATTGAAGCACTTATTTCCTACTCTTTATTTTTACTTCCTATTAATTGGAGAAATTAATTCTTACATACTTAGTCAGATGAACAGTCAAGTACTTCCTTTATAGCGTCTCGCCCCAAGGGTCACTTAATTCTATTCACAAAGATCACAATTATTATTAATCAACAGACTAACGTCGGACAAAAAATGGCTCTCGACTGGTTGGTTTTCGTAGACGAATGGCTCTAGAATGGTTTGTTGGTGAGAGGTAGGTTTTCGTAGTCGATAGCTCAAGCTCAGGACCACAAAACAGCCACTTACACAGTAAATTCACGCCAAATCACCAGAGGATCGGTGGGAGAGGGGAGTACACTATGAATTGCTTTAGCCGTTTAGAAAAAGCTGCAACTGATTTTCATTGAAATTGAAACAAGGATAAACATAGCCGTTGCATTGCCGGAAAATAGCCGCCGTTGAAGCGCTTGATGCACATCGGGATTGCAACAAAAAAAGGAAGAAATAAATTAACCGAAATTTTTCTGTTATTTTTTTTCAGTGTCAAAAAGTTTTCTAATTTGGCGTGCAGTTTCAGTTGGATTCCAAAACTCTACTTAATTCAGCTTCTATACTGAAAGCTAATAAGCTTAATACCAATGTCAGCTAGCAAACACTCTAATGAACTATGATAACCTAATTCTCAATTGACTTGATGACCGGGTTTTGTCGGTTTATCCCGTCTCTTTTCATTTTGATCTTCTGACTTTGACAGTTTTCAACCACATTGCGTAATTGAATGTGTGAAAGATATTTAAAATCCATTCAGTGAAAGAGTGAGTGAAGTAAGTCAGACGCGAAAATCGTGACTTATGTAAAACGTGATCAAAAGGTAAAGCGAATTAAAGCATAGAAGGTCCTGACAAGTCCTGACGTACAATTCAAAAAAATTCATTGACTAAACAAAAAACTAGACCCAGATCGGACTTTGAGTGAATTAAGAAAACCATTTCTAAAATGAGATCAAAAAAATTAAAAAAAAAACAAAATCAATGTCAAAATGAGAAATGGAAATTAGGTTCAAACAAAAACTAGGTCTAGAATGAACTATGAATGGATTGGAAAAACCATTTAGCAAAAAAATCCGATCCACCAAATTGAAAAAATAATAAAAATCAAAGTGAAATTATTTTATTTTATTTCGTAGATAGACATAATCTTGTTCCTCAATGAGAAAATACTGTGGCATACAAATAAGCAGCAGAGATGATAACTAAGACTTATAAGAAAAAGTTTTAAGTAGCGGCCATCTAAAATTGTACCTATCCCGTTTCTATTTTTGATTTCTAAATCATTCAGTCTATTTTACATTGCTTTGCTGAGCAACTACAGGTTAAACGCACTTTGAACACAATGGGCGAAGAATGAAACTATCCTAGAGAAGTGAACAAAAATCGAAACATGGCCGGCAGATTGCCGGAAAATAGCCGCTCGTGGCCTTTAATGAATTGAAACAACCAAAGAAATAAGATAGACATCTCGCCCACCAGTCCTTTAATAGACCACCAGGGTTAGATTCGGACCGTGGATTTTGTGACACATACGGTCTATAAGGAAAAAGTGCTCAGAGGGCTTTTTCAAATATGATATTCGAAATCAAAAACTCAAGACTAATACTCAAGAATTAGGGCATATAAGTTGGCACTTCTTTGATGCACACTATTGATCTTTAACTAAAACGTTCATAAAATTTAAAGTTCCATAAGTGAGTTTAGATCATTTTTTTGAGTGAGTAAGTCCCGCAATTGCCCTAAAAGCAGAAATGACGTCACGCACACAAATTTTAACTGCAAAGCAATAGAAGTTACTAACGTCAATTCCAAGAAGTCAGGTCGTAAGAATCATCGATGGAGACGACAATTTTAAAAAAAACCACGATGTCCCCAATAATAGCCGCTATCGCTTCGCGGCTATTAAAAAAGATAATACTAGACGAAGTCAAATAGCCGCAATGTAAACAAAAAATCACGATAAAGTGAATTTTTGTTAAAAGACAATTTTCACACTCTGCACTGAAATTAGAGGGAAAAAACTTCACGCCACAGCACTACTCGCTTTTTCGTACGACTTCCTGTTTCTGAGTGACCTAAAATCATCCCTTCGATTTGACTTCAAAAATTATGAAAATGTGTGGAGATCTTAAAAAATCACACATGTGTGAAAAAACAGCCGAAGACTCCGGAACCGACTGGATGTACGCATTCTTTTAGGCCCCGGCAAAAACTCAATGCAAAAAGGAGCATAGCATGCTAATTAAATCTACGCATCAATTTCAAACAATAACAAAGGAATGATAACATGAGAACGGCAAAAAAGGATATCTGGAAAAACATCTGATGAAACTCCACCTAAAGGTACCCCACCGAAACCACTCGCAACACAAATAATATTGATTCGATAACTGACCACCATTTGATATAAGAAACAAGGGAAACGAAGAATAAAGAAAACCGAGGAAAAGGGTAAGAAAAATAAAACATAGCTAGCAGATTGCCAGAAAATAACCGCAATAGCTTTGTAAATCTAAAGGCTCAAAAAACAGTAAAAGACAGACCGAAAAAATTAGTCTTTTCATTGAAGGCTAACATGTTATATTTTGATTAAGAATCTGTATTAGTTTTTTTCCTCTAATAGCTGCTCTCAAATAACCTTCACTTAGAGTGACACACATTCAATTGACCTCATCTCTTTGAATTAAATTAAATAAAAGTCAATTTCAAAGTCAGGAAGCCAATTTTGAGAGTGAGCTAAGTCACGTGTGACCAAAAACTTATCACGCGAATGAACGAAAAAAAAACTCACTCCACTAAGAGCGAAAAATGACGTCACGCACGCACTTCAGTTGAAATTGCATGAACGAATGAACAAAAAGCAGATTTGAACTGGTTGTAACGTCATATGGTCGTAACAAAAATCTTGACGACGAAATAAGAAACCAGGAGTAGGCCAATAATAGCTTCAGCTGTCGCTTCGCGGCTATTAAAAATGTTACAAAACTCGAAAAGAAAGTTAATATGCTGGCTCTCAATTGTTTATCTGGGAAAGTTGTAAATTATTTTTTCGCTCAATCAGTGCGTCACGCAAATCCAGTCAGAGAAACGCTAAACAACAATAAAAAGGCAAACTAAAAATCAGAAACAAAATACAAATTTATATTTAAGTAAAAATAGCGATGTATGAAACCTAGAACTGTCAAGTCTTAGTAAAAATACCTAAACAAAAGCTCTAGGTTAAATAGCGAACAAGAAAAGCTATTGCCAAATGCTTAACAAAAATTTAAAGAAATGGCAGAAATAGCTCAAAATTGCGCCTAAAAGACTAATGTGCCCATCAGATGATCAAAAAGGCCTCGAAACACAATAATATTAAATTAGATTATTGCGACAAACGCCGTTATTGGATAAAGTTATGTTCCAACAGAAAAATAAACTTTGAAAAAGCCGTACGTGGTCAAAACAAATGCACTCGCGTTGGGATAATTTTTGCACACCTTTTCAAGCTCTCTTTCAGGATAGTGCATGAATTAAAACCACTCTAAATTCTATCTGTGCTTTTGACTTTTGTTCAGCAGATTGGCCTAATCAATTCTTTTTGACATGCGTCATTTGACTTCCTCTAAAACTCTAATACAGAAATCAACGATTAAAAAATAATCACCATTACTCGTCTTCGAGTCTGAAAACAGATATTTTTGAATTGTAGTAAAAAATTTAGCAGCCCAAAAATAGCCGGCTGAAAAAATGAGGGCTGCTATCAACAATTAATACTATAACTGGTTACGAAAGAGAAACCAATTAACCAACGAGGATCTAATATGCGGCTCCTTAGACTTGTCCAGTTTCTATTTTGCTTCTTGCTGATTACAATTAATTTAGTCTAATTGATTAACATCAGCACTTCAACGAGAATTGACCAGACGGGATTAACAAAGATAATTAAAAAAATCCAGCGAAGTAACAAAGGACAAGATTTGACTTTAAACAAAACAATTTTTTACTGATAGAACAAAACAAAATACCTCGCGATATTTTAGGTATTTTGGGATTTTAGCCCTAAAAAAACAGTGGAAACTATCTTGACAATTGCCAAGCTACCATCATCCATTAGATGGTAAAAGTAATATGTAAATGCATTTCCAGATTAAAACAGAAACAGATGTGTAAAGTTAAAAAATGTACCAAAATGTTATGTAAATAGAATTTAAAAATTAAATTATAATGGAGATAGAATTAAGGCATGCTAAAAACAGATGGAAATAGAACTCCAACTAAAACTTCTGGTCTCACTTGGCGGAGTGGTTAGTTCACTAAGTGGAGTTGATTTGCTTCGGAAGCTTGGAAATTTGGGGTTCCTTCCTCACTGCCCCCGGCGAAGCCGCCTTTCAGGATTTAGTGAAAAGAATACCAATCTGTGAGAAAGAAACAAATTCACAGTTCTTAAAAAGGATAATCCCTGCTGTGAGACAATATGAGCAATACACTGATGGGCACAAGGTCAACAAAAAAGCCCACTCTGAGATCAGTGGAAACACTGATCAGCTTTATTTACTTTTAAAAAATTCTCAATAAGCTTGCACAATAAGTGTTTATTTTAAGATATAGATTATAAGAACATAGCCGTCAGATTGCCAAAAAATAGCCGCAATAGCTCTGTAGATCTGCAGTCTAAAAAAAAACAGTAAAAAAGACAGACCAAAAAAATCGTCTTTTGATTGAAGGCTGATAAGTTATATTTTGATTAAAAATCTGTATAAGTTTTTGCTGCCTCTATTAGCTGCTCTCAAATAACCTTCATTTAGAGCGATACACACCCATTTGACCTTGCCTCTTTGACTTCAAGTAAATAAAATTCAATTTCAAAGTGAGGAAGTAATTTTTGAGAGTGAGGTAAGACACGTGTGACCAAAAATTCAATCACGCGAATGAACCAAAACCTCGCTCCACTAAGAGCGAAAAATGACGTCACGCACGCACTCACTTCAGTTGAAATTGCATGAACGAATGAACAAAAAGCAGATTTGCAGTGGTTGTGACGTCATATGGTCGTCACAAAAAATCGCGACAACGAAATAAAAAACATAGCCGGAGGAATTCCGGAAGCGACTCGAAGCGTCAAAATTTCACTAACAAAACCGTAATTGCAGCGCAAGCCACTACCTTTTGTATTAAACCATTAAATCAGTACCTCTCGAGGTGAAACCTCTAAAAACTGGTGAAACTTAAACCACTGTCACCAAGAGAAACAAAATACAGCAAAATTTTATATTATTGAAGACGTTTGGCAACGTTAAAAAATCCGAAATAATTAAGATGGTCACAAAACTGATAGGTTGAAAAAGCTGACAAGGTTATCAATTGCCCTCAAATAATTCATGATTCTAATCTGAAAAAGATCTCGAAAGCAAACGGCAGATAATAATCTTAGAAACTAAGTTAATTCTTATCAAAAAAGAAAGCTCAAACTTAAGAATCAGAAAACACCTATCAATACACTTCTAATCACTTCAATTAAGACAAAAAACAACACACACTTCGTTCCATGTTCCTTGGACCTAGACAACATGATTTCATAATAATTCAAAAATTAAACTGATCATAGAAAAGACATAAGCAGCAGAATATTCAAAAGCAAAAAATTGTTTGGATTAATACCAAGGCCGGAAGAAAGTTGCAGTAAATAGTCTTAAGTGGAAATTGCGGAAAAGGCTTGCTATCAAACTCTCAGTACTGCCCTATGTTGAATGAAATCAAATGCAAACCAAAGAAATGACGAAAATCTAAGAAAAAGCTGAAATCATTCATTTTTAACAACTGAAAAAATCAATATACCAAAAATAAATGTAGGTGCCAGGACAAAGCAAGAATGATACTAACTAGAATTTGAAAAATATGGGCACAATGTAAGGAACACCGTAACAAAAAGAGATTCTTGATTTTTGAAAGTTAAAAATCAATATAAAAAATTAAAGAAAAGCGAATGCATTTCATTGTTCAGCATTCAAGACATAGAAAAGATAACTAGTCATCCGATACAAAGATCTATCCTCCTGAAGAGAACAAAAAAATCGATTTAATAGAAAAACTAGCTCACACAGTAGCTAAGTGATGGATTTCCACCAGAAGGTAAGCTGGTAAATCCGACTGGTTCAAACCATGTACCAGTTGGAGAAAAACAGAAATCTCCTCGTGCAAACAAGACAGAGACTACGGACTACAAGCGATCCTCCAACTGGGAATAAATCCTCACTACAGGACAGTGAGAGCAGCTGGGCATACTCTCAACAGGACTGACGTTACTGGCCAGTACACCCTGTAACTGGCACCCTTACTGGTTTCACAAGACAAACCTCTTCACTGACGACACTAGTCACTACTTCACTGACAGGGACTTCAGACGACGACACAAGTCACAATCCACTTCAGAGAGGACACAACTCATCACTCACTTCACCCTACCTTCCAACGAGCATGACACATTCAACGTATTTCTGCTACACTTCACAGATTCGGATTTGAAACTCTCAACCCCGGATGGATGTAGCAGTGGAAATACTGAATGTGCACCTTCAACCAATCAGAGACTGAGAAGACACTATTCTCTTTTATATAGAGAGAACTGAACTAACTGTAGTCTGTCTTTGATTTAGATACACCATGTTTATACCATTGACTCCGGTGCTATACTTCTTAACCACCGTAATAATAGAAGTTTACTCTCAGTGTTTTACAGAGTCGGTTAGTCTTAGAGATATAGGTAAGTCTACTTCGCGCGCAGAAATAAGAATCTCTAGCTCTTTATACTTTAAGGCTGTAAAAGGAGCCCACATCGGGTCTGCCTTAATATGTACAATTTTATAAACAAAATTACATCGAGGTAGAAAGAGGCGTTGAGTATATGAATTATCAAAGAGAAGTTGCCATGTTAATTGATTTGTGACAAAAAGACGGTTAAAAGATCCAAAAATGAAGAAATTAATAGAAAAAAAGCCAAATATTAACTAAAAAATCAAGAAATATGTGCCAATTGTCAATTTGAAACAGGCTTTTCAGGCTCTGCAAAACACTGTGGCATCAATTTCCGATGTTGACATTTCAATACAGCATCGAATAAAAATTATTTCTACAAGAAACCAAAAAAGCAAAAAAATTGGACCACTTAGACGAACAAACGGCTAAAAACGGTTATCTATATGTGCCATTCAGTCAAAAACTACTTTTAAAAGTCAAAAAGTCATTCACTAAACGCAGCGCATGATCAAAAATCTTCTCTCGCTTAGCGAAAATCTGTTCACCAACACAGCTTTTCTCAATTTCGCTTTTAGGTCAAAGGCCGCGTGAACAAATCAAATTCCTGTAAAAAAAGACCGAGAGAAAACCAATACTCCTCTTCGAGTCGTAAAAAGACCGGCATAAAACCAATACTCCTCTTCGAGTCGTAAAAAACCAAGAGAAGGCCAATAATAGCCCCAGCTATCGCTGTTCGGCTATTAATAAACTAAGACAACAAGAATTCTATGGTAACTTGGAAGATGAGCCCAATAATAGCCTCGCAATCGATTGGCGCTATTAAAAATTATTAATGTTAATTTTCGTTTTTTGTTTTACATAAAACATTAAAAAATTTTGCGCTCTTTTGTTATAAAAACACGCCGCTTAGCTCATTGAAGATAACAAAATTCAAAATTTAAGCGGCTCTAGTAGCTTACATTTTGATGGTGGGGCCGGTTCAGCTTTCTTTTTGTTCAGTTGCGCTAGAGACCTCCTTTTCGCCTTCTGAGCAGGGTTCACAGGAAGAGAGGAAGGTTTGTTCACAACGACTCCTCCTAATCCCCTCAGCGGACCCGACTGGATACCGAAGTTAGGTTGTCTGAGCAATATGCCTACGGGTGCCTTGTGTCCCATTAGTGGTGCGTGCATTGCAGCTTTCATCACTGGCTGTTGAGATGACGACGACTTCGCTGATTTACTTGCGCTGATTAGAATGTTTCGACTGCTTTTATTACTGCCAGACGAGATAGTGGTCTTCATGCACTGATTTGAGTTTGTAGCATTTATGAGAGTGGTTCCAATTTTACTTTTTTTAGGTGTCTTGTGTGCCCCGTAAGCTGCGCCATTTGTCATTGCTCCGGCACCTCTCTTTACAGCTGCTGTTCCAAACCTGTAAGCAATAACAATCCACCAAACACAAATAGACCAATTAAGTTCACAGCAAAACGCAAAACCATAGCCGCCATGTTGCCGAAAAATATTGTTGACACTTACCGACGACGGGATTGAATTAGGAAGAAACATAAAGAGATGAACAAGTGACTGCCTAATTTTTTTTCTTAATGTTAGAAAAAATTCTAATTTGGTGGGCAGTTTCATTAGATTCGATAAGTGAAGCCTTTAAATTAGAGGACAATACGCTTAATATTAATACCATTTAGCAGCATACTCTAAGGAGCTTTGATAACTTAACGCACTGTCTTTACCTATTTTTTTAGGTCTTAATGGGGAGCTTTATCGGTTTACCACATTTCTTTTTTAACTTCACTTTTATGGCCTTGAGCGTATTCACTACGCAGGGTAAAGTTGTTGAACTAATTCTAAATTCCATTCAGTTGAGAGTTTCTGTCATATGTTTAATAAGAGAATTATGGCTTGTGTAAAACAAAAAAGGGAAAGCCAATTCTAAAAACACAGCAGTACAAGTGATGAAGTACAATTCAAAGATTTTTCTTTGATTAAACAAAAAGAAGACCTAAAAAGAACTGGACTTCCATTTTGAAAACCATTTGAAAAAAAACACACAAAAACTCGAAAACAGTATTCAAAACAAAAAAAGCATTCAAATTGCCGTACGAAAAAAAACACTACCAAGTTATAAGATATCGCACCGTAAAAAGTGATTGGTTGTTGTTGTGGTTGTGGTGGATATAGGAGCTCATTGCCGTTTTAACTTATTCGTTAGTTGTATTTGTATAAAAGCATAGCCGGCAGATTGCCGGAAAATAGCCGCGATAGACGCTTGTGGCCTTCCATGAGTTGAAACAACTAAAGAAATTAGATAAACAGATAGACCAAACTAATTAGGTCATATACGTTTGTCACTACTTGGATGCACACTTTTGATCTTTAACTAGTAAATGCTCCTAAAAATTAAAGTTCAATAAGTAATTTCAGAAGTCAATTTTTAGTGACGTAAGTCACGCAATTGACCTAAAAACAGAAATGACGTCACACACAAATTTTAACCGAAAAGCAGTAGAAGTCACTGAAGTCATTAAAAAAGTCAATTCCAAGAACAAGTCAGGGTAAGACAAAACAAAAATCTGTTTGACGAAGTAAAAAAACATAGCAGGACAAGTCCTGACCTACAATTCAAAGAATTTTCATTGACTAAACAAAAAAGCTAGACTTATATTGGACTAGAAATGGATTGGGAAAACCATTTAGAAAAAAATCCGATCAAAAAAAAACAGTAAAAATCATAGTAAAATTGCCGCACGTGAACAAAAAATTCCAATCGAGAAAGCGAATTTTTGTTCAAACACCGTTTTCTCACTACTCCAAAATTCGAGTGAAAAAAATTCACGCCGCAAAACCACTCTCTTTTTCACTCCACTTCTTGTTTCGGCGTGACCAAAATCATCACTTCGATTTGACTTCAAAAATCATGAAAATTTGTGAACCGATCTTTAAAAAAAAGACAGCGCCCCAATACAATTCAAATTCTTTGAATTGTAAAAAATAGGACCGCAGTAATAGCCGCCTGGAGTTGCTGACGCGGCTATTAATAAGATATATTAGTAGTGTGACTACCCACAACTTGCGGCGTAGGTGCGGCAACCCATCAGTATCTACACCATGGTGGGTGACACGCGGTCCCCGGGTTAGGAGCAGCATCTTTAATATCGGGAAATGGGCAAAGAATGCCTATTTTTCTGTGCAGTGTGGTCGTCTTGTGCTGATGATATTAAGCCCAGCCAGTTAGCTACCTCTACTGGTCATTCCCACAAGTGAATCGCTTTTATTTTCGTGGTACTCTTACTGCAGTTGAAAATGTGATTATGCGGTGCTACTCCACATTTGGGACAGCGGTTATCGACATTGCCACAAATCCTACTCAAGTAAAAGTTCAGCAGGGGCATTATCTAGTTCTATTGTGCCAATCGCATACGTGCAATTCGCGGCAGCGTTGGTTTTTTTTCGGGTATCTTTGGTGGTGTGCCCAGTTACTTGCTGTCTATGTTCAGCTGAGCTTGGACCGTGTTTCGGTCAAAGCTTTTGCAGGCATTTTTGTATTATTTGCTCTTTATTGTTGGTGCGTTGTTTAATGCAGTCCCTATAATTATCATTTAGTGTCCGTCTCATGAGACAAAAACTGATTGTAGCGGTTGTTTTGTAATGAGCACGGTGGCTCTGATAAATGCCGACCAGAAATCGCTGCGCTAAAATTTCTCTGAGCTTTAACAGGCAGCATTTCACCCCTAAAGGTTCTCAAATATGTACGGGTTCTCAAGCATGGATGCATTTGTTTCTCAAATATGGACGCCTCTACGCCGCAGAACTACGAGCGGGCAACAGCTTCCAGGATCCTTGCAATCTGAGGGGTCATTACTAGTGGTTGTTTTCAGTGCATTTAAAGGCTAGTAGTCCCATTAAAGATAAAAACCAATTTCGACGCACATTGCATTTGATTGCTATCATTAACTGGTGTAAGATTTAAAAAAAAATTAAGCGGCAAAAAATCGTCAGTCATACAAAACGTACAGCAAAGCGTAGAGGTCACGGAACATTTGGCACTTCGATTTCTAGCTTCGTGATCTAACAGTCGTCACAGAAATCGAGAAGTTGACGAAATAGAATATTCTGCTGAATAAAACCACAGCCCGCGACGGAAAAAATGTCCATGTTTAAAGACTTTGTATTTTGAGACATTTCAAAAAACACTGCAAAAGTACTCAAATTTTCAAGAACTGCAATAATTCTTCAATATAAAATAGGAAAACGGTGACAAAAATTTGATCAGGACTCAGAGCAAAAAGACCTCAATAAACTCTGACCAACGTCAATTGACGCCCAATTTTTAAACACAGCAGGCAGATTGCCAGATAATGGCCGGGATAGCTTCGTAGATCTACGGTCTCAAAAACAGACGAAAACAAATTTCTCTTCTTTTTATTAATTGCCGAGGTGTTATATTCCGACTAATAATCTGTATAACTTGATGCTGCTCTCAAATAACCTTCAATTACAGTGACACCAACTCTGTAGATCGTATCTCTCTGAGTTAAAGTAAAGTCCTTTTGAGAGCGAGGAAGTCATTTTTCAGAGGGAAAACCACAGCCCGCGACGAAAAAAATGTCCATGTTTAAAGACTTTGTATTTTGAGACATTTCAAAAAACACTGCAAAAGTACTCAAATTTTCAAGAACTGCAATAATTCTTCAATATAAAATAGGAAAACGGTGACGAAAATTTGATCAGGACTCAGAGCAAAAAGACCTCAATGAACTCTGACCAACGTCAATTGACGCCCAATTTTTAAACACAGCAGGCAGATTGCCAGATAATGGCCGGGATAGCTTCGTAGATCTACGGTCTCAAAAACAGACGAAAACAAATTTCTCTTCTTTTTATTAATTGCCGAGGTGTTATATTCCGACTAATAATCTGTATAACTTGATGCTGCTTCTATTAGCTGCTCTCAAATAACCTTCAATTACAGTGACACCAACTCTGTAGATCGTATCTCTCTGAGTTAAAGTAAAGTCCTTTTGAGAGCGAGGAAGCCATTTTTGAGAGTAGGTAGGTCAAGCGTGCCCAAAATTTAATCAAGCGAATGAACAAAAAGCCCGCTTCACAAAGAGTGAAAATGAAGTCACTCACGCAATTCACTCATAATTTCATGAGCCAACGAACAAAAAGCAGATTTGAACTGACTGTGACGTCATATTGTCCTTAAATCGCGATGAAATAGAAACATAGCCGAACCTTTCAAAAGAAAACGACAAATTCAGCTCAAGTAATTACATTTTACCTGAAAACATTAAGTCGTTGCCTCACCAGATCCAACTAAAAAACAGAAATGAAATAATTGCAGAAAGCAACAAAAAACCAATGGCGAGATAATTCAGAAACCATACAAAAAAGCCGCATAATTAAAATCTTCAAACGAAATTCTGAACGAAGAACACTAGGAAATCTTGAAACCAAAATTTTAAAATTAGAATCATATCTGTTAACGCTCAAAATAGTCAAAAGTTTTAAGGCGGACCAGTCTAAACAATTCAAAATCCTTCAAATCATTCTGTAACCCTCAGGACACGTTGGGAAAGCATTAGGCAGATAACATCTTAGAAAGTGAACTGAAATGCAAATGAAAACAAAAAAATTAGGTGCCGAGAAAACAAGTAATAGCACAAAAAACTAGAGGGTATGGCAACAACTCAGCATATCTATGCGTATCTATATGGGAGAAAAAATGAAAGATGATAGAAAGTGGAGAAAGCGAACACATTGCCAGAAAATGGTAACAAAGATAAAAAGTAGCAAGATTTGCAGCAAAATTACATTATCATCCTCATTTCAAAATCAAACACACACAAAAAGCAGAAATCATATATTGCCTAAACTGGAAACATTTTTCGAAAAACGTCAAAATTTCTCGCAAATATTGTTAAAAATCGCAATTACAAAACAAATTTCCATAGAAATTCAAACATTACCCGCTATTGGCGAAAGAATTGCTCTCGAACAACTAGTGGGGGCTGGAATCTATTGCAGCCTGCTTCAGTCGGAGGGGGTAACTAAATTCACTTATGGGGGCCTCAAATGACGTCTTTAGAGGTTATATACCACTATAACCACTACTAGAAATTAAAAAAGACACAAATTTCTGCGCAATTTCAGTTGACTTTTAGTAGTAAACTGCCGCAAAATGAGCGCAGCTGCCGAATCTGGTGAATGAGAGAAATTTAAATAACGCAAAACAAAGTCAAGTGTGCATAAAAACACGTCAAAACGGCCAAGCAAAAAATTTGCATAAAAAAGAGCAACACGTTTACGATGATTGCTTCAAACTTCCTCCGAGAGCAATTAAACAACAAAGCTGGCAGATTGCCAGAAAATAGCCGCAATAGATTCGTAGATCGGCAGTCTAAAAAAACAGTAAAAAAAATAGACCAAAAAATAGTAAAAACAGTAAAAAAGAGACCAAAAAATTTGTCTTATTGAAGGCTGATCTGTTATATTTTGATTAAAAATCTGTATAAGTTATTGCTGCCTCTATTAGCTGATCTCAAATAACCTTCATTTGAGTGAAGAAATCACACACCCATTTGACCTTATCTCTTTGAATTAAAGTAAATAGAAGTCAATTTCAAATTGAGGAAGTCATTTTTGAGAGTGAGGTAAGTCAAGTGTGACCAAAAATTTAATCACGCGCATGAACAAAAAAACTCGCTCCACTAAGAGCGAAAAATGCCGTCACACATGCAATGCAGTTGAAATTACATGAACGAATGAACAAAAAGTGGCTGTGATGTCATATGGTCGTAACAAAAATCACGACGAAATAAAAAAACCAAGAGAAGGCCAATAATAGCCCCAGCTATCGCTGTGCGGCTATTAAAAAAACTGAAGTATCCAAAGTCCCTGAAGTTGCACAACCCAGACAATTGCTTTTCGACCCAGACAATACATCAAAACTCCGCACCTGAACAAAAATTCCGTTTAAAAGCAGAATATTCGTCGAAACATTGTTTTCGCACTCTTATTTGAAAGCAGATATAAATGTCTTTACAACTAAACAATTCTAACATTTATCCTTTTTTCGCATTCTTCACTGTGTCGGCGTGACAAAAACAGTTAAATAACCGCTCGATTGACTCCAAAGACCATCAAGATATGTGAACAGATGTTAAAAATATGTGCAGAAAACATAGAACTAAAAAACAGAGGAAAAGTCACACCTGGCCTAAAACTCTCTCAAAAACCCGAATATTTGTTGAAACATTATTTTCTTCAGAACAAAAAAAACCAAAGGTAACATGTCCCCTCTTAGATTACATCTAAAACATTCTGTTTTGCAGCTACAACAATAGCCAGTATATTTGCATCCGTTCAAACATAAACCGACTGACGTCAGATGAATTGCTCTCGAAAGACAAGCGGGAGCAATTTAATTTAGAGGGGATGTGGCTTAGAAATCGTTTATGCGTGCAAAAAACTCCGACGCAACATGGGTTCGAACCCCGGTCCTCCAGGATGCCCATCCAACATCTTAACTGCTAAGCTACAATGGCTTAGGCTGTTTTTCGCTTACAATCGGTTCTGTATTAGCAGAAACTTTATTTCAGAAAGAGAGCGTCTTACATCACTCAAGAATTCAGGCGTGAAAAATTCAATCAAGATTTCAAAGAATGTTCCAGAACAAACGCGCAAAAACAGTCAAGCGAAAATTTAGCATAAAAATGATACAAAATTTGCTTCAAACTTCGTTCGAGAGCAATTAAAAACTTTGGAGATCAATACTATCCTTTGATATCGCTCCACTGCCATTAACACACCGTGAAAATGAAAACGAGACAAATGATTTTCAATCATTTAGCTTGCATCAATTTTCTACGCAAAAATTTTTCTCGGAAATTACCCAAAAACGGAGCTAGCGGTTCAAGCTGTACGTTATAATCATCATATCCATCTGAGTTAAAAAGACCTGATCTCCTGTTGTTTCTCTCTCTCTTTCTCCTCGTGTTTAGCTCTCTTGAGAGCCTCCTTCTCTTGACTCAACTCCTCTTTCTGCTGAGAGATGAAGTCCATTATCTGATGGTCGCACACGATGAAGGCTTCTGCCTCCTCCAACTCCCACTTGTCCACTGCCACTGTCAGTTTCTCCTCCAACTTGGGCAACTTCTTCTCAACCTCTCGTCGCTCCCGCTGCTCTTGAAGTAGGCCTTTACCTACAAGATACATCATCTAATCAGTTTCAACTTTTTCCTACGACTTACAACCTCATCTGTCATTTCAATTGCCAACAACTTTTCCAATGAATGCAGATATTTTCACAAATTAATGCCAAATTACTGTGCTGAATTTTGGCTATTTCGCCTGCTCCAATTCTACATTTCCTAATATGTGTTCAAGTGAACACTTAAAATGAAAAACGTAATGCACAAATGTCGGTCGAATTGCTCTCAAACGACTGGCGGGCTGTTGAATTAGTCAAAAGCTAGTGCGGCTCAGGGGGGCTAGATTTAGCTTAATCAAATGCAATTTTCTCACGCAAAATCAAAAAGTCAAGCGTGAAAAAGTCACTCAAGGAAAGCAAAAGAATGTTCTAGAACAAAGCGCAAAAACGGTCAAGCAAAAATTTGCATACAAAAAGACACATGCTTACAGTATTTGTTTCAAACTTCGTTGGAGAGCAATTAAAAACAGTTAACGATAACTCCTTTTGCGAGTAGTAGAAACCAAGATTACCTCAATATAGCTACAAACTTTTACCCTTTTACCGCAAGGCAGCGTCTTTGACAGACTCTCGTCAATTTTTAAAATGCCAGAACTTTGTGGCTTTTTAGCTTCTGGCATTGTAACTTCGGGCAACGCCGTCTTTCAGTTTGTTCAAAGTCATCATTTACTTTTCGTTGAACTGTTATTGATGGTTATCTCATTTGAATTGATTTAGTTTATAATCATTTACTTGTTAATGATCAATACCTCTGCCTCTAGCTAGAAGCCTCGCTGGATCGTTTGCCTTTCTCTCAATCTCCACATATTCAGACCAAACCTCATTGTACTGGTTGAACAAATCCAGAATTGGCCTGGACTTCTCGTACCTCTCCTTGGTTTTCTCCAGCTCTGCTTCGTGTAGTTCAAGTAATGTTTCCGAATAGTTAGTTGAGAAAAAGGGTTTGAACAGTTCTTGTTTCCTCTCTTCCGTAATGTACAGACACTGCCAATACTGCTCCAGCTCCCTTCGACAATTTGTAACAAACTTCTCAATGTTGCTCTTTCTCAATTCAAAACACTTCTCAAGTTCGTTTTCAAGAGCGACAAGGTCACTGGGTTTAGATGTAAGATGTCTGTGTAGAAACTGCTGCAACTGTAACATTTGCAGATCAAGTCTTGTGTACATGGACTCCAACTGTTCTCGGAGAGACCTAGATCTCTGCTCGAGTGCTTCTTTCTTTTGTGACAATTGCTCCTTGAGTCGTTGAAGGTCCTTTATGGATGCGAGGGTGAGTAGGTTTGAGACGTCACAGGACAAGAGATGTTTGGAAAGGGAGAGATCCTGCCATGACTCCTCTAACTCATTGTACAAAAGTTTGATGTCATTCATTAACTCCTCTGCTTGTGACACCCGCTCAATTTTGAGAAATTTCAATCTGAAACAAAATAGGCACAATTCTCCTTTCCTTGTCGTTCTCAAACATGCCATGTGCGCATCTTGCAGTGACCCTGCATCCAGTGTCAATGACGTGCAGTTATCTTATTGTAGTCACTACAATCACCGTGCCATTTAGTTATTTACGTTTAGCATTGGTAGCGAATAAAGCTACAGATGAAAATGACAAGAGCAGTGAAAAAAAGAATGACAGAGTTGCCTCTTGCTTTGCTGATAACGTACTTAGATGACATAAATTAAACTGTTGCATCAAACCTATTTTGTACTGATAATACTTATTACTCATAACAATATTACACAGCAATGAACAATTACCCAGATAAGATACGTCGAAACAAGATGAATATGACAAATAGCTTTCTCCTATTTCGACGCTAACGCTTTTATAACAAATAATGACGCCAAGGCTTTTATACAGACTTTTCAGTGTGTACTTCAAAACAATTTTCAAATTGAACTTGGTGCTGGAAAATAATTTGGAAGTTGGAAGTTTGTGCTGGAAAACAATTGATCATCCACGATTGGAAAACAATTGAATTTCACGAATAATATTGAGCAGCAATACGTTGACGATGCAAAAGGACCGCTATTGCTTGTCATTAAATCAAAACATCGGTTATAGAATGGTCGCCAGGTGAAGGGGTTGACAGGGTTAGTGTGGAGGGGCTAGGGGTGACTGAGAAGGGGAGACAAACTGTTAAGATAAAAACCACTCTTCACACCATGAATTTATGTCTCAAAACGTTTCCGTGAATCGCATACGATAATATTAAGGCATAAGGCTCTAAGACAGTTGCTCAGCCTTTTAATGCTCTCCGATCTTTACTTATTTACCACATTTTTGAGAACGAAAAGTTAAAAACGTCAGAAGAAAGACTGGTCAGGCGAAAAGACCGCACGACTAATATAATTGCTACAAGCTTTGTTTGCGAGCAATTAAAACTTCTTTCAAATAATATTCAATCAATTTCTATACAGTTACGTACCCAGGCAGACCAGTCAGTTCGCTGATTAAGGATTGGTAGTCATTTTGATATTAGAGTTTCGTTAGAATCATACAGCTCTTTTCTGTTATTGCCCCCCAGCCTTACATAGCCAGTCTATTTGCACCCCCCAAATGTGTACTTTTTGGTCCCTAGAGATCCCTTATTTTAGTCATTATAAATTGCCGGCACCGGTAGACGAATGGATGAATTTTGTTTCCGGTTGTCAAAAAAATTCGTGCCATAAAGCTATTCCCGTGAAAGAAAAGCGCAAAAATATTAAAAGCACGCACTATTCTTTGTCTGCTTACATTTGTCTGAAAAGTTCAATTACCTTATACGTCTTAATTTCAAAACTTCGCTGCTTAATTAAATTGTAAATGCCGTTTGTATATAATTGTATATGTAAGTATGCAAATGGACGTGTGCGTGTGTGTGTGTGGGGGGGGGGGGGGCAATAACAGAAAAGAGCTAATCATACTAAACCAACCAAGTTTCAGTTTTCCTCTTATTTAATCGCATCAGGAAAAAATTCCCAAAAATATACAGCGAGAAAAATTCAGTCCCCAGACGGCTGTGTTTAAGATCTTTATATACCTTCAACTTAAAAGTAATTTGACAATTTCAAGTTATCAGCAATTAGGAAAACTTGATTGTCTTAGCTTCAGAAATCAGCAGTATAAGCCATTTCGATGAGAAAACAAGATAGGGCTAGACATGGAAAGAGCAACAGACAAAAGAAATCTAAGCAGAGAAGAATCAAGACAAGATCATGATTGTTTATATGGATCTTTTCAATAATCCCCCCCCCCCTTTGGTACCTAGTAGAGAATCGCCACCCCTTCTGTGCTATACTTTACCACGATATTACTTGGCCTACAGTTTAGATAGTCGAATAATAGTTTAAGCGCAATTGCGGACCGCTGTTCATGGCCATGCCTCATGAGCTGTGGGATGTAATCCGAAAATCGCGGGTCGGTTATCGCGGCGAAGCGGCCAGTCGGAAATTCTTTTCGCTTTGTATTCCAATTCGGCTAGTTGCCATACCATGGCGTATTTTATTCTATTCAATTTAACATAGTGTGTGCATGCGTGGAACGTTATTAGTCGTCTCTGATTGGTTAATAAATGGCTCCCTTGAATTTATTCAAGAATAGTCCCCCTTTTGCAAAAGGGGGGCAATTGTTGAAAAGATCCGTTTATATCTTTAGTTCGCTTGATCTTTCATAGAAGACTTAAAAATAAATCAGGAGGGCTACAGTTTCAAAATTTAGCGTTTGTTTCTTATGTTCTCTTGACTAAGTAGGGTAAGTAACTAATTATTTGCCATTTTTAAGGTTTTTTTTGGTTTACCTGTGTTTTCACATTTTTGTATACTTAAAATTAGGCTACGTAATGTGCGTTTGCACAATATTCCAGCCCCCACTTATCCAAATTCTTGGCCCAAATATCCACCAAAAGGAGCAGAAATTTCAGTCTGGTTATTTGTATTCACTACAATGAACAAAATTGAAGCGAGTAAAATATTTCAGATTTAGCTGATAAAAAATGATAAAAATTTTAGAGCACAACAAAACAATGATTGGGTCAAGTTAACTTCTAATTTTGTTGAACAACAGAAATGAGATTCTGAATTCAACTTCTATCTAATTTTCTAACAAAACTTCAAATAAAATTTAGGTCCCTCGTGGAAAAAGACATCTGACAAACAAGCTTGGTTCACCGTACTCCATTCATTTTTATTTTGCAAGATTTCTAAGTGCACTGAAAAAACATTTCAATCACTCGGCCAAAAACAAACACAGAGCGCGGCAACAAATGGCGACAAGAATACGAATTCAACAGCAGTGTCCGAATTCAGCGAAAAACTTGTTCTTTGACTTCATTAGTGATCCAAGGAGCATAGCAAAAATTGAGGAAGGACAAATGATCAGAAAAGAATACGAGAACAAGATCCGAATTAAACTAAGAAAAGAGTAGTAGTAGGTGAGCAGACCTGGGGGGGGGGGGTAAAAGGACGTACCTATGTATAAAGATTACCTATAGCCTATTTTCATCAATTTTCCAAAGACGTACCTAAAAAAGAGAGTGAGAACAATAGACCTGTCATCTTATCGTAATTACCCAGGGGTAATTATCTTAATTACCCCAGGGAAATGCATCCGCTCTAATGCACTTCAGCTAATCTTATCTACTTAACCTTTTTTGAAAGGAAATAATTATTTTTGTTTTTTTTTTTAATTTTCTATTTTTCAACTTTTCAATTTTTGAAGATTTTTATGTAAATTTTTTTATTTTAAATTTATTTTTTTTTAAATTTAATTAAATCAATTTTGGTTGAAAAATGTCGTTTTTTACGTAAGGTTTTCGATGAAAAATGCATAATTTGAAATTCTCTTTTTTTTTCCATTTGTTAGTTTTCGAAAAAAAAATAGTTTTCATTTTTTTTCGAATTTTTGAGTTTAATTTAAAAAAATAATTATTTTTACAGAAATGTTAATTTTTTTAGAATACTTCTTATTTAAAAAAGTTGTTTTTTACATAAGGTTTGTAACAAAAAATGCAGATTTTTATGTTTTTTATTTTTCTATTTTATCATTTTTCAGTTTTTGAAGTTTTTTTCATGTAAATTTTTATTTTTTTTTTGAAAAGAATCGTTTTACTTTAAATAAATGTCTTTCAAAAATGTCGTTTTTTACATAAGGTTTTTAGCAAAAAATGCAGATTTTGATGTTTTTTATTTTTCTATTTTTCCATTTTTCAGTTTTTGAAGTTTTTTTAATGTAATTTTTTTTTGAAAAAAAAATCGTTTTACTTAAAATAATTTTCTTTCAAAAATGCCTTTTTTTAAATGAGGTTTTTAACAGAAAATGCAAAAATTGCGGTTTTTGATTTTTCTTTTATTCGATTTTTCAATTTTTGAAGTTTTTTATGTAAAAGTTTTATATTAATTTTTTTTTTGAAAAATGTTTTAATATAATAAATTTTTTTAACCAATCATATCATTCAAATAATCTATGTTAAAATAAGCTAGGACCGATAAACTCTGTTCATTTCGTTTTTTGTCTCAGTTGAATATCAGTGGTCTTAAAAAATGCAAAACACTCCAACACTTCCTTTACTTCCTTCAACATCTTTTCTTTCGACATTTCATTCTGATTTAGATTTCGTTCCCAACAAAGAGGAATCGAAATTTAGAACAACAGTAACTGATAACAACATCGAATTATCCTTTGAGGTGGATTGCACAAGAGTAACAATAAAAACACAGACTACTAGCTTAACACTTCCGAAAGATTTGTGGAGAACTTTAGAGGCTGCTAGACATCATAACCTCCACTTAGCCGAAGAAAAAGTCAACAATTCAGTACTTTCTCTCCCCACTTATTTTCAAGCCGTTGAGAGAATTCGAAAAGAACAAGGATTTCATCCACTGAAAGACTGCAAAGGTATTTTGTTCCCGTACTCTCGTGATATAAATCACTACGGTGTATGGTGGGTAGAAGACATGTTCTCCAAACATGCTGATACATTTTCTACAAAACCACAAATCTTCGATCTACCCAATTTCCAAGACCTCATTCTTCCTCCTATCCAGGAAAATGACAATGATGAGAACCAATCACTTCATCAAAATGTTCCTTTCTCGAACTACAAGTGTTCTCCAATATAGGTCTTAACAGTTGCTTGTGTTCACTGATAAATTCTCCCTCACGTGACATCAATTGTCACGTCACGTTATGTTACTAAAAATAGAAATGACATAACTATTACGTCATGATGAACACTCAAATCTCATTGGTTACGACTGCTTTTACATGATCTCATTGGTTACGAAGTCGCAATAATTCTCGTTCTTACTAAAATTTTATTGGTTCGATTTATAAAGCTCTTTCTTGAAGATAATTCAATCATTTGTTGCTTTTCGTTTTCATTATTCAGTTACCTTATTTATTCAATTCTTCCTTTCTTGCCTTAAAAACTCATCTTTTACTTACTTCAAACGCCACAAATGGATCAAAGTTCAGTCTCAGCTGACAGCAAAAAACGCTACGCCTTCCCCTTACGCAAACGAAACCATAAGGGAAAACCAGTTATTCCTTCTTCCCAGTTTGATTATCATAATGAAAGCATATATTCTTTGTATAATGATATCAACGTGAAAGTTGAGGACACTGAATCCAAACCAAATGAGGATCGCCAAGGAAACAACAACCTTTGGTCTTTCCAAGAATACAGCAACCGGAAATTTCAAATAAGCATCCCAGAGGAGACTATCAACACAAGCTCGAATTGGACCCGCTTGAAAGTCTTTCGCAAAAATGTCGAAGGTGAATTTGTTCTACATCAGTTTCTGATGCTGTCGGTCTGGGAATTGAAAATTTTCTTTCAAAAATTACCTGAGATGTTAAAAGAAGCACTACAATTTGAACCCTCAGAAGTTACTGCAAAGTTGATGATTGACGAAACTTTGTTCTAGCCAACTGATGTGGAGGAAAAAGCAAAATTCGATGTGTTCTGGGAATTGAGTGAGACTGCTAGGCGAAAAGTATGTGTGACCAGAACATTTTACCAAGATGATCCGAATCGATGTTATTTCACCATCAAGCTCTTCACTCGAGGGACTGAAAAGGACAGTTTTAGAAGGAAATGCTTCCTTTCTGTCAGAATTGGGGAGTTGCAGAAAATAAATCGAATGAGCAATGAAATTATTTCAGTGCTGAACAAAGTCAAAAACCAGACAAAAAATCGCAAAGTGCATAGAAGTAATTGTAAATTTTTATAATGTATGTGATGTCTGTATTTATTCACTTTCTGAATTAAATTCTTTCAGAACAGTTGCTTGATATGAATATTGAGGAAATTGTAGAGTTCGAAAAAGAAATCAGTCAACTTTTTGTTGGAAATACAAAAAGGAAAAATTATTTTTTGGCTGTCTGTCGAAGTTTTGACAAAAATGTAGATCTAGATAAAATCAACAGAGAAGATCCCTTTGGAGGACTAATAGGGGTTGGCGATTCAAGGTTAGAAAAACTTTTGAATTGGTCGAAAATTTTTCGTTTACATGCCACATTTCATGATGCAACGGGATACCTGAAAACAAATCTAAATATTGGTCCTGTTACATGGTTCATTCCTTAATTCAAAATTAAACTTTTGTTTCTTGGGACATATAACAGGTCTAGCATAATGTTGTTTTCTGAAATTGTCACCACGATTCCATTTAATCGAAGTGTGAATCATTATTTCCTAATCACGAACAAAAATCAGTTGCACTCTAATGACAGATCATAACAACCACGCAGCTGACTTTATTTTCGATAATAACAATCAAGAGCGACCTCCTTGGAAAATTTGTGGACGCACTTGCTCTCGAACAGCTTTTTTGTCAATATTCCAGTGCTTAGTTGTATTAATACTTCTTCTTTTTTCAATTATCAACCATATTTTTGCCAGAACTTGTGACGAACGAACAGTTTGGTTGCTATTCTTTCAAGTGCTGTTGGTTACATACTTCCTAATCCCAGAGCATAAAATGAACAAGATTATATCAACAAAGGAACGCATTCTGATGTATCTTTTTGGTCCTTCCGGATCTGGGAAAACTGTTTTCATTAATGATATGCTACAAAAGAAAACTTTTCAACCCACGTTTGATCGAATTTTATACTTCTATAAGCACTTTCAGACAATTTACGATACAATGATGCAATCAATTGCAGGCATAGAATTCATTCAGGGTGTTGATTTTGAATTAATTGATAACTTACCAGCTGACGGCACAAAATATTTACTTATATTCGATGACTCATTAGACATTCTTTCCAAGTCGGAAAATTCAACGAAATTGCGACAGCCGGTAGACATCGAAATTTAAATTGTGTTTATATCAAACATAATATCTTCCACAAAAATAAAACTGGACGTGATGCCGAGCTTCAGACTACTCACATTGTTTTGTTCAAATCACCCAGAGATGTGCAGATAATTGATATATTGGGAAGACAACTGGGTCTGGGAAAACAACTAAAACAATGGTATGATGACGCTACACAAGAACCATATGGGCATCTTATGATAGATTTGAGACCATCTACACCTGATTTGTTAAGATATTGTTCAAATGTAACTTCGTTTCCTTCAGAATTCTTCGTACCGAACAGTCGTGCTCGTATTAGTGATATTAATGATAAACGCACAGAATTATTATACTCTGAAGCTCTTTCGGAATCTCAACAAGAAATTTCAACCAGCTTTCCTTCTACATTGTCCTATGGAATTCATCAGATTTCTCTGTGAGCGTATTGTAAACTTGATTAAAGGAAACCTCACAGGATTAAGAAGAAATCAGTTCACTCGCTTCCAAAAACAACTTAGAAAGCTCACATCAAAATCAACAACCCTAAGTTCCAGAAGACTTATATTGGGCTCAAAAGCTGGAATAACAATATTAAGTTATATATACCAACCTTGTATGAACAAATTTTCAACTTTCTTCAATGAGTGAGGTCAAAAAGTTTGTTCTTGTTCCAAAAGAACTGTGGGAGACCAGAAAAAGGAAACCATCGGAACCCTACAGCGAGATATATAAAGAAGAAACAGTTTTCCCAGTTATCAAAAAAGTGAAAGAAGAACGTTCCGAAGAAACCAATTGTCCACCTAAAGAACTTAAGACAGACCTGGAATTTCACTATAAGAACTATCCTGAGACATTGAAAACTTTGAAAGAGATATACGAAAACAAACGGTTGAAAATTTCACTTTCCAATACAATTATTGTCGACAACGTTGACACGGGAGTTGACATAAAAACATTCCTTCATTCAATTAAATTGAAGAACGCTCCAGTTGATCCAAACTATTTCCTAATTCTTAAAGTTCTAAATCTGAGACCACATCTGGTTAAAAACAACATTTTGAGGACACAATATGGCTCAGACTGGTTCAATTACAGTTTCAGATAGAATCAAATTGCAGAAGTTGTATAACGAGAGGGGACCAGCAGCTTTCGGTTCTATCAACAACTTAACAAAAGCAAGTGGACTCAGCCGCGAGAGAGTTACAGAATTTTTACAGTCAAGAGACTCGTATACGAAATACAAAGGAATCAGACGAAAATTTCCCCGGCTAAATGCGCATGCTCGCTATAGTGATGAGATTTGGTGCTTGGATCTTGCGCAAATGGATAAACTATCACGATGGAATCGAGGTATCAACTTTTTACTCGTTACTGTAGATGTTTTTTCTCGATACCTGCGAGTAGAACCATTACGGAGAAAAGGAGCAGAGGCCGTGAAAGCAGCTTTTATCAAAATGTGTTCGAAAAAGAACTCAATTTCCCAAAAAAATTATGGCTAGATCAGGGAAAAGAGTTTTTCGGAGATATGGCCAATTTCTGCGAGGACGTGGGAATCAAATATTATCACACTTATAGTGAAACGAAAGTAGCTTTTGGCGAGAGAGCTATACGAACCCTTAAAAACTTAATTTACCGCTACCTGGAACAAAACGACACATTAACCTATATCAAAGAACTGCAAATGTTTGTTGACGTCATTAACTCAGGAATCAATCGGAATATTGGGTTGGTTCCCAAAGATGTAGTGAATGCTGACTTTTTGACTGTCATGTACAAGCGAATGAAGCTACGAAAAAAATACAAAGCCCAAGTTTCAAGTAGGAGATAAAGTTAGGTTGGCATTAGCAGAGGGCAAATTTCAGAAAGGATATAAACCTCACTATACACATGAAATTTTCCTAGTTCGAAAAATAAACACTTTAGCGCCCTTCCCGACATATTTTGTTGTTGATCAGAAAGGTGAAAACATTGATGGAATCTTTTATGAACAAGAATTGTCAAAAGTTGCATAATCATTTTTCAATTAGTCGCGCTAGAAAATGGACGGTTACAATCTACCTTATTTTGAAGGAAATCCTCGTCAGAGGGGGCGTGGCTTTGGAGCCTTGGCTAGAACAATCGCTAGGACAACTCTTCCCATTCTCAAGAAATACGTTTTACCTGCAGCAAAAAAAATTGGACGAGATGTAATCGAGTCAGCAATTCCCGAAATTGGTGGTGCTTTATCAGGACAGACTTCGATTAAAAAAGCAGTAAAGACTGCAAAATCAACAATACAGAAACAAGTTGGTGGTGGTATGAAAAAGAGGAAAAACACTAGACAAAGTGTTACTCGACAAAAAATTCGCAAAGACTTTTGAAGAAACTTGAATAATCATTTTCTCAAACAAACGTCACACAGAACAGTCAAATGAATTCGTTTTATCTAGAATTAGTTTCCAACGCTTCCTCTCAAGTTTACCCTCAAAATGCAATGGCTTCGTTCACCAATTTTCTTCCCGACAAAATTGAACTGGATGGATCATGGGAAGTAGCTTTAGTCGAAGTATCATATCCCGGTATATGTTATAACATTGAAGGAGGATTGATGACATTTCACTATGATGAGAAATTTAAGCATGTATTCGCTATTCCACCAGCAGTTTTTAACTCTATGGACGAATTTGCGAAGAGTCTTACAGATATACCCAAAAAAACACGACATCCCAAAAACTTAGATCCTCAATTTTCTATCAACATCGACAAAAAAATTCGTAGACTAACTTTTTGCAATAGATGATCTCAAAATGTATCCTTCAGCAAAGGTTTGGCTGCTAACTTGGGCGTTGAAGCTGACAAACCTGTTATGCCACCTGATTCGAAAGGATCATACAACACCAAGTCCGGGGCAACGGCAGATCTCCCTTTTGATATTACTGGAACACATACAATTTTACTCTACTTGGATATAGTTGAACCCAATTCAGTCGGTGATGTGAAATGTCCTCTTCTATGCTCCTTCCCATTCAAACATCGAGATAACAATGAGATTTTTAAGAGATCTCAGGTTCTGAGTTATCGCAGTTTCGAACACTTGAGATTCCATAAAGTAATCAAATCCAACTTCCACAGTATCCATGTAGAAATAAGAAACGCTGCTGGGCACCTTGTTCCCTTCTTCCCTATTGGTAAAGTTCAACTTACGTTATTATTCCAGAAAAAATCTTGATCATTTCCTCAATTATCATTATAAAAAACGGTCGGCTAAAATGCAAATGAATTCCTTGTCTCACTCTATGCTAGACTTTTTTGGGAAAGTTCCAATTCTAGACCCCATTCTTTGGTCTAATGAACAGCAAATATTTCCAACAAATTCCTTAAACGAGTCAACAATCGAATTTCAATTGGAAACTGATCGTAATATTTTTACCGACTTGCGCTCTACTCGATTATTCATCAGAGGAAGGGTTATTAAAGGAGATCGAACACGTTTAGAAAATGCCGAAGAAACATTATTGGTAAACAATGCTCTTCATTCTTTTTTCTCTAATTGCGAAGTATATCTTAACAATGAACAAGTTCACAGTGCCAATTCTCTTTATGCTCATCAAGCTTTTGTCTCTGCTGAATTTTCAGAGACAAAATGAACGAAGGAAAGCTTATCTCAATGCTAAGGGTATCGATACGAGATTGAGCCAAACGATTTTACAAAAAGAGCATTTACAGATACTGTTTTTAAAAAGGATAAAGATGATTTTACTTTTTACGGTCCATTAGCAATAGGTCTATTTGCTTGTGAAACTTTACTTCTCCCAAATGTCAACCTCAGACTGAAATTGATCCGGTCATCTCCAGCGTTCTATATGATCGATACTGGTGGGCTGAACTCTGAGGCTACAATTTTGGAAGCTTGCCTTTTTACTAGACAGGTAGCAATCTCAGATAACTGGATGAGAAGTTTCAAAAGCAGACTGCTGCGAGAACCTGCCATATTTTTCTATAATGAAGAACTTCCAAAAACGTTTATCATTCCAGCTGGACAGAATCAGTTTATACAAGAAAATATATTTTCAAACAAGCCAATTCGAATGATTGATATTGCTATGAATCTGAATAATGAGTTCAGTGGAACATACAACACGAATCCGTTCCATTTTCGTAAATTTGGTCTTCGACAAGTTAAAATTGTGCGTGGGAATCAAACTATAGTTAACTTGCAAACGGAAAATCATGTGAGAGCTTATGCTGAAACGATGAAAGCACTCAAATTTGATGATGACGGTCCTAACATTCAATACAAGGATTTTGAAAACCATTTTCATTTATTTTTCGATCTTACTTCAACACAGGAGGCCAATGTCGAAATGCATTTTCCTGATGTAGTTGGAGCAGGAATTCGTTTAGAGCTCTACTTTGCTAACAATTTGGCTAATACTGTAGAATTATTTGTTAGTGGTGAACGTATAAGTTCAATTGCAATTGATAAGGAGGGATCAGTTACTAAAAATGGATAATCAACAGCTCTTACATGTTGTCAACAGGTTCCCACACCTAAAGTTCAAATATCTTGGTTCCTTCCCAGCAGATCTTCGACCAAAAAAATTACCTACAAACACGTTTTTTATAATCAACACAGATCCATCTACTCAACCGGGCTCGCACTGGATTTTGCCAGCCAATAAAAATGGAAAGTTGTTCTACGGTGATTCGATGGGAGAAGTTTTGGAAAAATATGGCATCAGGACAAAAGCAAACTTTGGTTCATTAGTACAGGAAAACCTCCAAGATTCAGAATTGTGTGGTTTATATGCTAATTATTTTGCACATGTGTTATTTTCTAAAGTCTCGTCTAAATATTTAAATGATTTTCATATTTTGAAGTTCTTTGCTTATGTTTTTTAAGTTTTGACAACCAAAATCTTTAATTGTTTAAACATTAATCCGTATAATGATGCAAATGGTTTTCATAACATTTTTTTAAAAAATTGTAAATTTTGTACTTAATTATTTGTATGTGTATTTGTATCTAATTTAGTTATTTTATACAATGATTTTTTTTTCAAAAGACATTTTGTATGGTAAACAGTGAATTAAAAAAGATATAAAACGAAAGAAGGCTAAAAATTTACAAAATCTAAAGAAAATGACTTATATCTAAAGGAGTAGTGTGAATTCCGTCTTCACAGACTTTACGCTTGGGATAAAAGTATGACAGTCCCACTTTTTTGAGTTCATATGTGCATACTTTCTTATTGTCGACTACGCGAAATCCCGTTCGTTGAATATACTCGCTCCTCATCAAACATTACTTTTCTGTATTTGGCTAAGGGTTCCTCGATGTTGTTTTTGTTGAGCTCCTTACTGGATAATTTTACATTATCTGATTAATCATCGTAGCAGCAATAAGTTTTTGAGCACAAAGCAATCATTTCTGAGCATCTAAATTCTTCTTTGAACAAGCCTGGAATTCTCTTGTCAAAATTCGCATGCTTGTTGCAACATTCACGTGGGAAAAAGTTGCTGCATGAGTTTGCTGCAAAATTATCACTGCAGTCGCTCTGTCTCATCCAGTACCACAATGATTGCATTTCTGGTCGAATGATTTTGTCAAGTCTTTCCTCACTAAGCACCATGTACAGACTGTCGGTATCCATTTCAATGAGTTCGTACTTATTTTTGTCGCAGAAAGTGGAGAAGAAATTGTACTTGAGTTGTAACATTGTAAGTTTAGCGTACTGCAGAATAAAAAAGCCAACAATTATTGGTTCCTTGTGCTCGATACGTGTTTTGCTCATTTCTACCTCATAAATTTCTTCTGGTAGTTCATTCATAGTCTTGAAAAATCTGTTGTTGATAATCTTATCAACTTGCGGCCCCTTGACATATTTTGTGGTCGTATGCCGGCTACGATCCATTATCTGATACCCGTATGAACTGTTACCTATCAATTTCATAGTTTCAGCAACGACTGTTGAGTCTTTGTTTCGGTCTATTTCGCGGCGAGCATCAACAACGTTTTGCACAAAGGACTGGAAGCAGCGGCGGGGAGTGTATTGTAGGAACCAAAAAACGTCTCTTAGAATCACTCCTTTTTCCAGATAAAATAACAGAAGTGGAGTAATAATTGGTCCTCTGTCAAGCTTGAAACTAGAAATGAGCATTTTTCTTGGTTTTGACAATAACTTGTGTCGCTCAGCAAATTCTTTCATATGGACCCCAATGTTGTCTCGTCCAACTTCAAAATTCTTAAAAATAGGAGGAAAGTCTTCAAAGTAAGGGTACAAGTGTTCGGGGACTTCAAGGCTGCAATCGACCACTCCAAACAAATCTCCTCGTTTTATTTTTTCAATAAGAGCATTTTTAGAAAGGGGTGGTTGAAATGGATATTTCTTGTTGACGAACTCCTTTACTTCATTTATGTTTTCCCTCCTCCACTGTTTCCACTGACAAATTTCAACAACTGTGTATCCTAATCCCTGCAGATACTCTCTTCGATCACTATCTTCGTTCCCGTGTCTTTAATCCGTTCTCTATATCTTCAAATAACAGCGGCTTTTCCTCCTGACAGGGACAAAAGTGAAAGTAGCATCCCATTGCCTCAAACACTGTGTTGCAATGAGAGCAGAAGCCATCGACGAGATAAGTTCCAACTTTTTGCTGTTTTTTGTGACTGAACTGTGACTGTATTAAACATTCTGGACGAGTGCTCTGCAAGTATTCGATTACCTGCTGCTCAAACAAACTCCTCCAATTCCTTTTTGGGTGAATCTTTGCAGTGTCGTCATTGAACTCCCATTTTGTGTAGAGTCCCGTTGGCATTTCCCTGGTCATTGAGAATGGGTAGAGCTGACTCGCATCAATGCCCACAATAGACTTGCACACATTTTCGGACTCTCTAATCTTTGTTTCGCCAACTTTTGCATATCTGGTGAAGATAGTCGAGGGTCCTCCTGTCAGCCAATTTCTGATATAGTTATCATATTCCTTGTCTTGCTCGCAGAATGGGAAAAATACAGCATCTGTTGATGAATGGAGAAATCCGTTTGCCAAGTTGGGAAGCGTATAGCCCAGTTTCAACATATCAATTTGTTTTGAGTGGTAGAATTGAATCATCTTTGTCATCGCATCAAGAGTGGGCACGACCTCTTTGTTGTTATACCACTTGAGAAAATCACGAAAAGTGTTCATGTTCTCCTTTTCCCAAATGTTTTGAAGTTCCCGGTAGTTCTCTTCTGCATTTTTGGGAACTGTTTTTAATTTCAGCTTCTTTAAAGCTTCCTTTTCTTCAATTCCCCTTTTTTGCAATCCATGAACTTATCGTAATCGACTGACAAGACGTTATGGTTTTTCAACTTACTCCAGAAACTTTCAATTGGTGGCAGTTGGGACTCATTCATTTTTTCAGCACTGTCAAACCACTCATAAGGGAAAAACCCTTCTCTTCACTGGCTCCATACGCTTTCAGAAAATTATCCAGAGTTGTAACTCCTCCCAGGAAGTTAAGAATGTCCAGAAATTGCAAGCCAAGAAAGTTCATTCCAATATATTTGTTCCCCGTACGAATCACTTTGGGAACAACGTTTTTCTCGATTAACAGATGATGCAGAAGATATTCTTTAATCAGGTTCAAATCATACCGAGAGGTATTAAACCCGAAAACAGGAATGGTGCTGTAATAGTTCTCAAAGTCTTGTCTCAATTTTGATATCTTGAGCTCGCACCTCAGTCTCCTAATTTCAAGTTCTTCATC
Organism: Convolutriloba macropyga; assembly: GCF_964194025.1. Classification (NCBI taxonomy): domain Eukaryota; kingdom Metazoa; phylum Xenacoelomorpha; order Acoela; family Convolutidae; genus Convolutriloba; species Convolutriloba macropyga. Next base: position 50,521,553 of record NC_134474.1, on the reverse strand, counting down.
CTCTTCGTCGGGTTCAGCTTCGTTGTCAAATAAGTCTTCCACTCCAGTGGGTACCTGCTTGTCTTTCACTGTAACCAATTGTCGAACTGCCCAATACTTTTCTTCCAGTTCCAGAACGAAAGCATTGAATTTTTCCCTCATTATAAGTGTGCGTTTTTCTGCTATATTAGTCAAGCTGGATACAAAATCACGGATTAGTTGATACGGATCTTCGTTGCAAATGAATATTGGGTCTTTAAGTAGGTTGGAAGCTATCGAAACGCTAATGGGAACATGTTTTCCAATCCACGAAGTCAAATCAGTGTTTCTGAGTGTATTGTCGGGGACGGTTATTGACTCAAAATCAAATACAATAAGATGAGAAAAAGCCGGAGTTCTTGTGGAACATTAATTTTAACGTCATCCAAACGATCAAAAATAGTTTCTGATAACTGATAGGCTCCTGTTGGATATTTGTGTTGCGTGTTTTCGGAGCAAGTTTGTATGTGCCTCATAAGATTTTTTGAGGAATTTGTTGATGTCCGCTGTCCAACAGATATGATTTTCATATTTCAGCAACGAAGTTGTCTTTGTGCGTTTCATCAAGGAGCGACGAGTTAGTTCTGCAAACATTTCAGATTGTTCCTCAAAAAATATTGTATAAACTTGAATATTTCTGTCAGTTATCTCTTCAAGTACAGGAATATCGTCTTCATGTATTCCTGGAAAGGTTTCGTCATCTCTCCTTGTCGCTGAGAGAAACATCTGCATCAATTCCATTGTTTTTATTTGTAGCTCATCACTACCGTACAAATTGTAAGCTAAAGCACGGAACATACACAGGTTGTCTTGATAGGGCTTTTTTTCACAATCCGAAACAAAACACTTAACGTAACCATTCCTGAGCAAAATAGATGGAATATTTTGAGTTATACAGCCTAGAGGAACACCACTGAGGAGAAACACAAAGAAAGTGACATTTGTAACACAAATTTCCATTTCATGTCTGGACGTTGGTTTATTAGATTGGGTAGAAAATCTTCACATCTCAACTTCGATTTGACAAAACTGAGATCTGAGTCATCCGAGAGAACCAAAGGATTTAAAAAATGGGGTTGTTATCTGCTGCGTAAAAGTATCGAAATTCGTCCAAGTTATGCACACTTTGAAGTACAAAACCAAAGGAAATGTTAATTTTCGCTGAACTGGGTAAGTCGTTGTAAACGAAACCCAATTTGTTGATCACTGTTTCGTGACTGAGTTCGAATTACTTGAAGTTATGCACTTTCTTTCTAGACAATTCAAGCACTGAGTCTTGTAAAAAGTGTTGAACTGTTTGAAGTTCACTATGAAGAGTGGGAGAGTCTCCATAGATAGTTAAGTCAACGTCATCGTAAGCCACTGGAACAGAAAGCTGGTGATTGTTTCGTTTATGATGAAGTTGATAATATGTAGAGAAGGATAAGGGACAGCTGCTACAAGAACACTTTTTCTTGATAAGCAGAGACGGTGCATGTACAGAAGCAATGTGTTTCCGCAGTTTCTCGTCGTCCGGAAATGACTGGGTGCAATGTGAGCAAACTTTTGCGTGACGTTTCTGATGTCTACTCATATTGGATTTCAAAATAAATTTATCGCAAGACTTGCAAAGTTCTTTTTGGTCCGACTTTCGAGGCATCACTGAAAATAAAATAAATTGTAAGATTAGAAGTGAGAAAAGGAGGAGTAAAAATTGTTAAGCTGGAAGTTGCGATGAAATAATATTTTGGTCAGAAGTTGTAGAGATTAGTGTACTCAACTGCACTCAATTCTGTAAATCAGGAAAATGAAAATCAACGAAAATGAAAAGTTCTTTGTTGAATATGACGTAATATTATGACAAAATGACGTAATTGTGATGACAGAATGACGTAATTGTGATGTTATTATGACCTAATTATGAAAACACTTTGATGTAATTGTGGATTTCTATGATGTAATCGTACTTTAGCGAGTAATTTTGACAATAATATAGTGACTAATTGTCTAATCACGTGAGAATTTAGGAACATTAACAAAATTAATGCGATCACGTGAGAGATTTCGTTATTACAATAAAGAATTGGAAACTTGTAAGATCCTAAAATTGCGAAATTGTGGGAATAATGGGAAGAAATTCGAACAGTTAAGGAAAAATTTGGGTAAATTTCTTTGAACTTTGGGTAATTTTCTGAAATATGCTGATAAAACTGGGAATTTTCAACTCAAACTTGTTAATTTTTGACCACGAATTCGGTATTTTTGATAAGATTTGGGTAGTTTTTGATAAGAATTGGGTATTATTTGCCACGAATTGGGTATTTTTTGTTAAAAAATGGGTGTTTTTGATAAGAATTTGGTATTTTTTGGGAGGAATTGGGTATTTTTTGGGAGGAATTGGTTATTTTTTGGTCAGAATTGGGTATTTTATGGTCAGAATTGGGAATTTTTTGGCCAGAATTGGGTATTTCTGGTATGATTTGGGTATTTTTGATAAGAATTGGGTAATTTTTGGTCAGAATTGGTTATTTTTTGGGAAGAATTGGGTATTTTTTACCAATAATTGGGTATTTTTTGGCAAAAAATGGTAAAACTGTCAAAATTTACGTTTATCAGCACAAAATCGTGTAAATTCTAGTGAATTACAATGAAAAAATAATAAAATAGTTTTCTCCTTAAGTAAATGAATGAAAGAAAGTTATAGTTGTGATAACTATGCGCGAATGAGTAAAATGAGAAAATGCTTAAAAGTAAAAGTTCCGCAGATATATTTTATTAAGTAGATAAGATTAGCTGAAGTGCATTAGAGCGGATGCATTTCCCTGGGGTAATTAAGATAATTACCCCTGGGTAATTACGATAAGATCACAGGTCTATTGTTCTCACTCTCTTTTTTAGGTACGTCTTTGGAAAATTGATGAAAATAGGCTATAGGTAATCTTTATACATAGGTACGTCCTTTTACCCCCCCCCCCCCAGGTCTGCTCACCTACTACTACTGAAAAGAAAAAATCCACTTTCAACATTTTCACAGTAACGACAGCCGTTGATAACGAGCAAAACAAAAATAAGCGCGAGATGAAACGAAAAAGATTGGCACGAAAGAAACCTCCAATTTTGATTTATAATGATGTTGAATTAATCGAAAATTATATTAAGAAAAACAAATTCACAATTTATTAAGACGAAAAACTTATATTTCAGGAAATCCAATAAAACTCTTTGAAAATTAGTTGAATCAAAATTAAAGAAAACGCAAATGATATTAAAACGTTGATGTCTTAGTCAGTAATTTCAGCTATAAATACGACAAATACTAGCCTACTAGCCCAACTCAAAAATTCGTCAACCTTTTTTGAAAATGAACGGCGTAAAAACCGGTGCTAGGACAGTAGATCGAAAGACAACAGATCGAAAGCGAAAATTGGGACAATAGATCGAAAATTAAATTATTCAAGTTGAGTATTGGCCAATCAGATTTGAGCGCTCATTTATTATACAGCATATAACATGTTCTGTTGTGATATTTTGTTCGGTTCTGATAGTTTCATATCAAGCCCCACGGGCCGCTAAGGCATGGCCATGGCTCGCGAGGCATGGCCAAAAAGTGGTAATTATATTGCAGCTCGCAAATAATGCTTAATCTCAACCAATAAGAACAGAGATTAATTTTCGATCTATTGTCCCAAATTTTCTGTTTTCGATCTGTTATCCTTTCGATCTATTGTCCGATCACCGTAAAAACCATAGATAAGAATAGCTGTGAACAATTGCATTACTTTGAGCTTCCTCAGCAACCGATGAGACCAGTCATTAATGAGACCAAAACAACAAAATGAACAAAAATCGCAAAACTGAAATCGTGTGAAAATCATTGAAAGCATTAACTTTGTAACGAAAAAATTAAATTGAATAACTTTATTTCCATTAGCAACCTATGAGACCTGTCCTAAAAGTTCAGACAACAAAGAGTACTGCAAAAATTCGCAAACTAAAAAATTCACGGAAAAGGTGTCAAAGTCATAAAGCCACTAGCTACGAACACGAACAATTAATTAGATTTATTTATGCCTCATTAATAACGTGTCGATAATGATACTAAGTGATATAACAAAAATACAATTAACACGGAAAAATCAAAAATCCACAGATATTTTCTAAAAATAATTAGTGTCACAAAAAGAATTATCTGTCCTTAGAGGAATTCAATCAATTGCAAACAGGCACAGTAAGAACACAAGTATCATAAAAATATCACTCAAGAGAAGATAAAAAGATAACAGTAGTTAACCTGACGCACCTGAAAAAACCCTCTCAAAAAACGAAAACTCATTCGAACACCAAATTCTCACTCCAGTTTAAAGATAGTTTGAGAAATAACGAGGAAAACCTACTCAATTTTTGGCTCCTTTTATCATTCCAAAGTGATTAAACCCATCTCATTTGACTTCTTATTGGCGTGAAAAAGCTAAACAAAAGGAACAGATCTTGAAAAACTTAACGGGCAAGCCTTGACCTACCATTCAAATAAATTTTATTGAAAAAACATGACATGAAATTACTAGAATAGGTTTGAATCACCCTTTTAAAAAAAATCCGTTAAAAAACTCAAAACATCAACCGACTAACTTTGGAGGAATTGCTCTGGAACAACTGGCAAGGAAAACAATTAAGAAGGGGGGATAGGTTTGAGAAATTTTTATGATGCAAACATTTCTGACTTAGGAAGAGTTCGAACCCTCGACATCCCCGATGAGAGTTGTCGACATTAGATACTACACTACACGGCCTAAGTACGTTCATCTCCAACAAAAACATTTAGTTTAGCATCAGTTTAATTCTTACCTTATGAGTGCGCGCTGTAGGCGCCACTTCAAATCAGCAAAAACAGCAATCAAACAGCAATAACTAACTTCTGAAACTGGAAAAACTTCGAAATTGTCAAAATTCAAAACCAGTCAAAACTGAGAAGTTGGGACCCCAAAGTTGCCCACCTCCCAATTTTAGAAAGGGAAACCCTGAGCGACCAACAGTTTGAGCACTTGGTTAGGCTATCCTCAAAGCTATCCATGGACCCCACGAACGCTTTTGCATCAGACCCAAAAGTGTGGCTATTAACTCTTATATGGTGCAATAAAGCATATTTTCATGTATTGTCTATATACAGTTAAATTTCTTTATATGTTATTTATGTTATTCTTAGTTATTTGTTTAAGCTCGTTTAGCTTGATTAACTTGTTTAGTTGTTTCTCATATATTCAAGGCATCAAGTGCTACGTGATAGCCATCCGTGCTCATAAGATACACGTGGAGCATTTGCTCCACGCGGTCCAATGTACAGCGCAAGATCAATCAAAGTAACGCTCAAAGTTGTAACAAAGTTTGGTAACAATGCTTGCAGAGGCAGTTTCCACAGTCCGTAGCCTGCCCTTTTTGTAGTTGTTCTGACAGCTTTAAAGAAAAACAAAGGGTGCCCGACCAATTGCAGTCGGGGAAGTTCTAAGGAGAAGATAGGGATATGTTTGAAATCTAACAGTTAGGAGTCTCCATTGCAGGTGGTGCTGAGGCTATCATCATCAAAACAACTTTGAAAAGATTGCCTCCTTTTCCAAATAAGGCAGGAAATTCCGTTAAAGTGCGCTTTCTTCTAAATGTAGTCACCAAGTTTAAGCCAGGAATAGCGGCTTTAAGTTCATTTTGTTACTCAAGGTACCGATAATTATTTTCTGGTGATAAAAGTATCACTAGCCGCACTGGAGTGCCCCAAGGTAACCCATTAAGACCTGTTATTTCTATCAACTCTTTGGCCAATCATCCAATCAATCAAGGAAAAGGTGCCAAACCTGCTGCAAAAAACTTGCTATCTTGATGACGGCGCTGTAGCTGGGACCGAAAATGAATTCAATCCAACGCTGCAAATCCTATGTAGGGAAAGGCCCTGAAAGAGGTCTAATTTTACAGCAGGACAAGTGTGAGGTTTTGTCACCTTTGAACTTCTAGAAGAAGATAAGTCACTACAGCGAAACAACCCGCAGGGACTTCAAGTACTTGGTGCTGCGGTTGGCACTCTCAATTATGTAGCCTGATGTTTGCAAAAACGAGTAAAAAACGCAGCGCTGTTGGAATGCGTTGACCACATGGATGATCCTCAATGCTCTTTAGGGATTCTACGTCATTGTGTTGGTTCTGTCGAAAATGCCCCCTTTTGCAAAACCGGAATCATAGATCTGTACGGCGTCTGTATGTTTGAATCAGTGGTCCTCTTGTCTCAGCTTCCTCGTCTGCAAATCTTTCTTCAGTTGAAGATAAGAAATTGCCTCCTGAAAGCAAAACCAGACCAGGTGACATTTTCATTTCACTTTGGACAACCGGCAAACCAGCTGCATTTGACGTTACCGTGACTTCAGCGCTTCAGTCAGCAACAATTTTCAAAGCGGCAGAGAAGGCAGGAGTGGAGTTCGAAACAGACAGCTGAGGAAAGAAAACTCAATGCTCATAACGATAAAAGCGATTAACAAGGTTTTTCTTTTGTACCGCTCGCTGTAGAAAAAATTGCGTGTCTGTCGTTGGTCCTGAAAAAAAACTCTCAAGAGATTGACCGTATTATCTGGAGCTTGGAATTGTTTTTTGGAGGGACTATCAGTAACCTACAATAGATTGTCGCTATCATTGTCGACAGTTATAATCAAGGGGTCCACCTCATCGATTCTGGCTCGCTCAATTTGACCAGATTTAATTACAAGTCCATATTTAGAAGAGTCCAGAATGTTCTTTTGTGATGAGCCGTTGAAACGCTTGCAGCAAACAAGAGCCCTATTAATGTGGTGATTGTTTTTCAGTAACCAAAATTTTTAAATCACCTACTGAATGTGAAGTTATTTGCTGCTGAGGTATGGAGAAAGTATATGAAACAACAAATCCCGAGACAAGAATCAAACTTTTGATTCAATAAACATCTTTACTTGAAGAGTGCAGCACAAAACTGGAGAACGATAACCACGCAAATTGTAATTGACTATTTAAATGTTGAGAAAGTGTAAAACAGTAGTTAACCTGACGCACCTGAAAAAACCCTCTCAAAAAACGAAAACTCATTCGAACACCAAATTCTCACTCCAGTTTAAAGATAGTTTGAGAAATAACGAGGAAAACCTACTCAATTTTTGGCTCCTTTTATCATTCCAAAGTGATTAAACCCATCTCATTTGACTTCTTATTGGCGTGAAAAAGCTAAACAAAAGGAACAGATCTTGAAAAACTTAACGGGCAAGCCTTGACCTACCATTCAAATAAATTTTATTGAAAAAACATGACATGAAATTACTAGAATAGGTTTGAATCACCCTTTTAAAAAAATCCGTTAAAAAACTCAAAACATCAACCGACTAACTTTGGAGGAATTGCTCTGGAACAACTGGCAAGGAAAACAATTAAGAAGGGGGGATAGGTTTGAGAAATTTTTATGATGCAAACATTTCTGACTTAGGAAGAGTTCGAACCCTCGACATCCCCGATGAGAGTTGTCGACATTAGATACTACACTACACGGCCTAAGCACGTTCATCTCCAACAAAAACATTTAGTTTAGCATCAGTTTAATTCTTACCTTATGAGTGCGCGCTGTAGGCGCCACTTCAAATCAGCAAAAACAGCAATCAAACAGCAATAACTAACTTCTGAAACTGGAAAAACTTCGAAATTGTCAAAATTCAAAACCAGTCAAAACTGAGAAGTTGGGACCCCAAAGTTGCCCACCTCCCCATTTTAGAAAGGGAAACCCTGAGCGACCAACAGTTTGAGCACTTGGTTAGGCTATCCTCAAAGCTATCCATGGACCCCACGAACGCTTTTGCATCAGACCCAAAAGTGTGGCTATTAACTCTTATATGGTGCAATAAAGCATATTTTCATGTATTGTCTATATATAGTTAAATTTCTTTATATGTTATTTATGTTATTCTTAGTTATTTGTTTAAGCTCGTTTAGCTTGATTAACTTGTTTAGTTGTTTCTCATATATTCAAGTCATCAAGGGCTACGTGATAGCCATCCGTGCTCATAAGATACACGTGGAGCATTTGCTCCACGCGGTCCAATGTACAGCGCAAGATCAATCAAAGTAACGCTCAAAGTTGTAACAAAGTTTGGTAACAATGCTTGCAGAGGCAGTTTCCACAGTCCGTAGCCTGCCCTTTTTGTAGTTGTTCTGACAGCTTCAAAGAAAAACAAAGGGTGCCCGACCAATTGCAGTCGGGGAAGTTCTAAGGAGAAGATAGGGATATGTTTGAAATCTAACAGTTAGGAGTCTCCATTGCAGGTGGTGCTGAGGCTATCATCATCAAAACAACTTTGAAAAGATTGCCTCCTTTTCCAAATAAGGCAGGAAATTCCGTTAAAGTGCGCTTTCTTCTGAATGTAGTCACCAAGTTTAAGCCAGGAATAGCGGCTTTAAGTTCATTTTGTTACTCAAGGTACCGATAATTATTTTCTGGTGATAACAGTATCACTAGCCGCACTGGAGTGCCCCAAGGTAACCCATTAAGACCTGTTATTTCTATCAACTCTTTGGCCAATCATCCAATCAATCAAGGAAAAGGTGCCAAACCTGCTGCAAAAAACTTGCTATCTTGATGACGGCGCTGTAGCTGGGACCGAAAATGAATTCAATCCAACGCTGCAAATCCTATGTAGGGAAAGGCCCTGAAAGAGGTCTAATTTTACAGCAGGACAAGTGTGAGGTTTTGTCACCTTTGAACTTCTAGAAGAAGATAAGTCACTACAGCGAAACAACCCGCAGGGACTTCAAGTACTTGGTGCTGCGGTTGGCACTCTCAATTATGTAGCCTGATGTTTGCAAAAACGAGTAAAAAACGCAGCGCTGTTGGAATGCGTTGACCACATGGATGATCCTCAATGCGCTTTAGGGATTCTACGTCATTGTGTTGGTTCTGTCCAAATGGTTTAATCCCTAAGTTGCAATACTCTTCGCAATAGATTTGGAGCTCTTGAGATCAATTGATAACCTGCAAAGGGATACTTTTAAAGACATTATTGTTACAACATTGCCAGAAGATGCATGGCTAAGTAAAAATGTCAATCAGCCAGTCGGGATTAGGAGTAAGAAAATCTATTGGTAAGGATCTCTGGATCAAGTATAACCAGCTTATATTGGCTGTATAACATCAGTTTCCTCTTTGGTTTTTCAAATTACCGATGTCCAATAGCTAGATGAAAAGGTTAAACTCATTTCAAGCATCTCGAATCGTGGCATTACAAATTATACACAAAATAAACGTCAAGAAGCCCAAGGTACAAAAACAATCAAGGACTTGTTGATCAGGTTAACAAACTAAAAAGCCGGTCTTTTGTCACCATCGCTTCCGCAATCAGGATCATGACTTGCACCACCACCTATTCCCGCGCTAGGCCTTCACTTGGAACCGAATAATTATCCAGTAAATTTAAAAACCGTTTAAAATTCCGGTTTACGATTAAGGAAAATGCCCCCTTTTGCAAAACCGGAATCATAGATCTGTACGGCGTCTGTATGTTTGAATCAGTGGTCCTCTTGTCTCAGCTTCCTCGTCTGCAAATCTTTCTTCAGTTGAAGATAAGAAATTGCCTCCTGAAAGCAAAACCAGACCAGGTGACATTTTCATTTCACTTTGGACAACCGGCAAACCAGCTGCATTTGACGTTACCGTGACTTCAGCGCTTCAGTCAGCAACAATTTTCAAAGCGGCAGAGAAGGCAGGAGTGGAGTTCGAAACAGACAGCTGAGGAAAGAAAACTCAATGCTCATAACGATAAAAGCGATTAACAAGGTTTTTCTTTTGTACCGCTCGCTGTAGAAAAAATTGCGTGTCTGTTGTTGGTCCTGAAAAAAAAACTCTCAAGAGATTGACCGTATTATCTGGAGCTTGGATTTGTTTTTTGAAGGGACTATCAGTAACCTACAATGGATTGTCGCTATCATTGTCGACAGTTATAATCAAGGGGTCCACCTCATCGATTCTGGCTCGCTCAATTTGACTAGATTTAATTACAAGTCCATATTTAGAAGAGTCCAGAATGTTCTTTTGTGATGAGCCGTTGAAACGCTTGCAGCAAACGGGAGCCCTATTAATGTGGTGACTGTTTTTCAGTAACCAAAATTTTTTAATCACCTACTGAATGTGAAGTTATTTGCTGCTGAGGTATGGAGAAAGTATATGAAACAACAAATCCCGAGACAAGAATCAAACTTTTGATTCAATAAACATCTTTACTTGAAGAGTGCAGCACAAAACTGGAGAACGATAACCACGCAAATTGTAATTGACTATTTAAATGTTGAGAAAGTGTAAACAAAATAAAGACTTCTTATTCCCTCAAAAATACAGAAACCCAATCTCTATTCTCGTCAGCAATTTGACCTAAGCACTGTTTTCAGCATTTTACAGCAGGACAAGTGTGAGGTTTTGTCACTTTTGAACTTCTAGAAGTAGATAAGTCACTACAGCGAAACAACCCGCGGGGACTTCAAGTACTTGGTGCTGCGGTTGGCACTCTCAATTATGTAGCCTCATGTTTGCAAAAACGAGTAAAAACGAAGCGCTGTTGGAATGCGTTGACAACGTGGATGATCCTCAATGCGCTTTAGGGATTCCACGTCATTGTGTTGGTTCTGTCCAAATGGTTTAATCCCTAAGTTGCAATACACCTTGCAATAGATTTGGAGCTCTTGAGATCCTTTGATAACCTGCAAAGGGATACTTTTAAAAACATTATTGTTTCAACATTGCCAGAAGATGCATGGCTTCAAGCAAAATTGCCAATCAGCCAGTCGGGATTAGGAGTAAGAAAATCTATTGGTAAGGATCTCTGGATCAAGTATAAGAAGCTTATATTGGCTGTATAACATCAGTTTCCTCTTTGGTTTTTTAAATTACCGATGTCCAATTGCTAGATGAACAAGTTTAACTCTAACTCATTTCAAGCATCTCGAATCGGGGCATTACAAATTATACACAAAATAAACGTCAAGAAGCCCAAGGTACAAAAACAATCAAGGACTTGTTGATCAGGTTAACAAACGAAAAAGCCGGTCTTTTGTCACCATCGCTTCCGCAATCAGGATTATGACTTGCAGCACCACCTATTCCCGCGCTAGGCCTTCACTTGGAACCGAATTATTATCCAGTAAATTTAAAAAACCGTTTGAAATTCCGGTTTATGATTAAGGAAAAAGCCCCCTTTTGCAAAACCGGAATCATAGATCTGTACGGCGTCTGTATGTTTGAATCAGTGGTCCTCTTGTCTCAGCTTCATCGTCTGCAAATCTTTCTTCAGTTGAAGATAAGAAATTGCTTCCTGAAAGCAAAACCAGACCAGGTGACATATTCATTTCACCTTGGACAACCGGCAAACCAGCTGCATTTGACGTCACCGTGACTTCAGCGCTTCAGTCAGCAACAATTTTCAACCCGACAGAGAAGGCAGGAGTGGAGTTCGAAACAGACAGCTGAGGAGCGAAAGCTCATAACGATAAAAGCGATGAACAAGGTTTTTCTTTAGTACCGCTCACTGTAGAAAACTTTGCGTGTCTGTCGTTGGAACTGAAAAGAAAACTCTCAAGAGGTTGACCGTATTATCTGGAGCTTGGATTTGTTTTTTGGAGGGACTATCAGTAACCTACAATAGATTTTCGCTATCATTGTCGACAGTTATAATCAAGGGGTCCACCTCATCGATTCTGGCTCGCTCAATTTGACCAGATTTAATTACAAGTCCATATTTAGAAGAGTCCAGAATGTTCTTTTGTGATGAGCCGTTGAAACGCTTGCAGCAAACGGGAGCCCTATTAATGTGGTGACTGTTTTTCAGTAACCAAAATTATTAAATCACCTACTGAATGTGAAGGTAATTGCTGCTGAGGTATGGAGAAAGTATATGAAACAACAAATCCCGAGACAAGAATCAAACTTTTGATTCAACAAAGATCTTTACTTGAAGAGTGCAGCACAAAACTGGAGAACGATAACCACGCAAATTGTAATTGACTATTTAAATGTTGAGAAAGTGTAAACAAAAATAAAGACTTTTCTTGTTCCCTCAAAAATACAGAAACCCAATCTCTATTCTCGTCAGCAATTTGACCTAAGCACTGTTTTCAGCATTTTACAGCAGGACAAGTGTGAGGTTTTGTCACTTGAACTTCTAGAAGTAGATAAGTCACTACAGCGAAACAACCCGCGGGGACTTCAAGTACTTGGTGCTGCGGTTGGCACTCTCAATTATGTAGCCTCATGTTTGCAAAAACGAGTAAAAACGAAGCGCTGTTGGAATGCGTTGACAACGTGGATGATCCTCAATGCGCTTTAGGGATTCCACGTCATTGTGTTGGTTCTGTCCAAATGGTTTAATCCCTAAGTTGCAATACACCTTGCAATAGATTTGGAGCTCTTGAGATCCTTTGATAACCTGCAAAGGGATACTTTTAAAAACATTATTGTTTCAACATTGCCAGAAGATGCATGGCTTCAAGCAAAATTGCCAATCAGCCAGTCGGGATTAGGAGTAAGAAAATCTATTGGTAAGGATCTCTGGATCAAGTATAAGAAGCTTATATTGGCTGTATAACATCAGTTTCCTCTTTGGTTTTTTAAATTACCGATGTCCAATTGCTAGATGAACAAGTTTAACTATAACTCATTTCAAGCATCTCGAATCGGGGCATTACAAATTATACACAAAATAAACGTCAAGAAACCCAAGGTACAAAAACAATCAAGGACTTGTTGATCAGGTTAACAAACGAAAAAGCCGGTCTTTTGTCACCATCGCTTCCGCAATCAGGATTATGACTTGCAGCACCACCTATTCCCGCGCTAGGCCTTCACTTGGAACCGAATTATTATCCAGTAAATTTAAAAAACCGTTTAAAATTCCGGTTTATGATTAAGGAAAATGCCCCCTTTTGCAAAACCGGAATCATAGATCTGTACGGCGTCTGTATGTTTGAATCAGTGGTCCTCTTGTCTCAGCTTCCTCGTCTGCAAATCTTTCTTCAGTTGAAGATAAGAAATTGCTTCCTGAAAGCAAAACCAGACCAGGTGACATTTTCATTTCACCTTGGACAACCGGCAAACCAGCTGCATTTGACGTTACCGTGACTTCAGCGCTTCAGTCAGCAACAATTTTCAACCCGGCAGAGAAGGCAGGAGTGGAGCTCGAAACAGACAGCTGAGGAGCGAAAGCTCATAACGATAAAAGCGATGAACAAGGTTTTTCTTTAGTACCGCTCACTGCAGAAAACTTTGCGTGTCTGTCGTTGGTCCTGAAAAAAAACTCTCAAGAGGTTGACCGTATTATCTGGAGCTTGGATTTGTTTTTTGGAGGGACTATCAGTAACCTACAATAGATTGTCGCTATCATTGTCGACAGTTATAATCAAGGGGTCCACCTCATCGATTCTGGCTCGCTCAATTTGACCAGATTTGTTTACAAGTCCATATTTAGAAGAGTCCAGAATGTTCTTTTGTGATGAGCCGTTGAAACGCTTGCAGCAAACGTGAGCCCGATTAATGTGTTGACTGTTTTTCAGTAACCAAAATTTTTAAATCACCTACTGAATGTGAAGGTAATTGCTGCTGAGTTATGGAGAAAGTATATGAAACAACAAATCCCGAGAGAAGAATCAAACTTTTGATTCAACAAAGATCTTTATTTGAAGAGTGCAGCACAAAACTGGAGAACGATAACCACGCAAATTGTAATTGACTATTTAAATGTTGAGAAAGTGTAAACAAAAATAAAGACTTTTCTTGTTCCCTCAAAAATACAGAAACCCAATCTCTCTTCTCGTCAGGAATTTGACCTAAGCACTGTTTTCACGTATTTTAATTTCTGTTTCAAATACATTTGAACAAAGTTCCCGATAAAAAACACGATTCACCAATACTTCTTTTCGAGTCGCAAAAAAGACACTTTGTCAATACTCTTCTCTTAAGAGTCGAAAAAATGACAGCACATCAAAGCAATCCAAATCCTTTGAATTGTAAAAAAATAGGACACCATAACAGCCCGCTCAGAAGACGAGGGCGGCTATTAATAACTAGACAGACTGAAAAGCGTTAATCGCACATTACACACAAGCAGAATTTGCAGCATCAACCAGTGCAGTACCTGGCGATGTAAATACAATACAGAAATGGTACAACCAGAATGAACATAGCAAGAAAATCACTAAAAAGATGAAGAGTACCTTTCGACATCTTGCGCCAGGTACTTGAGCTCGCAGTCCGCTGGGATCTCGCCTGGCTTCACAGTGCAGGTGAACTTCTCTCCCAATTCCTTGGATAGTTCTGTCGCTGTGCTCATCAGTCTGGAACAAATAACACATCAAAAATTTGATTTGCAGAGATAAGAAGAAACTACTGAAAATTCTTATTCTTAACGTCTTGAAAATCATTTTTATATTAAAAAGCGAAGGAAATACGAGCTATCAACTACTTCATTTGACCCCTTCATATAAAACAAAGACAAATACAAAATTCGTCAAAAATAACAACCCAAATTTTTGCTGATGTCCTCAAAATCAATAAAGTTTTGTCCACGGCAACAGAAACCAAATGCCACAAGATTTTTTTTGAGAGGGAGAGAGAGAGCAAAGTATTTTTCCGAAGCCAGTAGTACAGAACTATAATTGGCATGACACGGGGAAGTGCAATATTTTACTCAGAACACAAAGCAGAAACAAAAATTTATTGAATGCAAAGTATTTGAACATAGCCGACAGATGGCCAGTAAATAGCCGCAATAGCTTCGTAGATCTGCGGTCTCAAAAGGATAGTAAAAGAAACAGACCAACAAATTCTTTTCATTAAATGCTTAGATGTTACATTTTGATTAGGAATCTGGCAAACTTATTGCTGCTTCTATTAGCTGTTCCCAAATAACCTTCAATTACAGTCACACTCATTGACCTTATCTCTTTGAACTAAAGTTTTTAAAAAGTCAAATTCAGAAGTCATTTTCGAGAGTGTGGTGAAAAACCTAATCACACTAAGACTGAAAAATGACGTCACACGCAATCCAGTTGCAATTGCAAGAACAAAAAGCAGACTTGAAGTGACTGACTTCATATGGTCGCAACAAATCTTGACGACGAAACAAAAAACAAGTCCTGACCTACAATTCAAAGATTTTTCATTGACTAAACAATAAAATAGAATTGACTATGATTGGATTGAAGACACCATTTTAAAAAAAACCCCTGTCAAAAAATTGAAAGTAAAAAAAGCAGAGGACAAATTGCGGTACGTGAACAAAAAGCCGCAATAGAGTAAAGCTAGTTTTTGTTCAAACGACGTTTTCTTACTCTACTGGAAAAATCTGTCGAAAAAACTTCACGCCGCAAAACCACTCGCTTTTTCGCTCCACTTCCTTTTTCGGCATGACCAATATTTGACTTTAAAAATCATGAAAATGTATGAACATGTTAAAACATAGCCAAGAGAGTTCCGGAAACAACTCGAAGGAAAAAATTGACACTGCTAACTACCACAATGATTATTATGCTTATTAACACTAATCACTTTAAAAATAACATGAAAATAACTTGAAACTGAACAATGGAAAGTTGTCTGACCAGAAAAATTGAACCAATCTGAAAAAATTTTCTTTTAAAGTTACAACTCTAAAACAGCTATTGACAAAATACCATGCGAAACGTTTAATTTTCATTGATTAAACGCCTACAGATTGATAAAAAACCCAACAAAAGATTCAAGAAGAAAAACGGAGAGAGGTGAAAGGAAATGAAGGACAAAAGAAAAATAACCGCAAAATTTCAAAGTTTAGCTAAAATAATGGATAAATTGCCAATATGCTACTTCCAGACCATTATTGTAACACTTTTCACTACTTCATTCAAGCATACACCAATCCAACACCTTGCCAATTTAAACAAAAGTACAAAAAAAATGGAATTTATCTTAATTGTCATTGAGAAGTACCGTGTATAGACTCCAGTGACTTTAAGCAAAACCTCTAGAAAAGCTTAATTACCCATTATCTTTACCAAAAACAACTCAAAACAAAAATCAAAATAATCAAAAGGAAGCAAAAACAACTAATTTGAATCACAGACGACCCCAAATGCTATAAATAATTGCACAAAACAAAACTGACTTTTTTAAAAACTTGAAAAACCGAGCAAATTTTTTTTCAAAATTAAGTGAGCACATAGCGCAGCAAAAACCTCGCAAATAACCTTCATTTAGAGTGACATACATTCACTTGACCTTATCCTTTTGAAATAAAGTAAATAAAAGTCAATTTCAAAGTGACGAAGTCATTTTTGAGAGTGAGGTAGGTGACACAAACTCGACCTTACCTGTTTGAATTAAAGTGAAGAATAGTCAATTTTTAAATTGAGGAAGTCATTTTTGAGAGTGAGGAAAGTGAAGTGTTACAAAAAAGTTATTCATGCGATTGAACAAAAAGTCGCATCACTGAGAGCGAAAAATGACGCCAGGCAATTCAGTTGAAATTCCTTGAACGAATGAACAAAAAGCAGATTTGAAGTGGTTGTGACGTCATATGGTCGTAACAAAAATCTTGACGAAATAAAAAACATAAAAACATAGCCGGAAGAATTCCGGAAGCGACTCGAAGCGTAAAAACTTCATTAAAAACGTACCGTTATTGCAGCAGAAGCTATTACCTTATGTATTAAACTATTAATTCATTACCTCCGATCTAAAAATTGAAACTTAAACCACTGTCACCAAGAGTAACAAAATGCAGCGAAAATTTATATTACTGAAAACGTTTCGTAAGTCCGAAATAATTAAGATGATCAAAATACAGTTAGGATGAAAAAGCTGACAGGGCTATCAATTGCCCTCAAATAATTCATAATTCTAATCTCAAAGATCGCGAAAGCAAACGGCAGATAATAATCTTAGAAACTAAGTTAATATTTTCAAAATAATGCTCAAATTTAAGAATTAAAAAACCACTACAATTAGATTTCTAATCAATGCAATTAAGACAAAACAACACATACTTCTACCTTGTTGTATATAGGCTAGACAAAATGATTTCATTAATTGAAAAATTAAACTAGCGATAGAAAAGACATAAGCAACAGAATAAAATTCAAAGGCAAAAAATCGTTTAAAAACAAACCCAAGGCCGGAAGAAAATTGCAATAAATACCAACAGGTGACAATTTTGGAAAATGCTTTCTAGCAAACTCTCAGTGCTGCCTTATGTTGAATGAAATCAATTGCAAACCAAAGAAACGACGAAAATCTAAGAAAAAGTACGAAATCAAAATTACAAAAATCAATATAACGAATAAAGGTAGGTGCCAGGAATCTAGAATGATACAAACTAGAATGTGAACAATATAATAAACACCCTAACAAAAAGACCAATTTTTGATTTTTGAAAGTTAAAAAGCAAATAAAAAAAAATCAAGAAAAACGAATACATTTCATTGTTCAGCATTAGAGACATAGAAAAAAACAATGAGTGATCCGAGAAAAAGATCCATCTTTCTAAACAGAACAAAAGAAAGAAAAGCAGAATTCAAAAATATGAAACATTTCGCAAAAAATGGTCATTCTCAAAAAATTTTTGAGAATGCATTTACGAAAAAAATCTTAACTGTTTTTCAAACACTTGACGTCAAAAAATGATTGAATTCTTATTGAAACGAAAATAAAGTCCCTCATATTGCACAAAAAAAGTTTCTAGTAATTAAAACCAAAATACAAAAGTCATTTGAGAGCGCAAAAACGGTCAGCCAAATATTTTTTCGCAAAAGAGACACCTTTACAAAAAGACTTTTCAAATGAAAGTAAACCTAATCGGAAGGTTCAAGATTCTACAGCAGCTGTCTGAAAATGAGGAATTCAGCATTGTCTCGTACCAGAGAGCAGAGTGGAATGAAATAAGCGCACCATGTTCCAGAAATCATTCTTATCGTACTGCTGCAGTTATTTTAACTTTGTGATAGAGTTATGGAGCGACTGACTGTACAAGACCTTCGAAACAAATGTGGTAAAAAAGACAAAACAAATGATCTGCCACCATGGGTCAAAATTGAAATAACAAATACACTAAGAAAATTGTCCAAATAGACTAAGGTGAGAAGCAGTTTGAAAACTCATTCCAAAATCAACTCAACTACCCTCAAAAATGTATATCCTAAAAGCTACCACTGATAATGAAAAGCCTAGCTCATCAAAAATTTATTTTCCCAATCCGTGTTCACTGAATCTGAAAACCTTCCGATCCTCCTATAACAGATGGCAGATATTTCAATGAATAGCTGGCAAAAGCTCTGGAAAATCAATGCGCTGGCTAAGCTACAGATCCCGACGGTTTCGATAACTTTTCTCCAAAAAATGTTTCTCCCAGCGTTCTATAGCCATCATTGACGCTGGCATTCACCATAATCGCTGATAAACATATCTACCCATCTTTGTGTGAAAACTGGCAACATCATTCATTTGTTCAAATATGGAGTCAAGCAAGACAATAACCGTCTCACCTCGCTTCTAGCTTGCATATTCAAGTTTCTCGGTTTATTGATTTTTGAATCTTTAAAATGCAATTAAAGTTAACGTCTGCAAAGAACAACACGTGTGAAAAAATTGTTATCTGACTTGCGTAGCCTCGTTTTTGCCATAAAGAACTTGTTTATTGAGTTCTCATCAACATGCTTGTACACTTCAGCTGAGTCGCATCGCAAGTTTGTGAAAAAAAAATATTAAAAGATCGTGCATCTCTGCGTACGATGATACTGGAAGTAGTTGTAGCTTTAGTAATCTGTCTCCCTAACTTCTCCCTAACTGCGTTCACTAGGAAAAATCCATTGAGTTGCCTTTTTCTGTACCTTTTCAATTGTCCTCAGATTTGACTTAGATAGGTAACACGCTTCATGTGCATATGCGATAATTGTCTCCAAAACAGTTTTGTGAATCGCATTCTTAGAGACTAGAAAGGCGGAAGACTCTAAGAGAACTTAATGCCCTCTTGCCGTTACCTGTTTATCCCGTTTTTGAGGACGAAAGTCAAATGGATCGGACGAAATATCGGTCAAATAAAAAATTGCAAAAAAGACCACATGACTAAAATAATTGCAACCAACATAAACTTAAGTGAATTCAGGAAAAACTATAACTCGAGAGAAGTCCCCTCGTTTATATCCTAAATTCTGTTTTTATATTATTATTGCTTCAAAATTCGTTCGAGAGCAATTAATAAGCTCATCACGACAATTATTCCACTGTTTTACTCTAACCGGCAAAAACTAACTTTTCCAGTTGATCCATTCTCTCTTTCTTCATAACCCTCAGTTTGTCAGCCTCTGACTTCAAAAATGCCTCCAACTGCATCAAAGGCAACTGTTGGGGTTCATCCACCCCATGCAACTTCAGAGCCCGGGTAATTTCCTCAATATCTTTGCGGGCTAATTTTACACTTTCCTTTAGTTTATGCAAATTCGATTTTTCTTCATTGATCATTCCAAGACAGATCTGTTCCAGGAGAGTCATTGCTTCTTGTGCACGATCTGACTGGCAGGACTCGTTCACGCCTATCTCATTCCATATACCTTGAATCTCATCGCAGAACTTTGCCATTCTGCTCTGGAGCTCATTTTTGAAGCCATCCGGATCATGTATTTCCATTTCTGAAAGAAATGAAAATTTTTATTGAAGACAACCGCCCCAAATTATTCTCTTTACAAAGAAAAGTCAATTAGATGAAAACACACAACTTGGCGTCTAAAGGTGACAGAACACTCTTTCGTAACGATTTATTGAACCGAACCATAAGCAACTTCCTTCCAGTTTAATAAAGGCAAACAGCATCGAAAACGGTAAATCTGGCAACATTTTTGGCAGGTCTTACTCTTTTGAACCCTTAAATTATTAAGCCTTGTATTTATTAGTAGATGGTTCATTTCATTTTCGCCGTAACTTCTTCCGGCCCGGAAGATGTGGGGACGATCGGTATGTAGTGACACTACACTGCCTTCCCCTATGGAAGCATAATGCTCCACTCATTATTAATTCAAAAACTCGACAGCAAACTTCCATCCATGAGTTTCGTATATATTACGTGCACCGTCATCCATCAGCACGCATCTTATTTGATTTAATAACTGGAATCTCTGTTGGGCCTCCTTTATCAGGGTGTATCAAAAGAGAGATGTCTGAATCGCCGTTGGATTTCCTCAATCGTTGCAGTGGGCGAAATCCAACGGCGATTCAGACATCTGTCTCTTTTGATACACCCTGATAAAGGAGGCCCAACAGAGAGATGTAACAGCAGAAGTGGTTTAGACACAAAACGAATAGACCCATACAATAAGAGTCTTAGCTGCTAATAATACCTCAGTGAAAATCTTAGGAAAAGTTGAACTTTTAGTTCAACTTTTCCTAAGTTGGGCCTCCTTTATGTAACAAAAATGTAACAAAATTATTCAACCTAGCTGGATTCTCGGAAGAAAACACAGCAGAGTTGATTGCTGTGGGTAATCATCACTATGTGATGGGCGAGACCACTGATAAAAGGAAATTCGTCATACAAGTTTTGAGCGAGGAAATCAGAATAAACCATCTAGTAGTAAATAAAACTAACCATCAAAACGTCTTTTTTTTTACCAATTCAGCCTCGATATAAATTCTCAGCAAACAACATACACTGTAACTACTCAAGATGTCAGCAGAAGTGGTTTGGACGCGTTATTTGTCCAAGAGTTTAATAGTCTACATGCAATTGTTGACGAAATGTCAAACCTGAGATGTAGATAGAACAAAATTTATAGACAAAACGTATTGGCTTTAATGGGGAACGGTGATTCGCAGTTATTCCAGTTAATGATATCAAGGTATTCCAAAATACTAAAATTGGAGAGTTTTTAAGCAACGATGACAGCATACAAGTAAATGGTTTGTTCACAAGCAAGAACAAGCCAAAACATCCGGAAGCTTTCCGGATGGGGATTCATGCAACATTAGAGGGAACAGATTTGAGTAGAAATCAGACCGACCAAGTAGTTGCAATGTTCATGAGGCACAATCAAGTATTCTCCAGAAACTCAAATGACTTGGGTTTCTGTGATAAAATAAAACAAAATAAAACTATAAAAAGACGCAAAACCATTCAGGCGGGCCTATGGCAGTATGAGCTTTGAAAAACGGAAAGCAGATAAAAATAGTGGAAGACCTAGAAGAAGCCAATTTGGTTGAGCCAACTCATTCATACTGGGCAGCACCGTCCATACTAGTTAAAAAGAAAGATGGAACATTCCGACTAGTAGTAGACTACAGAGGTCTAAATAAACAAATTGAAAAAACAAGCTGGCCATTGCCAAGAATTAATGATGTAATAGATTCGTTGGATGGAAACATTTTTTTTCGAACATTTACCTAACGTCGGGCTATTTCGAAATGGCCTTAGAGGAGGAATCACAAAACTTGACTGCTTTCATCACTCCTATGGGTTTGTATAAATGGAAGAGGTTACCAATGGGTTTAACATCAGCGCCAGGAGCGTTCCAATATTTGATGGAACTAATCCTGGCGGGACTTTCATACGAAGTAGCCTTGATATATCTTGATGATATAATAATTTTTGGGAAGTCGTTTGAGGAACATTTATCTCGACTTGAGCTTGTGCTTTGTCGTACAAAGGAAGCCGGTTTAAAAATCAAAGGCTCAAAATGTCGTTTCTTTCAAAAACGTACTAATTTTTTATGTCATAATATATCAAAAGATGGGGTAGAAGTTGATCCGGATAAAGTATCCGCAGTAGCAAATATGAAACTTCCCTCAAATTTGAAAGAACTTCGTGCAATTCTTGCATTAGTTGGATTTTATCGGCGATTCATTGCAGATTTTGGCAAAATAGCGGAGCCGCTATATCGGTTGCTGAGTAAGACTGAAAAGCTGGTTGGACGACAGAATGCGGTGAATCTATGAACCAACTTAAATTAAAATTACAGGAAGCACGCATATTGGGATTCCCAAACGATACCGACCCTTACACGTTGGCCACAGATGCTTCCCTAACTGGAATAGGAGCAATCATTACCCAGAAACAGAACTGAGGGGACCGAGTAATTGCCTATGCCAGTAAAACTCCGAATAAGGGCCAACGAAATTACTCAGCAACAAAGAGAGAAGTATATGCTATTGTTTACTTCACTCATTATTTTCCAAATTACTTACTGGGAAGAAAATTTACCACCGTAACATATCATCGCGCTCTTACGTGGTTGTACAGTTTCAAGGAACCCGAAGGAATGCTGGCCAGGTGGATTGAGAAGCTGGGACAATTTAATTTTGAAATCCATCACCAAGCAGGGAAGAATATACTTCATGCAGATTGTCTCTCCAGAGTGCCAGTGGTTGAGGACCCATCTCTCGTGGAAGAAAAAACCCAGATACTAATCAAACAACCCACAGAAAACAGCTGTCCGACGTCTTTGGAGACCAGACAGATGATCTTCGACAGCAACAGCAGAACGCGCGAGAAATAAAAGAAGTGTTCTGCTGGGTGGAACAAAAGAAACGACCAGAAAAAAGACAAATGGTTTGGGGCTTCAAAAACAACACGGAAGCTCTGGACTGATTTTTAAATTTTGTATATCTCAAAAGGGCTGTTAAGACGACAAAGGCTGCTCGAAAAAAACTATAGAGTCCAGCAAATAATCGTACACAGATCATACATGGATGTAATCCTACCTCTTTTACACGATTCTATGGGGCACCAGGGAGTGCAGAAAACTCTTGAAAGAGTCCAAGAACGTTTCTATTGGGTTGGAATGAAACGTAATATATACGATTGGATTTAAAGCAGTGATAAGTGCTCAAAGCAGAAAAAATCTCAACAAACTCACAGGCACCCATTAACAGTATGGAAACCGAGTCATCCCTTTTGGCAGGTGGCGCTGGATATTATGGGACCTTTACCCGAAAGTGATGGTTTCAAGTATATTTTACTCATAGGAGATCAGTTCTCAAAATGGTACGAAGCGGTTCCTATGCAAAATCAGGAAGCAACAACAATAGCAAAATCTTTTGTGGACTGTTGGGTTTCACGATTTGGTTGCCCCGCGAATTTGCATAGTGATAAGGGTGCAAATTTTATGTCAAATCTTTTCAAAAATATGTGCAAGGAATTGGGCATTGATCGGACCTCTACAACAGCGTATCACCTTCAAGGTAATGCAATGATTAAACGAACAAACAGAACAATTGAGGAAAGTTTGGCAAAATACGTAGGAGAATACCACAACACTTGGAGTAAATAACTTCAATTGATAATGATGGCATATCGCAGCTCTGTTCACACAGTAACAAAATACAGTCCTTATTATCTTCTGTTTGGTGCTCCTTGTGCACTACCTATTGATTGCATTTAGAAAGCACTCCAAACTCAAGTTTTTGCTCCAAGTGATTACGTTGGTAACCTAAAAAAAAGGAGCTACAATTGTGCCACGAACTTGTACGATTGAATATGGAAGTGGAACAAGAAAGACAAAAAACTTACTACGATCGAAAACAGTTTGGACCTAAATACCAAACTGGGGACCTGGTCTTGCTGTTTAATTCAACAGTAAAACCAGGGCAAACAAAAAAGTTCCAGTCGTACTATAGCGGTCCTCTTGTTATACGAGAAATAATAAATGATTTGAATTTCATCATTGAAGACCTAAAAACTCAAAAACATCAAAAAGTGCATTACGATAGACTCAAGAAATTCAAGTTTCGTCAACACGAATACCAAAAACAAGGTAAATTGGCCGAAAGGCCGGCTGGCAACGACGAAGAAGAGAACGGGTTCATTGAAATTGAAGTCAAGCAAAAGAGCGCTGGAGTAAGTGACCAGGGAACAAAAACAGAAGAACTCCCAAGTCAAATCGAAGTTAATCCAGAGGTGGGACAATCTGATGAAGGTTTGTTGGAGCCTAAACCTGACAGCCAGACACTAATGGATACACAAATGTGGAAGCAAAGTCTAGCGACAGTGGAGCACAGCCAACCAGTTCCAACAAAACAAAGTTAAACAGCACTCCGAGTGAGACTTCCAGTAAGACAAAAACAACAACACAAGGCAAACCCATCAACAGTACAACAAGAGATCACGGTGAAAATCACAGTAGATCAAAAACGGTTACACGAAGTTCAAGTGGACAAGCAAGTCATGGAAAAGACCAAGACTGGAAACCAGGACCTGGCCGAGTAACAGTCGAAACATCAGAAAAACCTAATACACGACCCGCTGCCAGCCGATAGAAACCTAGCAAATTTAACGATTATTTCTTGCATAAAGATATGAACGAAGATCAAGGTGATGACTTCTTTGACTAAAGATAACTGTTTTAGCAAAGGCACACAGAGAAGATGACATCAGACACTGACTCAAATTTTGGTAAGATATTCGTGTTTTGCATTGTCATGGGATCCCTTAAAAGCAACAAAATAGAAATTACGGCATATAACTTTGAAAATATAGTAAAATCCTCTAGATTCTCATTGTGGGAAAGAGATAACTGCACTCAAAACCAAAAACATGCTCTTGTATTATCTACTGGACACGTATTATATCATGAGAGTTTAAAAATCCAATTAAGTTACTGCATGTTTCAAGCCGCATACACCGTCAGTGGCCTAAAGAAAAGCACCTGGTGGGACGACGCAAATTTCATTTAAGAAAACTAGCAATTGATTCCCACGTACTATCCACTTACCAGCAAAGCTTGTAGCAAATTGTTACAAGGGATATCGGTAAATTTACCGGGGTTTGGAAATGAAAAATTCAGCTTCGAAACCACCCTATTGAGAAAGTTACAAGTGTCAAAAACGGAAATTAAAATTAAAACAAAAATATGGAGCGCCTTTATGAAAGGCGGGAACAACAAAGGTGTAAAAATTGCATATTCAGTAGCTTGGCAAACCCCATTGAAAAAAAAATATTATCGGTAGTGTAGTCATTAGCGCAGAAGTAACACTTGGAAAAATTAATGCGGAAATATTGCAATCAGAAAAAGGGAAAAAGGATCAAAGATTATGTTCCTAGACCCATTTGGAAACCAACAATTTCATCCCTGGAATTAAGATAGATTTTAGATTAGAGCTTGATTATATCCAATACAGTGTCCAAAAAGGAAATGTAACAAAATTATTCAACCTAGCTGGATTCTCGGAAGAAAACACAGCAGAGTTGATTGCTGTGGGTAGTCATCACTATGTGATGGGAGGGACCACTGATAAAAGGAAATTGGTCATACAAGTTTTGAGCGAGAAAATCAGAATAAGCCATCTAGTAGTAAGTAAAACTAACCATGAAAACGTCTTTTTTTTACCAATTCAGCCTCGATATAAATTCTCAGCAAACAACATCACTGTAACTACTCAAGATGTCAGCAGAAGTGGTTTAGACGCGTTATTTGTCCAAGAGTTTAATAGTCTACATGCAATTAATGACGAAATGTCAAACCTGAGATGTAGAATGAACAAAATTTATAGAAAAAACGTATTGGCTTTAATGGGGAACGGTGATTCGCATTCACTTTTCATTGGTAAAGAGGGAGTCACAGGACTGCATGCAGAGTCAGCAGGTGCAATAATTTACGTGCATCATTGTGCAAAAAAATAGTAGAATTAACTGCTCTAAATACCTGTACTGAGGAAGTGCCAATTATTGTAACACAAAATGATAATCAGAGCTTCGTGCGCTATATGAACCCAATATCCAAGGTTTTCTATAGAAATTTTAAGCTTATAAAGTCCAACCCATTGTTCCCTAAAGTATTCCAACTAGGTAATGGTTCTTGGATAGCGTTTGGTCAAAACCTTACAATAGTAGAAAAACCACAAGTATTGTCTTATCTTGAGTAACCCAAACGTGAAGTTCCTATTTTTAAGGAGGTGTTCAATGGTTTATTCCCAGAGAAGCAGCTAGAAGAAAATCAGCTAGCTCAAATGTATAGACACAGTAGAAGAACGATAACAGGAAGAGAAGTTTTCCTGGGACCAAATGGAAATCATACACATGAACAACTACTAGACTTTAACGCATACACCAGTGATTTGAATTGGCATGAAGTTCCTTGGATTAAACCCCTAGAAAGAAACAATTTGAAAATTTGGCAATTAGTAAGGGAATTGACCTTAACGCTAATGACATTATTTTTGATTGCAAAAATTCTAGTAATTTGTTTAAGAATAATTTTCGAGTTAAGATTAAAATTGCGAGTTGTCGGGTACCGACAAAATGGACTTTGAGCCGGGGGCTGTAAGCCACGAAAAAACAAATATATTTCAGTTGGAAAATTTTTCAACGTCAATAGAGTGTGTGGAATAATTCTCATTCTCTTAAACATGTCTAGTATTGGTTTTGTTTAGAGAACGAAATTGAACCAGAAGTGGGAGATTATGTATATTATCTGCCGCAACTGCACGAAGTAAAAGCAGTTGTCCGACGAGGATTCTATAGATTCTGCGGGGTCAAAACCCGTTTTAGAACGGTCGTGGCCCTGGATGAATTATACCCAACAACACTAACCCAGAGGCCGCCTATTACTACGCAGGAATGGAATCGGATGAAAGTCCGGTTAGAAAACAGCGAACAGCTGGGAGCTGCTTCCTTGCAATTGCATGAGCAACTTAAAAGTGTACAACAGGAAAATAGTATGCTACAAAGGCAAGTTGGTGAGTTAAAGCAACAACTAATCGTTGCCGAACAGCAACGGGAGCACTTTCGTGCTAGAACCGAAGCTAATAATAATTTAGTTGAGTTGGAATGCCAACTCCAGCAATTGTGGCTCGACTGCGAGTCAGCAAGAACTGAATCAGACGTTTTGTCTTGGGAGCTAAAATCAGCTCTTAAAAAACTCGTTGAATACGTGGGGGAGCTGGAAGTAGCTCGGAAAAAAATTTCAAAAACGGCTTCAAGGGTAAGAAAATTAGAGTTAAAATTAGAGGCGGAGATAAACGCCAAAGAGCTTACTACACGACGACTACAAGAGATTGAGAAAATGTTACCAGGTACAGGAGCATTGTCAATATACGATCTACTTTGGATTTTGCCCACTGCAACGATTGAGGAAATCCAACGGCGATTCAGACATCTGTCTCTTTCGATACACCCTGATAAAGGAGGCCTAACAGAGAGATTCCAGTTATTAAATCAAATAAGATGCTGTTTATGGATTACGGTGCACGTAAAATATACGAAACTCATGGATGGAAGTTTGCTGTCGAGTTTTTGAATTAATAATGAGTGAAGCATTATGCTTCCATAGGGGAAGGCAGTGTAGTGACACTACAAACATGCTCACGAAATTTTTAATGCGGAAGTTATCTTGGTGAACGCAAATATAGATAAAACCGGGGTCTAAACGATTAAATTCGAGTATCACGATTCATAATAACTTTTAACGCAATTTTTGAAGCTGCCTTCCCTACTTTACGCTTTTATAAAAGTTAACTTGTATTAATTCTTCTTTGAGCTGAAATTTGCTTTTAATTTCTGAATTCAATTAGTTCCACCAATTCGAATGTTTCACAAGAATTCGGAGGACACTTTAGAATCCAAGTCAATCCGAAGGGATTCTATAGGTACAAGCTCAAAGAGCGGACGGACGAGCGATCCGGACGTGCGTAAGACGGTGGAGCGCGCGATGCTGTCGGAACCTTATAGAAGTTCAACCCTTGCAGTGGGATTGTAACCCCTAGGGTTGTTTTCTTCAAATATCTAAAGGTCTGCCACTTAGATCTACGGTTCGGAGCAGGTACGTATTCCTTAAGCCAGTGTGACCAAATATCATTGGCGTAGGACTGCACGCGAACACCGCTTACAATGATCATACTCGTCAACGCCAACGATTGACAGAATTGTAGGAGAGACCTGGCATTTCTAGATCTAAACATAAATTTGAACGAAGATAGGAAAATTAGCTGTCATTGGTATCAAAAATATACCGATACCGGCCTAATCCTAAATTTCCGTAGCTGTGCACCGTTACAATATAAGAAAAATGTGATTCAAGGCACTGTGCAAAGGATTTTTAATGCAACCAGTGACTGGCAGTCCTTTGATGTAGCTCTCAAGAAAAATCAGGAGATCTGGACTGAAAATCAACATTCAACTGAATGGTCCTCCAGTATTGTTAACGAGAAGTTGGATAAAATAGTAATGAGAGAAAAAGTCATAAGTAGTATAGTAGATTGCGGATACGGTAGCAAATTGAAATGTCCATCTCTCAACATGTCCATTCCAATCAGGAACCTTATCCGACAACCTCCCAGCGCTCGCTCTCCACTCCGTGTCTCACCGCTCGTGCTCCGCATCTCGTTCTCGCTTAATTCTTGCTACGCTTTACTTTTGGAGTTAACCATATGTATGCACTCACTTAATAAGTCGACAAAGCGAAAAAAGCAAAAAAAACCGCGATAGCAGAGGGTTTTTAAAATAGAATATAAGCATTATTATAGGCTTAATTATATAGTAAAAAAGTTGAGTATTTATCAAATGTTGGATTACCCGCACGCTTCACAGTTATAATCGTTTTTTAACCTCAATAAAAATAATATATGTATCTTTTTTCAATATATCAGATGCCGAGTGTTTAATTGCTTCTGAAATATTTTCGGCATCATTTCCTAATTAAGGACTAACCCATTGCAAAGCACCGGAAAGGTTAGTTTTTCTAATAGCTTCTTTAGCAAATTCCTTATCATTTTTCAAATTATTAGAGGCGAATTTTAGGAATTACCATTAGTTTTTAAACATTTCAAAACAAAACCCTTATCATCTATGAGATCTTCGTTATCACATAGTAAAAACTCTCCATATTTCTCAAAATCTAAACATTAATTCTTTATCAAGTTTTGCATTATTTTTTTCACCCTTATCAAGTATTTTACAATTATGTTCGAAAAGATTTAACTCCATTTATTAGAGAACAGATTATTCAAATAACCCTTCGATTTTCAATTTATGTCACATTTCTTTCACTTTTAATTCTTACTTTTGGTGTTGTTTTTTTTAATATTTCTAGTCCTTCTTCTTTCACGAATAAAACTCGAATAATACTTTGATTTTTAATCTTTTTAGAACAAAAACTCGCACATTTTTCGGACTTTCATTCTTGGTTAACCAACATCTCCAAATGAAAAGCTTTGCGCTTGAGTGATTTCAATTATGCTACTTATCGCTTAAATGAACACAAAATTTCCAAAAATTATCTCCATAACTACTGCGAAATGCAAACTCTGGTTGTAACCATTGTAACTCTCACACTCATAAGAGTAAAACGAAATGTCGAAGAAAAAAATACATTCAATTTTTTAAAAGAAGGGAAAAATCTGTTATAGTTACGTGTATTGTTTACTATTTCTTAGAAATAAGCGTATAAAAACATCTGTTTTTGAATAAATTCTCCATGAATATTTACTCGATTGAGTTCAAACAAAGAGTAAAATAACGTACGCAAAATCCCAGAAATGATTATAAAAAGTTTTTAGTATTTAAAAGTAATAATGGAAAAATTGTTAAGGGAAAACCTTGGGAATATCTGGGAATAATGGAAAAATTTTTGGCGAAGTTTGAAATATATGGTGTGTGATATATCGTTGAAAACTTGATGATTTGTAGAGTTAGGAAATTTAATTAATTTTAAAATATATAAATGTAATTGGCTAATACTCGCACACACATAGATTCATTGTTCTTCAAAACCTAACATAGAGTTTAAAACTTTTTCGCTTTTAAATATTCTTTTAAATCCCTTTTTGATTTTTAAATCCAAAATTTCATGATTGAATGATATTTCTATAGGCAAAAACCACTTCAAAGCATCCCCATTTTTAAATAATTGAGTTTTTATTTCCTCGTTTAAAGAATCACTTTCATATCTACCTCCAGAAATCACAATTTTTTTTCGTTCCCCAGTTGATGTATAATAAATTATAATATTGGTATCGTTTGTAATATTGAAATAAGACTTCATTTATTAGAGAACAAATTATTCAAATAACATTTTTAGTTTTTTTGATTCACTTGTAATATCAGTAATTGAGTCAGAATTCAAACCTTGTTTTAAAAGAAAATCACTTCTAAATTGCTTATTATTAAAGTAACATGCAGTTTCATAAATTAAATCATTTATAACAATTTTATCAAGTAGACCTACTATATTTCTAGGTCTAGATTTCACTGCTGCAAGCACGACTGTTTCATCTTTCTGTATTATACTCTTGGCTTGATTTTTAAGCCATCAATTGTGTTCAACTGCTTTCATAATATTTTTTTTATCGTCTTTTAGTTCTTTACTCGCATATTCAAACCATGTACAATTTTTCTCAATTAATTTCAACATTAAATCGCCATCAAAAATTTTATTCACTTCATCTTCCTCTTCAACCATTGTCAAATAATAATCAGCAATGACATCTTCTTTTGAATATCTAAAATTAAATCGTTCATATTCATCTTCAATTTCACCAATATTCATTTAAACATTTTCACTTATTTCACGATTAATTTCAATTAAAAAAATCAATAATATTTCTATTGACTGGTGAGGTGATTTTTTTCTCTAACCCACCCCTCTAACCATCTGTCTTCATACAGATATCCATCACTACATATTACAGGATTTCTAATTTCAATATTATTGATTGGACACTTCGTTACCATTTATTACAGAACAATTAATTGAATTAAGAACAGTTGAAAATAAAATTGTAATAACTAAGTTAGAAATTGTTATAAGTAAAATAGTTATTGAAATCAGAAAAGTAGACACTTGCAAATTATAAAATTCAACATCAGTTATAAACTTCATTGATACTTCATGATACTTAATAAATTATTCAAATATAAATGGAACAGAAATTATACCGTAAATACCCATTTCGATAAATAATCGTAGGACCATCTGCAAGTCGGAAAACTTGTTTTTTAACGAAAATAATTCTTGAAATTATTATTAACTATTTCACTCAGATCTTCATCTACTCGCCATCAATTCGTGAGGATACATATCAAACTTTAATAGAATGATTTGGAAACTACATACTAATAAAAGCTATTAAATATGTATTGAAAGAGGAAATGAGCGTTGAAGATATCATTAGTGATAAAAGGTTTGAACCATGAGAAAATGAAATAAATACTTATGAGGGAATCGATGAATTAAAATATCCACAAGAGTATTCAGGTGAATCAACTGTGATAATCCTAGATGATCCAAACGAACGAGAAATGAAAGATCCTAAGGTCGAAGCGATGTTTAAAAGAGCACGCCACCACAATATCTCAGTTTTTGTCATCACTCAAGACTTTTATGATTAACCAAAAAGAAAAATAAGAGCCAACAGTAATATCTTCTACTTATTCAAACCACACAACTTCAGAGATGTTCAAAGTTTATATCAGTTCAAAGCTAGCGTGGATATGAATATCGTGGAATTCAAATTTTTATGCTCTATTTGGTGGGAATCCAAATATCAACCATTAACAATTGATATGATGAAAAAAATACAAGAAGGAAATATATAGAATAGGTCTAGGTTCACTTTTTACTCTACAGACTACTCCATTTTGATATTTTAAATGAGTGTATGCACAAATTTGACAGAAGAAGACTTACTTTCACTTCGAAAATTAGCTGAACAACAGAAGATTGAAAAAGCAAGTAAAATAAAGAAAAGAATATTTAAACAAACATTAGATAGAGATTTAGCAGAAACTTTTAAACCAATAACTAAAAAGTCGATGAAGTAGTTAAAGCACAAAAGTACAATGAAGTACAAAAAAAATAGAAACACCTACAAATTCTTTCATTCTAAAACAACCCGAAGGTGTAAATATTAGTGATGAATTGATTACAACATTAGATTTAATGCGTACAAGCAATAACAGATTTAATGAAAAAAGAAGTAGTCACAATAAAGTAATAATAAATGGCGTTGAGATTGAACTTCTGGGTGAGGATAATTTAAAATTTGGAAACAACATTTATGAATTAACACCGCAACTTAAGAAGGCTGTAACTCAAACAAAATATAATTTTTTTAACATGAGTGATGATGATATATTATCTGTTTCTAAATTTCTTAATGATATTAATTATAATCCAAATACTGATCGTAAATCTAGAAGACGCGAAAATATCAGGACTAATTTTATAGATCGAGTTCAAAATACTGTCAATCCACCAGCAGCATCAGCTAGTGGTGAAAAAGATGAAAATGAATCCATAGAATCAGACTTAGAAGGTAAAGAAACAAAATTAATTTTCATGCCACCTGATCACATCGAAATGTGGAATGAATTGTATGTTCTAAATGGTTTGAAAAGATCAGGACACACTGATACTTTAATGAGTGCTTCACAATTGCCAGATGAACTATATAAAAGAAGTGAAATTGTGACAGAACAGCAATATCGCAATGCTATTGAAAAAATTGAACAGATAACACAACAGATAAATTTTTAGAACAAATAGCTTTTAACACTAGACCAAAGACTGAAGAAAATATACTTATAGTGATGGATAATTCAAATGGCGAGGAAAATTTAAATGAACCACTCATAACCAATAACAGAGATTTTAAAATAGCAATTACGTTTTATTTTGTTTTAATGGTATTTTTAACATTACACATAAAAACAAGAAATTTTACTATATTACACCAGAATAAATGATTGGTGATATTGATCTAGAGAAAGGTGCTTATGAGTTAGAAGCTATAGATTTAAAAAACTAAACGATTAATGGTATTAAATGGAGATTTTGATGGGGAAACATTTCCAATCACTATTAAACCAAATTTTTCAACACAGGGATCCATTATTGAAATCAAAGATGGATGGGAAATAGATTTTACTTTTGATAATACAATTAGAACTATTTTGGGTTTTGATGATAGAATAGTTAGTTGAGAATATAACTTATCTGATCAGCAAGTTGATATCATATCTTTTAATAATATTTTTATTGAATGTGAAATCGCCAAAGATACGCTCATAAACTGAAAAAGAAGTCGCGTAATCCATAATTGCACGATGGATGTAAATCCAAGATTCAAATATGTTGAAAAATTTAGAGGTGGAATTCAATGGTTTATGATGGAGAGTGAAGCTTTCATCTCTGGTATTAACTTAGAGGAAATGAAAATGGGAATCTTGTTTCTTTTATTGGACAATCGGTAACTTTTAGATTATCTATTAGGGAAATATAAAACTATATCATCACAAATTCTATATATTAAATGCCTAAAACTTTAATAACAAGACCTAAATTTACTGTAAATAAACCTATTAGTAGCGAAAGTGTTAAACAAACAAAACAAAAAAAACCTGATACAAACCAACTCAAAGAATTCAAAGAAAAATTATTCTCTGGTTCAGGATTTTTGAAAATTTAATAAACATATGAGTTTAATATATTAAATGAGCTTTGAAAACTTCCAATTAATTGACGAAACATCTATCGACAAATCAATAATCAAAAGAGATTTCACAAACATATACCACCAACAAGCGGCTAATCTCAACGATTCTAATAAAAATGTTGAATTCATCTTTGGCGAAAATAATAATTGTCATCAAGTTGTAAATGCATATTTCCAATAAGATATAACAGTCAGGATAGCAGATAACGCAAATTTCGCAGACATAAATGTTATCAGATTAATCAAAAATGGTTTTGCCTATTGCTTTCCTGAAGCTGCTCTCGCATTTACAGGTGGGAGTGAAATTGAATTGGATAATTATCTTGGTCCAATTTCAACAATTATGAGAGTTTTAACGAGCAAAGATGGTGATTTATTATCATATTTTGATAACACTAATGAACCGAAGCAGGAATTGATGACTCTTCATTAAAACATATGTTAATCAATAATCATGAAAATGTTAACAAAGGGACAATAGTTGGACAGTTACTTCTAGAACATATTTTTGGATTCTGTAAAGCTTTATAAAACTCTAAAAAATTACTAAATTATTAGGATTTCAACTAACTCTGAAAAAAGCTGACTTACAAGACTTTTTATATACGACTGTTGGCAATGCTATTAACGTAACGAACGATAAACAGTCTATATCTATTTGTACCAACGTTAATTCCAGACGCAACAACTCAAAATATGTTTAATAATTCTATAAAGAATAATTTCAAATTATCCCTTGATTCTTGGACTATTGATAGAAAAATAGTTAATAATGATTTAGAATATCAAATAGACATAGGATTAGCGGCAAATATTAATAGTCGTAAATATTTAACTGTTGCACATCAAACTGCTGCTAGGGCCGCAGGTGGGGCAGATCAAAAAAATGCAATTTTTGATATTCTTAATGTTAGAATATACTTTGTTGAAATTGTTGGTGTTAGATATGCCAAAGATGCTGTTGATGTTGATTATACACTAAATAATTAATTAGATCAATACAGAGATCTTGAATTATTCTACAAAGAGTATGTTGGAGAGCAATTACTTCAACCATCTATGAACTATAAAGATGTGAAAACAAAATATCCATTTCAAGTTATTGACTTAAGATTTCAAGTTGATCATATAAATCCAAAGAAGATACAATTATTTGAGGAATATCGTGCACACCCTGCTTTGCAAGGAGGTTTCTAATACTAATTAGACATCGAGAAATCCTAATGAATTCGGATGGAATGAAATTTGTATCTGCTAACATAATTTGAAAATGTAAACGAATTATAACAAAGTTTTGTCATTACAAGAGTTAATGATGAAATATAGTTTAAAAAATAAGACTATGTCTGCTTCAGAATTAAAAGAGGTCCTAAAAATGATGAAAATATCAGGTCTAGAAATTTATCCGAGACTCAAAAATTATAACAACAAGAGGTATTCGTAACATAGAAATTTGATCACTCGGGGGAACTCACTGGGTTGCTTTCTTTGGCTCAGTATATTTTAATTCCTTCGGTGGACCTCCAGATACTTTTTGATTGAACAATTATCAAACAAATTATAAACAATTATATTATACTTTCTTTACCTACTTTCTAATGGTGTAAAATATAAAGATGCTATATTGAATATATATTTTTTGAAATATAAATAATGCCTATGAATGTTTTTGGTGGTACTTCTTCAACTAGTGGAGCGAATCTGAATACTTCACTTTTTATTAAAAACCCTATTTGAGAACCAATTACCTTGAATCTGATATGGATGAAGATATTGATATGAAACAACAATATCAAATAAAGAATTTAGTGTGTCCTACAAATGATTTTGATGCTGTGAATGAGAATTATGTTGATCAAAAAGTATATGATTATGTTCCTATTAGTGACTTAGACAATGAAACAATAGTGACAACAAATAAAAATAACAACTTTAATGGTAATAATATTACAGGAATTGAAAGTGTTTATGTAAATAAAAATCCTAAACATGATTCAGAGTTAGCAAACAAAATATGTAGATCAAGAGATTGATCAATCAACAATATTGAGATTAGATTCAAATGAAAACTTTGATAACGATTGTATAACTTTTTACTAATTCAATTCCAATAACCAATACTATCTCAGCAGAGTCAAATACAAAAACCAATACTATATCACTGAACTCAAACACAACATCACCAGACTCAAATACAACATCAACAACCTCAAATGATGTATTGATACCAAAGAAAGAATTTATTGATAATCATACAAAAATCTGTTTCAATGATAAAGAAAATAATATGAATAACAACAGAAAAACCAATATTGGAAATCCTACCAATGGTTTAGATGCTGCTACTAATTTGTATGTTGATTCTATCGCAAATAGTATCTCTACTTATCCAGATGTTATAAGAAAGGAATTAGAGTCTACCTTTGCATTCCTTCATGATTTTAATAATTATTATGAATTGAAACATAACTCTGGTTCTTTATCAGGTTGAAAAAACGCTAGTAGTGTTACCTCTAGTGAAAAAAGTTCCATAAGTGTTCCTTATGAGAGATTTACCTGTCTATCTTCAGACAGTTATACACTACGTTTACCATCAAATAAAATAAATATCAACGTACGTAATTTCTAAATTCTTAGATTATTAATCAGAGATGTTGACAATAGTATTGATAAGAACATATCTTAATGTTTTTGGATAGAAAATGGAAATGAATTTGAAATTACACATACATTGAAGAGCGATTGGCAACTTATAGAAACTGATAGAGTACTC
Source organism: Convolutriloba macropyga (assembly GCF_964194025.1). Classification (NCBI taxonomy): domain Eukaryota; kingdom Metazoa; phylum Xenacoelomorpha; order Acoela; family Convolutidae; genus Convolutriloba; species Convolutriloba macropyga. Next base: position 50,485,308 of record NC_134474.1, on the reverse strand, counting down.
TACAAATCAGCTTTTTATAACAATTTTGTAAGGCTTGGGGGAAGACATTTAGCACATCTATCACCTAAACATATGATCCATGTTGCTGCACTCTATATTGAGTCTATCGACGATGGTGGGATTTTTAAAGATATTAATAAGAAATTCCAATATAGAATTGAGGGTTTACCTGACCCTATCATGGATTATCATGCTGTAAACAAAAGATATATTGATGGTGATAACACAATAGTTAGACACAATAAAGATAATGATTTTAACAACAAAAAGATCTAAGGAGTTAAAATGTTATATGTCGTTAGAGATCCTGATTCTAATGCAGATGGAGATAAATTACCATGCGCTGTAACGAGAAAAGCAAATGTTGATAATCACAGTAGAATATGTTATAATGATATAGAAAATATTATGAATAATAACAGAATAACTAATATTGGAAATCCTACTAATGATTTGGATGCTGTCAATAAACTATATGTTGATTCAAGAAAACGCATTATTGCTATTTGGGCTGAAGAAAATGGAAACTTAAATCAATATCATTATGATCGGAGTTGGGGAAGCGGAGCAAGTGGATCACAATATGGTTATCTTATGCTAAGTAGTGAGAGAATTATTAGAGCAGGTGCTTCAATAAATCCTCATTATTTTTCAGCAAATATTGAAATACGGGTTAGTGGATTATATAAAAGCTCCTTCAGTAAAATTAGTAACAAAAGTACAACAATAACAGTTTTTAATACTCCAATAGAATAAACTCAAGGGGAATTCATAACAATTACAGCGAACACCGAATCAGGAACACAACATCAAAATTTAGTAACCTTATGGATTGAAATAGATTTATAATTTCTTTAAATAAATGAAAGTTGAAGAAAAATATTTTGTTGTATTCAGAGATAATAAACAGATTTCATATCATAAACTTCAATCAGAAATCCAATCAAAGAGTAAAGATGTGAAAATCAAAGAGGTTAAAATTGATCCTTTGAATTCTACTTTAACTCTCGATTCTAATGATAACATTATCATAAATACCAAACAATTTATTAACAAACAAATAAAAAACAACGAAAATCATGATGGGAAATGAACACTTCAATATGTGCTAGCATATCTAATTAAAAGTAAAATATTTACATTTGCTTTTGCAGTAGGTAATGGTATTCTCTCTTCAAAACTATTTTATAATCGAATTGAACCAAGTTAAATTTTTAAAATTGATGAAGCTTATGAAGAATTGAAAACCTTATTTTTACAATAGTAAATGAGTACATTCAAAGATTTAAATAAAGAAATTGAAGCTGATCTTATATCAGGCAAAAAGCAGATAATGACATAAAGGATCTGAAATATAACTATTTAAAACTAAATTATGAAGGTGTTGTTAAAAAATTAATTGATGATGAAGAAAAATATTAAAAAAATTGTCATTCACTAAACACTAAAAAAGTATTTTCTTTTATATCAGGAATAATTCACGGAATTTTTAGGAGTTAGTTCTGGAATAGCTTTATTTTAAAGGTGCAGGCTGGGCTGTGGGCGTACCTATCATTGTTGTAAGTGGCCTGCTGATCTCTTTTACTGTTACGCTTATCAATGAATATTATATAGCAACACTAAAAGAACGGTATATTAGATTAAGAAATTTCGCAAATAAAATTAGAGTTGATTATGGGAAGGTATTGAAGAAATCATTAGCAGACAAATTTATTGATGAAAAAAAGCAGTGAACTAAAAAATATATATATGATTCTTATTTGAATAACCAAAAGAAAATTATGAGAGCTAGTAATATTAAACTAGATGATGTTTTTGGAAATATGATTGATTCAGTTATAAACAGTGAACAGATTCAAAAATTAACTGATTTTTTTAGCAAAAAAGAATTAAATATTTCTATTAAAAAATCATTATTAAAAAATTAGATAGATATTAATATTTTAGCTAGACAACACCATTTTGAACCAAGCGCCCTCGAATTGCCGAGATATGATGAATTTATTTGAAATTTAAAACACTAAATGAAAAACGATGGAAAAACAGTGTACGAAGTGTGAAATTGTAAAATCGTTTTCTGAATTTAATACTGACAGGAGTAACAAAACCGGAAGACAATCTTACTGTATAGAATGTAAAGTTAATGCAAATTCACGATGAAGACGAAACAATAGTATAAAATATAACTTATATTATAAAAACAAACGCAAAATTTATATTAATTTCAAAATTGCAAATAATCTTAGATAAAGATTAAGAAAAGCCTTGTTACAACAATTAACTAATAAAAATGATAAAACAGAATATCTGCTCGAAACGAGATTTTCACAATTTGAAAACTGTATCGAATTTTTTAATCAACGAAGAAATGAATTGGAATAATTTAGAATTGGATCATATTCAGACCTTATCATCGTTTAAATTATCAGATATCAATCAATTAAAACAAGCAGCACACTATACAAATATTCAACCTTCGTTATCAGAAGATAATCGGTCAAAAAGCGATCGCGTTCACGAACAAAATTTTTTGTCTCAATCACAAAAACTATATGAATATGAAAGATATAACGATTATTTTTATCTGTTAAAAAACAATTTTTCAAAAACAATTAACGAAACACATACTGAAAAAATCTATCCAAAAACCAAAAAGAAGATAACAATCATGAGAGGTAAATATGCAATTTGTGGTAGAAATAAATGAAAGATTTTAAATAAATATATGAGTAGAGGTGAAATTTTTCGAAAACGTGGTAAATGTGAAAATGGACATTGTACTTCCATGTCAAAATCTGCATGGAGTGGTCTAAACTCTAATGTAACAATACTAAAAATTAACGGCATCTGCCCAAATGAGAATTTTAAATGTCAAAAACAAATAATTTTTACTCCTAGACAATTTGAACTAGAAGGGTCGGGGTTCAAATCTTTCATGAAAAAAGTATTTAAAGTTAGTAAAATGGCATGGAATCGATTTTTAAAGCCAGCAGTAAATGCAGCTGCACCTGTTATTGGTATGGCTGTTGCCGCAAAATCGAGAAATCCAAAAGCAGGTCAAGCTACTGAACAAATAATAAAATCAATTTCAGGTGGAAAAATATTAATTTTAACTGATAATTATAGTGGTTGGGAGCTTAGGCTTTGCGTTGTCTAAATTTTTATTTATTGTACTCTTTTTAAAAAATTAAATGAAAAAAGATATTACAAAAGTATTTATTGATGAAATTTACGACAAGGTAGCAAAGAAGATTTATCCAAACAAAAAACAAAGCATAGACGATCCTTGGTCAGCTGATCTTCTTGATCTCGTGGATTATGGGGAGAAAAACAATAGAGAATATCGTTGCATTTTAGTTGTCATTGACAATTTTTCAAGGTGCGGTTGGACTTCTCCATTGAAAAATTAAAATGCTTCTCTAGTTAAGGGTGCATTTGCTGAAATCCTTCCTGAGTCAAAAAGAAAACCAAAAATGATTGAAACTGATGATGGGAAAAATTTGCTAAAAGTTACTTGAATTCTCAAAATATAAAAGATATACATCGAAAGGGGCAGTTTTGCAGAATGATTTAACAGAAGTATACGAAATCTTTTGAAGAAGCCATTATTTGAAAACGGAGATGCTAATTGGGTAGATATTCTTGACTAAAAAATAATATAATAAAACAACTTACAGTTCAATGAAGATGACACCAAATCAACTCAAGTTTCTAAAGAAATAACGAAAAGAAGCAGTTACACAAGTTACACGACAAAAAGAAAAAACAAAAACCAAAATTTAAATTAGGAGATTTAGTTAGAACAGCTGATATTGAGAAAATGTTTTCTAAGGGAGATACTACAAATTGGACTGATAAGTTATATATGATAACAGAAACAATTCATTACACGATTCCAACATATCATATTGATTATTAACCTGAGCGATATAACCACTCAATATTGAAGAAATCAAAATTAACACTACAAGAAAATGATAAGGTTATGAAAAAAGTAAACTTGTAAAATTAATTTCAAACTTTTAATCTATAATAAATGAAATACATAAACAATTAATTTTACAAAGAAGTTGATAATGAAAAAAAAATAATTGATGATGGTAAGATCATCCTCGAAACAAAAATGCCTAAATCTTTTGAAAACTGGATATGAACTTGTGTTCAACACAACCCTCTCAAAAACCCAATCAGTAGTAGAATTAGATTATGGAACACTACAGGTAGTAGATTCAAAAAACTTAACAAACTGGCGAGTAAAGTCGCCGGAGAGCTAACTGAGGATGAAGTTATTATGAAATATGCTACAATGTGTAGAAGTTGTAACAGAAGATTTATGATAAAATATCTATATGAATTTAGATGTTTGATATGTAATACTAAAATTCCAAAACAAAAACTTGAATTAACCAAACTCCAGAGGAAAAAAAGCTAGATTTAAGAATTGATTAAGATATGCAGAATTAAAAATGTCAGTTATTTGTATGGATGTTTTACAAATTTATTCAAATATCAATTTGATTGCAGTGATTTTGTTGATTTTAAAGGGTTCGAAATTAAATTTTTATGATTTTTTTTAAAAGATAATGTAAGATAGGTTTTTAGTATTGGAAATGAGATTGGAATTTGGAAATGTGGATATGAAGCTATTAAACTTATGAATTGGTTTTTAGTAGATAGATATTACGATAACATTAATTATTTTGACTTAATTTACACTATTATGAATAAAGATAACAATATTGAAATAACATCACTAGATTTCGACTACATAAATGGACTTCCCTGGTGATTCAGAAACAATTTACGGTGGTAGTGAAATTAGTAGTGATGAATCATTACATGAATCTGACATAGAATCTATTGATGATGAATCTAGTGATGAATATATTGATGAATCTAGCAATGAATCGAGCAAAGAATCCAGCAATGAATCTAGAGATGAATCTAGCAATGAATTTCAGGATAATACGTATTTAGTAATGAAAAGTTAATAAACTCCTCGAATAAATATGACAGCTTTGTCGAACTTGTAAACAACACTAATTTTGATTTTGATTACATAGATTAATTTGGTTCTCATTAAAGATTGGAAATTGTTAGATATTCTTTTGTTTGTAATAGATGATAACTGTTAAAAGAAGAGATATAGAGAATTACCACCGCACTTAGCAGACAAATATATCATTCATAAAAATCAAATACGGGTTGAAACTAGTGAGCCAAAATTAATACGAGAAAGATATGAAATTAAGAACAACATAAAATCAAATAAAAATGAAAAAGTAATAGATCTAAACGATTGAACATTATTCTTAATTAAATGAAAATATTTGTTAATAATAAGTATTATAGATTAGTTAAAGATAAGAGATTTATCATTCAAAATAATAAAATATATAAATTATCAAATATTCCAGAAGAAAATGATGAAAATAAAACTATTGATGAACTTAACTATTGCGTTAGTATCAGACTTTTTAAATATAGTGATAGTATGTTACAATGTGATAGTTGCGGAAAAGTAAGGTATATCAACAAACGTAACCTTAGAAAGAGACAAACAAGATATACTCATAGAAGAAGAAATGCTGGGAAAAGAATGCATGGTGTTGTTGATAAATTAGATAGCAGATAGACTGGTTATAATTATGAGAAACTAGCATAATATCTTGCAATAATAAAAGCAAGCAAATTGAAATTTAACAACGAATTATCTGAGAAATATTCTAACATGTCTGATGATTTTGAACCATTAGTTACAGATATGAAAATGTTGGTTTACAGAGCTAATGCTAATGGATTAAGATTTGTGAATTACCTAAATATTGATCACCATTTGAACAATATAAACTATTTTGATTTGATAAATATGTTACTGTGTTATGAGGCAGGATATATTATTCAAGTTTGAACTTGATAATAATTTTAAACATTGTTAAATTTATTTGAATAAATTATTTCCTAATAAATGAAAGGCAAGAACAAAATTCAAAAATTGATCTATGTGAATTCCTACGTATTAGCGAAAGACAAAATCACAGAAGAAATGCAAAAGAAAATGTTGATGTGGGGGAATGCGTAAGAATAGCAGAAGTTAGATCGAATAGAATTAATAAAAAGAACGTATATGAAATCAAAGATAAAATGAAAGAAAGTAAAGGATTTAATTTGGTTGGTAATATTACTATCAATGGTGTCAAACGCAAAACTAATATGAGGTTCCGTACGATGGCTAATTTCGAAGCATATATCGCAAAAATAGATGATAATTTTGATGGTGAAGATGTTATATTTGAGTGACAAAGTATTGATTTTGATATACCTGAGTTTAAACCTGTAAAGAGAAATAACTATGGAAAAGGTACAAATAATTTATCTGAGGGGAATTTTATTGGGGAATTTCATGAAAATAACCTTTTCATTCCAACTGGAAATAACCGTTTCTTGAAGTGTATTATTTATCTAACTGGCAAAGATTATAATAAAGAACTTTTTGAATTTATAGCGAGTTAAGGTCGTAGAAGAGATGTCATGACCACGGCTCGTATTCAACCATTAGCTAATAAATATGGTATTTTTGTTGGAATTTTAAATGGAAAACAGATCAAACCAGAAAGCGTGAAAGAATAGAGAATATGTCTATATTTGCATAAGAACCATTTCTGTCTATTCTCGGGTAAAAATCTCAAAAAAAAACTGTTGAAGAACTAAAAGCAAATTTCAAATTTGTAGATAGTGAAGTTAAGGAAATCAATGTAAACAATTTTAAATAATATGAATTTGACCCAAAAACAGTAGAATGTCAACTCAATAATATTTGCGTATACGATATCGAAACATTTAACATAGATAGAGCTGTTCCCTATGCTACTGGTTATTCTCCTGTTTCTTAAATAAGTGGAAAAGACAAATGGAAGCGTGATTTGACTAAAGAAGAATTTGAATGTTTAGGTGATATGAAAATATTTGAAGGAGAAAGTTGTATAGCAGATATGTTAAAGAAATTACAAGATTTAAAAGGATTTTAAAAGGACATCCAAAAAATTAATAAGAATGGGAAAGAAATCACAGTAGAATATGAAATGAAAATGATTGCTCATAACGGTTCTGGATTTGATAGCTGGATTATTCTCGACAATTTACCTGAAGGGTGTATAATTTGTAATATGATTAAAACAGGGAAAGGAATTATTAATATGAAAATCTATAATAGAATGCGCAATGTTAAGAAACATAGTAAGGGACAACCGCAATATCTTATACTTAATTGTAGTGCAACTCAAAAGAAATCCGCACTTAAGAGTTTAGGCGAAACTTATAAACTACAATCCGAAGTACTAAAACAAGGGATTGATCATATTGAAATTTTTGAAGATACTTGAGAATCTCAACGTGATGTTGGGAGCCTCATTTGAGAATGGATATTCTATCATTAGCTATTATATACGCACAATATTCGATGAATATGCAAAATATAACTGGTTTTGGAATGAAGGATTGTCTATCACTACCTTCTTTGGGATGGAAATTTTCGTTTTATTTCGCAGAGATGAGAGGATAATGAAGATATATGTTCTTATTCGGAGAAATATGAGTCATTTCGTTAGACAATCTATTAGAGGAGGAAAAGTTGGTGCTTTCAATCAAAGTGACGGTGCTTTCAAACAGAGTAATAGGTAATAAATATGCAATTATTAAAAAATATATCATATATCTCAAAACATACAGATCTAGATATGAAAGTGAATGTGACTCACAGTTTGAAGATTATAGACAAAAAAATCAAAAAGCTAGAGATAAGTATGTGAATGAAAAGTTAGGTGAATTACCGATATCAATGAAGTTGAAACAACTTAATCGCGATGATTTGTTAATAGCTTTTGATGCTACTACTATATAACCGAGTGCGATGGTAGATGGTGTTTATCCTAAAATTAAAACTGGATATGCTTTCACAAAAGATATGAATGAATCAATTGTAAATCAGTTCACTTCGGGTGATAAGTTATTTGCATCTGCGATATTAAATATTAAAAATTACAATCCAGAAGACATTGTAATTCAGCCTTTACCAATTAGAGAAGAAAGGAAAAAAATGAAGTCACTAGATTGAGAAATGGTTATATTACAGATGTTTTGACAATTGTTGATATTGAAGAAATTGTGAGAATTGGTGGGAAAGTTATTGAAGTTTATGATGAAGTGATTTATAGAGAAAATTTCAAAGCATCAGCGTTCAAAAGTTTTATTAAAAAGCTGTTTGAATTAAGAGCTAAATATAAATCTAAACAAAAAGTTATTCTACAAGAAATGGTAAAATTAATCATGAATAGCTTATATTAGAACTATTAATAACTCTTAGAAAACTATTAGTAGACAAACTAATAATAGACAAACTATTAATGGAAAACTGAATTTGATGAAAGTGTTAAAAAATTATTTGAAATTGGCGAATGGTTAATATCTTGTAAAATTGGGTTTAGATGTTAAGGTGTTGACAAGGATATTGAAAACAAAAATACTATGCCTTCACAATTAGGTTCGTTTATATTAAGTAACTGCAAGAGAATTATGAATAATTTCGTAATATTATAGATGGTTTCAAAAATAATAATGTTTATTATCAAGATACTGACAGTTTATATATCGAAAAGAAATACTGGAATAAATTGGATGAGGTAAATTTGGTTGGAAAGAAATTAGGTCAAGGCAGAAATGATTATGGAAATGGTGGTACATTTTTTGGTTTATTTCTACCACTTAAAATTAGATATTGTTTAACTATTAAAGAATACGGAATAATAAACTAAATGAAGACTTTCAAGGGATTTGGTGATATAAATAGATTATTAGATATTAGAGATTATTAACATTTTGATATGTATGAGGACAAGGATACTGAAGGTAAATTCCCATTTAGCTGGAAGAAATCATTCGAAACAGGTGTTGTAATTCCTAAAAAGGAAAGAAATAGTTGTCATTGTAATGGTAGCTATTTATGCAAAGAATGTGATTAAAAAATCAGACAGAAAAAAAATTTCAACATAATCTCAGAGAATTAAAACGAAATACTGCTGATGAACACGGTATTATGAAACCATATTTTATTTGAAACTTTTAACAGCAAATAAATTAAAAAAGTAAAAGAAACATATGATGAAACTCGAAAGTTTAAAAACAATGCAAAACCAAAAGTAAGAATTAAAGGTGAAAGAAATGTGACATAAATTGAAATAATCGAAGGGTTATTTGAATAATCTGTTCTCTAATAAATGGAGTTAAATCTTTTCGAACATTATTGTAAAATACTTGATAGGGGTGAAAAAATTAACGCAAAACTTGATAAAGAATTAATGTTTAGATTTTGAGAAATATGGAGAGTTTTTACAATGTGATAACGAAGATCTTATAGATGATAAAGATTTTGTTTTGAATTGTTTAAAAACTAATGGTATTTTCCTAAAATTTGCCTCTAATAATTTGAAAAATGATAAGGAAGTTGCTAAGGAAGCTATTAGAAAAACTAACCTTTCCGGTGCTTTACAATGGGTTAGTCCTTTATTAAGAAATGATGACGAATTTATTTCAGAAGCAATTAAACACTCCGCATCTGATATATTGAAAAAAGATACAAATATTATTTTTTAATCAGGTTAAAAAACGATTATATCTGTGAAGCGTGCGATTAATCCAACATTTGATAAATACTCAACTTTTTTACTATTTAGATAAGCCTATAATAATGCTTAAATTCTATTTTGTAAAAAACCCTCTGCTATACCGGGGGGCTTTTGCTTTTTCTCGCTATGGCGACATATTAAGTGAGTGCATATACATGGTTAATTCCATAATTAATGCGTAGCAAGTAGTAAGCGAGAGCGAGATGCGGAGCACGTGCGGTGAGACACGAAGTGGCGAGCGAGCGCTAGTAGGTTTTCGGATAAGAGTCCTGATTGGAATGGACATGTTGAGTGAGCGAAGCGAGCGAGAGATGGACATTTCAATTTGGTACCGTATCCGCAATCTACTATACTACTGTCACAGCAAACCCCCCCCCCCCAAATGAACAACATCTCAAAATTTAAAAATTTTAACAATAAGGAGCCTAAACCGAGGTTTTTTTGTACAATACAGACGAAATTTTACTAAGAAATTTTGCAAGTAGACTGAAAAGATTGTGTGATATTCAATTCATTTTGACAACAAGAAAGCTATGAATTTAATTGCCCACCCTGAAATCATCTTTTGATAAGAATCTGAAATCCCATGTGGTATATAAAATTACAGGTAATGGATGCAGTTCCATCTATGTTGGCTAAATCAGCTGACATGTTTCCACTGGAATCTCGGAGCATCAAAAGAAGGATTCTTCTGTGGGACAACACCCCTCGTAGAATGTTGTGGTACTGCGCATAATATTGAATGGAAGATTCTTGATGCTTGTCGCGAGGTTGAAAAACATGACAATAGAAGCGATCCAAACCAAAAAGCTGAAACCGCAATTAAATACGCGCGATGAGTACTGGGAGCGGGAATTGACATTGAAGTATTAGTTCAAATGCAAAAAATTTGACAATTGAAATTCAAAAAATATTCCGGTACATGTTTATTCGAAAATCTGTTAATCCCAACAAATAAAAAACAAGAACAGATAAGAGTGAAAGAAAAAATCACGTTTAAGGAATAGAAAGCATTATACCCGGGATTTTCAAAAGCTCCGGAATAAAAAGTCAATTGAATTTTTGTAATAAGTGTAAACAAAATGTTTTAAATGTGATTTTAACTGTAAATAATTTCAAAATTACGATGTTATTTTAACTCATTTCTTAGAATTAGAGTCAAGGACAAGTTTTTCTTACTTTGTAATTGATTTCATTTAATTTTTAAACCTGACGATGAACGCATTGTTCGAAAACGTTCGTTTTTTAATCAGTTCAAGTTTTAACTGACAATTACTTCTTCTCTACAAAACAAGTTTGACCCAGATCGGCGGGGTAGTGGCCCTGCCAGATAGTATTCCCTTAACTAAGGATCCAGGGTGCAAAAACTTTTACAATCTCGGAACTCCATGGGTAACTTTTGATGAGACTTTTCATGGGCCCAAAATTGGTGAGAAAATGATAACTCCGTTGGCTCACATCTCCCAAATATGCTTGTGAGAAGAGATATTGCCGGTTGGGGGGGGGGGGGGCTGTCAAATACCGACTTTTTCAAAAAAGTCATCCCCGCTTGCAAATTTTTGAAATTTTTTCATTTTTTTCATAGTGCACTTCGGTCAAGAACAGGTAGGAGTGTCAGAAGTCACAGAAGTCTTAGTTTTTCAATTTTTCGTTGTTTTTGGTTTTCTCGGATATCGTTGACGGATCTATTCTGTTCCCCCAGTGTTTTTTTATGAGCCCTAGCTACAAATTGTATGTTGCTATATAGCACGTTACAATGTAAGAAAATATCACGTGGTTGTCTTAAAAGATTTATGCTCACTAAGCTGGGGGGGAACAGAATAGATCCTGGTTGATTTTTGACCTATGACCTCTAAAAGTTGCCTGACGTTGGAAAATGGTTGAGGTCACAGAGGTATAGTTTTGGCATAGGAGCACTCTAAACCTCATTTTTGTTCAACGCTTTTTTGGCGGTTGGGTGCAAATTTGCCCTTTTCTAAAAGACTTTACTGCTAAACTAATTGAATTAGTAATGTTATCTAAAGTCCAAGTGATCATTCAGGTAGATAGTAATGCACGCGAGTAAAAAAGAGTGCAAAAGGTATAAAGTTTTGAAAAAATTTGAATATAAATCTTTGAATTTCTGACATAATTTCTCAAAAATTTCTCGAAAAAAAATCAAACTTTCGAAAAGGTTATTTTTGATGCTTAAAACGTGCTTCTTGTGCGGAAATTAATTCTGGGTTGTATTTTTATGCGTAACTGGTCATCGCAATCTTTTGCATTAACACGCCAAATATCTTTAAAGATTAAACAAGCACCTGCATTAAATGCTCCGACAAGACCATTTTTTCGACGATTTTTACACAAGACATTAACTAAGTGCTGTGTTAAAACTTTTGTGATGGTGTTATTAGTACCCCTGATTACAACCAGAGTAATGTTGTTGAGATCCCGCTTCAACCCGAGCACGTGCCTTGTTTTCTCTTTGGATTAAATGATGATATTTGGTTCAGTAGACTAAGCGGTCTCATCAATTTGGACATCCAGACCCGGTACATTGCTTACAAAATTAGTAATGGTGCACTTCCCTAGTTGCAGAAAATTTACCATTTCGTTTAACATAATGAGGGTTCTCGAGGGATTTCGCTGAATCTGTTTAATTGTGCAGAGAGTGGTTCTCAGGGACGGCTTTTGCGGACAATCTTTGTTGTGTTACCATGTGCCCTGCGCTGAAGTACGTAGTCAGAGCTGGTCTGCAAGATTTTTTTGCTTCGATTTATGCACCAATCAGCAGCTACCTGTTCAACTGCGCAAACACCTGAACTGTTTGACAAGTTGCAGACAGGGGAAGTCCTGACAGTTCTAGGTTACCACGCGAAATGGTTGGGTGTTAATGCACCAAGGTCGGACGGGTGTTAATGATCGTGCTTTCAGTGAGGAAGCAACCAGACAAAAAGTAGTGCTCAAAGATTCAACTGTGAGGCAACGTGCATCGACGATGGCATACGACACTCACTTTAGTCTCCGGACAGACTTGTCCCAGATGCCAATTTATTGTGGAGTAATGGGAAGATTCAATCTCAACTAAACGCTCTTATTCGAAATTTTTGTGGCGAGCCAATTTTAAATACCTTTACGGACGTTTTTCTCCGTTCCAATGACGTTCGTACCTTTATCTGACTAAATCATAGCAGAAGTACCTTAAAGTACCTGGGCGAACCACTCCATACCCAATACAATCGAACTTGTGTCCGAGTACGGTACAACATTAACATGGACAACACGAGCAGTCAGACAAGTGAAGAGAAATCCCCAACACTTCCCTGTAGTTCGACGAACAGTAAGATAGAGCGAGCCAACGCAATCAAAGCCTGTGCAAACAAAGGGAGGAGACTGGAAACCGAGTCTCTCCTTTGAGCGTACCACCGTGACAAGTTGAATGTTTGCCGCACGGAAATTTCAGCACTAGACGTAGTTTGGCTTAATAGAACGCAGCAGAGAACGTAGTTTAAGGATGGCGTAAAGTTCCCGAGCGTTTGACCGTAAGTATTTGCCGCCCTGAAGGTGGTTTCTTTTTCAAATGAGTGCCGCAGAAACAGTTTAACAAATATATAGTTCACATTCAGCACGATAAGATTCAGGTTAGTGTCAAGGTCAGTTTCCACTAGCCGTACGAATCAAACAGACGAACGGATGAGACCGCGATGCCCAATAAACGGTGTAAACTGAGCAATGAGACAGAGTATTGTCAAGAAAGTCAAAAAAGTCAAAGAAAGTCAATTTTTTAGTATTGAAGGAGTGTCTTTAAACAAAGTACTGAAGATGACGCTCGGTTCTGTCAGGTTCAACAGACAGGGTCAGTTTTAACACCATCTACGGTACGGTAAGACAGAGCACAAATGCGGTGCAGCTTAGCAGTGCTTGATAGGAACAAACACTATCAAACAAAATTAACCGCATGTTTTGTTTTCTAATTGGCTTGGTAGCGGATGATGAAATGAAGTCCTCATCATGTTCCTCGATTAAGACGGCTAACTTTATGTAATCCAAAACGTCGGTAGTTAGAGCGATAGGGAATTATTTAGCTCTCAATACACCTGGACGCCCAAACCAGCTAACGGATTGCAAAATCTCAGAGATGCCAATTTCGGTCAGATTATCGCAAGTAGTGACGCCGCTTCTTTGGTCAACACTGGAGTACTCAAGGATTTCACTTCAGGGGTTTTGAGGAAAATTATGTCAATGAACACGTCCTGTGAGCTATCTTAAGACATGAGGAGTTCAAGACGTCGGAACGGTACTTAAAACAAGTTCATGATATAGTGAATCTAGCCGCAGATCAACACACCAGCAAAAGAGTCTGTCAACCGTGTTTCTGGTTAACTGGTCATCACAATCTTTTGCATTGGCACGCCAAATGTCTTTCAAGATTAAACGAGCACCTACAGTAAACGGTCCAACAAGACCATTTCATTCGTTCATTCGAAGGCTTTTCACACAAGACATTAACCAGGTGCCGTGTTAAAACTTTTGTGATGGTGTTATTAGTACCCTTGATCACAAACGGAGTTGTGTTATTGAGATCCCACTTCAACCCGAGCTCGTGCCTGGTTTTCTCTTTGGATGAAATGATGATATTTGGTTCAGTAGATTAAACGGTTTCATTAATTTGGAAATCAGGACCTGGTACATTGCTTACAAAATTAGGAATGGTGCAACTATCTCGTTGCAGAAGATTTACCAATTCTTTCAACAAAATGAGTGTCTTCTCGGCTTATTTCGCTGAATCTAGGTAATCGTCCACAGAGAAGTTCTGAAGGAAGGCTTTTGCGGCTTTCGGACAAACTTTGGAGTTATCATGTTCCCTGCGCTGAAGTGTTCAGTTAGAGCTGGCGCACGAGATTGTTTTGCCTCAATTATGTGGCGCATACATTGGTGTACCAAAGTTGACGTGGGGGTCTCCTGACACAAAAAGCGCAAGAATAGCTGATCACAAGGTAGTACTCTAAATTGGAGCAACATTCCCTCGATAACGGCTGATATGGCAAATGGTTGTTGTCTGAAGCGCAAGAGTAAACAAATTCGCTTTTGTGGCAAATCGGGTCCGCTGAGAATTGACTTATCAAGGGATTCGCCGTCAAAAGTAGCTGCACCATTTAGTACCCAACGAATCCATCCCAATTTTTTCGGGTTAACAACGGGATGGTGTGGTAGTTAACTTTCTTGGTCCGAGCAAGATTTCACCTTGTGGACAAATTTTATCAACATCTGTAAGTTCTCTAAGTCTGCGTTTATTGTATCTGATAATTTTTTTTTTCAAAACCTGGCCTTTCGTATGCAGCTGGATCTCAGACTTTAATTGAACTAGTGCTAAGAAATAAATGTTGGGCATCATCCGCCCATAAGATTTGAATTTCGTACCTTTTTCCGTTTTGCACTATGTTGTTCCAGAGAACATCTTGCAAACGTGCATCTGCGACGAATTGTGAGTCCTCCTGCTTAAAGGCGCCATAAATCTGCAGGTTGTACCAAGGTTTTATGTGAATACTTATTGAAAAAATCTGGTCCCTAACAATGTAAAGGGTCACTTAAGATACAGGCTATGAGCAAGCGAACAGCCAAAGATGAGCAGTTCTTGTCGGGAGCAAAGTATTCTAACAGGTGGATTTCATGATACACATACTGTCCCAGTATCATTCCAAAGTTTCCATAGCAAAATATACCCGGGTTTAGAATCGCTAGAAGAAGGTGTGTTTCATTAAGTGTCCTGATGTCAATTACGTTGGCCCTACATTAAAGTTTTCATTTGCGTAAGGACTGATTTTAAAAGTTTCGAATGCTTGATTGTCTTGTGGTGTTACAGACAGTTTAACCAATTTGTTGTCAAAAACCTCCTCAGTATATGCACCTTTGATTGTTAGTTTCAATGCTGTGCCGTGCAATTCAGGTCTAAAAAGCAGTCTATTGTCATTGTTCCTTTATTTCTTTATGGAATTTAAGAGTTCAAAAAAGTAGTAGTAGTATAGCAGTAGTAGTGGTGGTAGTAGTAGTAGTAGTAGTAGTAGTAGTAGTAGTAGTAGTAGTAGTAGTAGTAGTAGTAGTAGTAGTAGTAGTAGTAGTAGTAGTAGTAGTAGTAGTAGTAGTAGTAGTAGTAGTAGTAGTAGTAGTAGTAGTAGTAGTAGTAGTAGTAGTAGTAGTAGTAGTAGTAGTAGTAGTAGTAGTAGTAGTAGTAGTAGTAGTAGTAGTAGTAGTAGTAGTAGTAGTAGTAGTAGTAGTACTAGTAGTAGTAGTGGGGGACAAAATCCAACCTCTCCTCCCCGCGGTGTCCCCTGGGATGAGTGTTGCAGCAGCTGCCCCTAGGGCAGATGCCTAGTACCACCGAGCTAACGAGGCAAGGTTCCTCTAGTTGGTAGCGCGACTAGTTGTATATTAGCCTGAAAACCCAATGCAATGAATTCAAACAAAAATGGCCCCCAGTGCCGGGTAAAGGGTGCGAAGAATCTCCCGTGGAATAGAAACCTCAGAATTGGAACCCTCAATGTCAGGACACTGGCTCAATCAGGTTCACTAGAAAGCTTTAAAATGGACATGAAGAAGTACAATTTGGGCGTTCTGGGAGTGCAGGAAACAAGACTGGAG
>NC_134474.1:50179807-50459807 GCF_964194025.1 Convolutriloba macropyga | reverse complement strand
GCATTTATGGATGTTGTTCTGGTAATAGCTGCTTTGCTTCTGAGTGTTTTGAGATTGTTAAGCTCGTGAGAAGTCTCCTGGGTAATCCAGGGAAGCAAGTTTTGCCGTCATTTTGTTCCCTTGGGCGTAAAAATTCAAATCAGCTTAAACAGTCAAGAATACTACAATTCATTACTAACCTCTACGTTGCTGCAGCAGTAAAGTTTGAAAGTCTGCTGTCTTATGGCGATCGCTAGCCCTTACAAATCGCAATTGCAGTAACTAAACAAACTACAACAGTTCTTTTTTGGACTTCGATTGTTCACTGAAAGTTCGGTAATCGGTAGATGATCAGAAAATTGTCATGGAAGCATTCGGCTGCGCATGAATTATCAGCGTTTCATTGTTGGTCAATGTTAAACCAAGGCGTTTGTTTTTTGTAGTGTTGAATACTATTATCTGCTTAAGGTTCAACTCAACCAACTTTTCGAACGTGCGCTCATTATAGTTATCCGTAGACTCGTAGGTCTCCCAGTATGGGGTTGGCATATTGCGATCACCAGCATGAACTACATTGGCCGCTCGAAACTTTTCTACAAAACTCAGCATTGGATCAATTTCCTCTTCGGCTAGGCGGTAGAGGCTACCACTAGGTGGGTTGGAGAGGAAGATGACGTAGTTAGGGTCTTGGTTTTCCAGTACCAATATCCTGCAGCTGTTTCTGATACACTTCGTACACTACAACCGATTTTGTTGTAGACTGTAATCATCACTCCTCCGTGACACGATATGCTGTCTCTTTTTGTTGGTCTGTCAGCTTTCATTATGTTAAGGTTTGGATTGAAAATCTGTCCACTCATAATATTGTTGATCTTCCTCATTCCGAGCTTTGATAGCTCTTTTCGTTCTTCTATTTGAAGCTTGCTTGCAGTTCCTTAAACTGAGTAGTTGTAGTTTACAGCATTTGTGTTATCTATTGACCTCGCTTCCGCTGTCATCTGATCTATTCGACCTTTCGTTGAGTAGTCGCGAACCACACTGATTGATTTGTAGCGCATCTCTGCTCCTCTTAGGTTCCCACGTTTTTTGAAGGTCTCTTCTTTAGCGTGTTTTCTTCCCAGTACAAACTTCAAAGGTCTTGGTCTAGGCAGGTTCCTTCTATCGGCTTTGTCCTTTACAGCCTGCTCACTGCCTGCGGGTTTCCTTTCGAGTCTGATCGCGCTATCAATTTCAATGTCAAAGCACGATTCCAATCCTTTTCTGCAAAATATTTTGAGGAAATTTATATCGTCACCAATTCGTTCTTCTGCCAAGCTCTCGCTGCTTATTGGGATATTGAAGAGCACTTCATTAGTTTCCCTGTTTCTGAGATCAATTTAGTCTTTTCCTGCGTGATAAGTGTTTCCTTCATTATGTGCTTCAATTTATTTGGTGGTAAGTTGTGTTGGGTTTGCCAGTTCGACTTTATTTCGCAAGGGATTTGCTCTTGTTTATTTAGTATTGTGTCCAATTTGGATGCTAAACTGCTCTCAAGTTTTCTAAATTTGTCTTCAATTTCCAATCTCAGGCTTTTTTGTATGTTGGCTGCGGATGCATGGTTCTCAGCAATGGTTTTTTGTATTATCTCAAACTTGTTGTTACAGCAGTTGGTTCCACGCATGTTGGGTCTCGCAGTAGTTTCTTTCCCATTGCATTGCAATCTTTGCAGCGCCATAAAGGTCCCGGGCTTTTGGCCATGTTCTTAAGCACTGTTGTTGGTACTCCCGAACAAGTACCCGAATGGTACCAAGTTCCGCATTTGAAGCACGCTAGGGATCCATCGTTGCATTCTTCAGAACATTCGCGGCGGGGGTATTTGTAGGGTTGACTGCTTAACTTATTAATCATTGCCTCAGAATTTGAAGGTGAATTGCAGTGGAATACAGAGTAGAAGAGAGGAAAAAGTAGATGAAACTGCTTTTCGCTAAGCCCCTTCCAAACAGTACAGGTCGTGAAGGCACTAGGCTAGAGCGGTTTCCGAGGACAGGAACTTTGGCTTCACTAATTTCTCAGCCCCCTCCAGCCAAAGAAGGCCCTGAACGCACAGAGAAATTGTAGCCCAGGGGAGGGGTATCCTACAGGTAATCTAGCCCATTCCAACCAAAGAAGGTCTTGAAGAAGCTCAGAGAATGAACAGCGAAAGCAAAGACTAACTCACTTATTTCCGCTGTTATCTTTTGTTTCTTGCTTCTCTCCTTCTGGGAGGGGTTGTTTTTCTTCTCTTGCTCACAAGACGCGCCTCAAGCTCAAAGGTGGGTGTTTTCAATAGACGCCTCACAATGCTTTCAATAGACGCGCCTCAAGCTCAAAGGATGGGTTAACTGGAGCGGGTTGCTGCAGGATCTTCAGGTCTTTCTGCTTTCTGTGGTACAGCAGCTTCTTCACGTCAACTATTGGAATTTTTGTTTGGATCAATTTATCCCAGGTATCGATATCTCCCTCCCTTCTGCTGCTTTTATGTTTGGAGATTGTATTATTGATTACGTCGTGCCAGATTATGATCTGCTTCTTGGCAAGAACACCTCTGTCTGTCAAAAGATTCTGCAAGATCTTCAATTTGTTGACTGCTTTGGGGTAGTAGTAGTAGTAGTAGTAGTAGTAGTAGTAGTAGTAGTAGTAGTAGTAGTAGTAGTAGTAGTAGTAGTAGTAGTAGTAGTAGTAGTAGTAAGTAGAAGTAGCAGTAGTAGTAGTAGTAGTAGTAGTAGTAGTAGTAGTAGTAGTAGTAGCAGTAGTAGTAGTAGTAGTAGTAGTAGTAGTAGTAGTAGTAGTACCTCACCTCCAACCTCACCTCCACGTGGTGTCCCCTGGGGGTAGGTCATGTGCTGCGGCTCTCCGCTCACATGGTCGAGCTAACGAGGCACTGGTCTTCTAGTTTGTGGCGCAACTAGTCGTATCTCAGCCTTCAAACACCAAAGCAATGAGTACATTCAACCATGGCCCCGAGTCCCGGGTAAGGGGTGCTAAGAATCTCTCGAGGAACCAACTCAGAATTGCAACTTTAAACGTCAGAACACTGACCCAAGCCGGATCTTTAGAGGCTTTGAAAATGGATCTGGCGCAATACAAGTTGGATATTCTAGGAGTGCAGGATGATGGATTCAAATGTCGAGTCAAAGCCGAAGGTGAGAAAGGACGCTTATTTGATGTCAGAACGAGCGTTAGGCAGGGTGATGTGTGGTCCCCAATCCTATTCGGCCTTGTCATTAACTACATTTTGGCTAACTCGGTGCATGGAGGATTAGACATTGGGAGATTGGTGGCTGACTTAGATTTTGCTGATGATGTTGCTCTCGTGGGGGTCTCAGACAGTGAGGTGCGAGAAAACCTACATCGAATCGAGGCCCTTGCGGAAGCCGCTGGTCTGAAGATTAATGTGGCCAAAACAAAGAATATGGGCGTAAAATGCGACAGCCCAAATGTTGTTGCAGTGCCTAATATCCAACAGAACGTGGAGATACTCACTGGAACACATAAAGGCAAACTAGGACTCCTGGCAGAGACATCTAGCCAGTCACGACTCACCATCAGCACGGAGGTGCTGCTGGGAACGAAAAAGAAAGCGGGCTGGTTCGAAACACAAGATGGCCGGAAGCTAAGATTGAAAAGCTTAGCGGTGGCTAAGCCAGCGTTGGTAGCTTCACAACAACAATCTGCGGTAGCAGATTCAGAGTCGCTAGAAAATGAGAGTCGGTCAGTGGTGGCTGACCAAGAGTCTTTAAGATGTCAGAATTGTCAGCGGCAATTCAGTACAGTAACCAAAATCTCTGGAAGAGCAAGCAGCTCAGCGTGCACCTCAAGTACAATTTGTACAAAGCACTCGTTTTATCAGCCGTGCTGTACAGCTCAGAGACTTGGACTCTTTCGAAATTAATGGAGAGAAAACTTGAGAGTTGCCACTGTGGTTGTCTTCGGAGAATTCTACGTGTGTCATATTTGGAGAAAGCAACGAACGAAGAAATTATGTCAAGATCACGAATGCCCCAACTATCCACGATGATCATGCTCAAACGGATAAAATGGTACGGACACATCCAGAGAATGGAACCAGGAAGATTAGCCCGCAGTGCCTTCGATTGGGACCCGCACGATCAATACGTCCATGCTAGACGCGCTCCTGGGGGGAAACGGAAAACGTGGATGAGTCAAATCGAAGGAGACTGTGTACGAAACAAAGTATCGGTCACCAGATTGCAGGAGAAAGCAGCAACCGGGTCAAAGAATGCCTTCAACAATTTCGTCGTACAGCACTTCACAGAATAACCAAACAAATAACTCTTCTTGTTTTGTTTGTATTTGTTGCCAACCGTGCCTTTATTTCATATTTGGAATTAAAGTGTTGAAACAGTAGTAGTAGTATACTGTGGCAAACCTAAAGCAGTTGCCACACGCGTGTTTTCCTGCAAAGTACAAGATGTTCTCGGAAACGAGTTTGAAAACATAGAAGCGTTCAAGTATCTCGGATCATATGTCAGCCTCAAGCATGGAGACCTGCAGGAAGTCAATTGCAAACTTGCAGAAGGTAGACAACGGTTTGCTAACTTCCAAAATCTCTGGAAGAGCAAGCAGCTCAGCGTGCACCTCAAGTGCAATTTGTACAAAGCACTCGTTTTATCAGCCGTGCTGTACAGCTCAGAGACTTGGACTCTTTCGAAATTAATGGAGAGAAAACTTGAGAGTTTCCACTGTGGTTGTCTTCGGAGAATTCTACGTGTGTCATATCTGGAGAAAGCAACGAACGAAGAAATTATGTCAAGATCACGAATGCCCCAACTATCCACGATGATCATGCTCAAACGGATAAAATGGTACGGACACATCCAGAGAATGGAACCAGGAAGATTAGCCCGCAGTGCCTTCGATTGGGACCCGCCCGATCAATACGTCCATGCTAGACGCGCTCCTGGGGGGCAATGGAAAACGTGGATGAGTCAAATCGAAGGAGACTGTGTACGAAACAAAGTATCGTTCACCAGATTGCAGGAGAAAGCAGCAACCGGGTCAAAGAATGCCTTCAACATCTTCGTTGTACAGCACTTCACAGAATAACCAAACAAATAACTCTTCTTGTTTTGTTTGTATTTGTTGCCAACCGTGCCTTTATTTCATATTTGGAATTAAAGTGTTGAAACAGTAGTAGTAGTAGTAGTAGTAGTAGTAGTAGTAGTAGTAGTAGTAGTAGTAGTAGTAGTAGTATTAGTAGTAGTAGTAGTAGTAGTAGTAGTAGTAGTAGTATTATTATTATTAGTAGTAGTAGTAGTAGTAGTAGTAGTAGTAGTAGTAGTAGTAGTAGTAGTAGTAGTAGTAGTAGTAGTAGTAGTAGTAGTAGTAGTAGTAGTAGTAGTAGTAGTAGTAGTAGTAGTAGTAGTTTCAATTGGCGTTTCAATTGGATATTAGCTTTTGTTTCATAGACTTTCCAGCGGCATTCGATTCTGTCGATCGTGAGCAGATGTACCAGATATTGAAACACTATGGTCTCCCGCAAAAAAGTGATGAACATCATAAGAAACAGCTATGATGGATTCAAATGTCGAGTCAAAGCCGAAGGTGAGAAAGGACGCTTATTTGATGTCAGAACGGGCGTTAGGCAGGGTGATGTGTGGTCCCCAATCCTATTCGGCCTTGTCATCAACTACATTTTGGCTAACTCGGTGCATGGAGGATTAGACATTGGGAGATTGGTGGCGGACTTAGATTTTGCTGATGATGTTGCTCTCGTGGGGGTCTCAGACAGTGAGGTTCAAGAAAACCTACATCGAATCGAGGCCCTTGCGGAAGCCGCTGGTCTGAAGTTTAATGTGGCCAAAACAAAGAATATGGGCGTAAAATGCGACAGCCCAAATGTTGTTGCAGTGCCTAGTATCCAACAGAACGTGGAGATACTCACTGGAACACATAAAGGCAAACTAGGACTCCTGGCAGAGACATCTAGCCAGTCACGACTAACCATCAGCCAGGAGGTGCTGCTGGGAACGAAAAAGAAAGCGGGCTGGTTCGAAACACAAGATGGCCGGAAGCTAAGATTGAAAAGCTTAGCGGTGGCTAAGCCAGCGTTGGTAGCTTCACAACAACAATCTGCGGTAGCAGATTCAGAGTCGCTAGAAAATGAGAGTCGGTCAGTGGTGGCTGACCAAGAGTCTTTAAGATGTCAGAATTGTCAACGGCAATTCAGTACAGTTACCGGACGCAACGTGCACCAAACAAGATTCTGCAAAGCCGGTTTGTCAAAGAATGTCGTCGACAAGTCAAAGTTCGAGCAACTAGAGGCGAGCCTTACCTGTGACAAGTGTGAAAGAAAGTTCAAAACAGTCAATGGCCAAAAAGTTCACCAACCGAGATACTGTGGCAAACCTAAAGCAGTTGCCACACGCGTGTTTTCCTGCAAAGTACAAGATGTTCTCGGAAACGAGTTTGAAAACATAGAAGCGTTCAAGTATCTCGGATCATATGTCAGCCTCAAGCATGGAGACCTGCAGGAAGTCAATTGCAAACTTGCAGAAGGTAGACAACGGTTTGCTAACTTCCAAAATCTCTGGAAGAGCAAGCAGCTCAGCGTGCACCTCAAGTGCAATTTGTACAAAGCACTCGTTTTATCAGCCGTGCTGTACAGCTCAGAGACTTGGACTCTTTCGAAATTAATGGAGAGAAAACTTGAGAGTTTCCACTGTGGTTGTCTTCGGAGAATTCTACGTGTGTCATATCTGGAGAAAGCAACGAACGAAGAAATTATGTCAAGATCACGAATGCCCCAACTATCCACGATGATCATGCTCAAACGGATGAAATGGTACGGACACATCCAGAGAATGGAACCAGGAAGATTAGCCCGCAGTGCCTTCGATTGGGACCCGCCCGATCAATACGTCCATGCTAGACGCGCTCCTGGGGGGCAACGGAAAACGTGGATGAGTCAAATCGAAGGAGACTGTGTACGAAACAAAGTATCGTTCACCAGATTGCAGTAGAAAGCAGCAACCGGGTCAAAGAATGCCTCCAACAATTTCGTCGTACAGCACTTCACAGAATAACCAAACAAATAACACTTCTTGTTTTGTTTGTATTTGTTGCCAACCGTGCCTTTATTTCATATTTGGAATTAAAGTGTTGAAACAGTAGTAGTAGTAGTAGTAGTAGTAGTAGTAGCAGTAGTAGTAGTAGTAGTAGTAGTAGTAGTAGTAGTAGTAGTAGTACTAGTAGTAGTAGTAGTAGTAGTAGTAGTAGTAGTAGTAGTAGTAGTAGTAGTAGTAGTAGTAGTAGTAGTGGGGGACAAAATCCAACCTCACCTCCACGTAGTGTCCCCTGGGGGTAGGTCATGTGCTGCGGCTCTCCGCTCACATGGTTGAGCTAACGAGGCACTGGTCTTCTAGTTTGTGGCGCAACTAGTCGTATCTCAGCCTTCAAACACCAAAGCAATGAGTACATTCAACCATGGCCCCGAGTCCCGGGTAAGGGGTGCTAAGAATCTCCCGAGGAACCAACTCAGAATTGCAACTTTAAACGTCAGAACACTGACCCAAGCCGGATCTTTAGAGGCTTTGAAAATGGATCTGGCGCAATACAAGTTGGATATTCTGGGAGTGCAGGAGACGAGATTGCAGGAGCAAGAAATTGATCTCGGAGACCACAAGCTCTACCTGTCTGACTCGTGGTTGTCTGGTGTAAAGTCGAGACAAGGAGGAGTGGGCGTTGCTGTAAAGAAGTCATTGATAAACAGCATCGTAGAACAAGTGGCTCTAAGTGAACGTATTTGCTACGTCAATTTCGCGGCTCGGAGGAGAGCCAATCTAGCTGTTGTTGTCTGCTACGCACCTACGAATGAAGCTAGTCTCCAAGAGAAGGATTTGTTTTGGAGTCAACTTTCAGACCTAGTTTCCAGCTTCAAACATAGGGAGCGTATTTGTGTCATCGGTGACCTCAATGCAGAGCCTGGACACCAGTTGAATGACACTATGAGCTGCAGAGGCCCGTTTGGAATGGGTGAAGAAAATGAAAACTCGGAAAAGTTGTTATCATTTTGCACTTCACACAAATTGCTCGTAGGTGGTACATGGTTCCAGCATCGACAAGTGCATCGGTACACCTACAACCCTCCCGATCCGAGTTGTCGAAAAAAGATGCTGGATCACATTCTGTTTGCAGAGAGATACAGAGGATGTCTGACGAATGAGAGGACCAGAAGAGGGAAAACCACAATTACCGATCATGAACTGGTCATTGCGGAAGTATCTATGAAACTTTTGTCTAAAAAGCCATGTTTCACGCCCAGAATCAGTTCTGCAAAGCTGCAAGATGAAACAACGCGTGACTTCTTCACGCAGGAGGTCAAGTTACATCTGGATAAGAGCGGCGATTTCGAGAATACAGAGCAGTCTTGGGACAATTTTCGAAAAGCCCTGAACCAAGCAGCAGTGAAATGCCTCCTTCCGGACAAGCGAGTGAACAAACCTTGGATTTCTCCAGATTCTCTGGAACTTATCCGGAAACGAGCTGATCTACAGTTGAAGAAACACAGCAGCGCGGTGGCGTTGTTAGAGTTCACAAACTGCTGTAAGGAAGTCAGAAAAGCTCTACGTGCAGACAAACGGGCATGGCTTGAACGCAAAGGCCAAGAAGTGCAGAGCTTTGCAGACAGAGGCAACTTGATAGAGGTTTTTGGGGCATCACAGCAGATTTGCCGAAACTGGAGTCCCCAGTTGACCAAATTAGTTTCAAGCACTGGCGTCAACTTACGGACGAAAGAGGAACGACTTGAACGCTGGACGGAACATTTTAGTCAACTCCTGAATCCCTCAACATCCAGTTGCAGTACGAGATTGGATCCCGAAGAAGCAGCTGAAAGCTTGTCGATTGACCTGAGCCCAATTCGATTTGAAGAAGTGCTTGAAGCTGTCCGCAGGTTGAAGAATGGCAAGGCAAGTGGACCCGATAACATTTCCTGTGAGATGTTGAAAGCACACAAGGGTATTGTCGAGTGGCTCTGGGACATCATAGATAAGTGTTGGTCGACGGAAGTTCTGCCTGATGACTGGAAGGTAGCAGAAATTGTCCCATTATACAAGAGTAAAGGAAAGAGGTCAGAGTGTTCGAACCACCGAGGGATCTCTCTATTGTCAGTACCAGGCAAAGTGTTCGCTTCCGTTATTCTAAATCGATGCAAAGATTCAGCGGATCGCGTCTTAAGGGAAGAGCAGTGCGGCTTCAGAAAAAGCAGAGGATGCGCCGATCAACTCTTTGCCCTGCGTCAAATAATAGAGAAATCAATGGCGTTTCAATTGGATATTAGCTTTTGTTTCATAGACTTTCCAGCGGCATTCGATTCTGTCGATCGTGAGCAGATGTACCAGATATTGAAACACTATGGTCTCCCGCAAAAAAGTGATGAACATCATAAGAAACAGCTATGATGGATTCAAATGTCGAGTCAAAGCCGAAGGTGAGAAAGGACGCTTATTTGATGTCAGAACGGGCGTTAGGCAGGGTGATGTGTGGTCCCCAATCCTATTCGGCCTTGTCATCAACTACATTTTGGCTAACTCGGTGCATGGAGGATTAGACATTGGGAGATTGGTGGCGGACTTAGATTTTGCTGATGATGTTGCTCTCGTGGGGGTCTCAGACAGTGAGGTTCAAGAAAACCTACATCGAATCGAGGCCCTTGCGGAAGCCGCTGGTCTGAAGTTTAATGTGGCCAAAACAAAGAATATGGGCGTAAAATGCGACAGCACAAATGTTGTTGCAGTGCCTAGTATCCAACAGAACGTGGAGATACTCACTGGAACACATAAAGGCAAACTAGGACTCCTGGCAGAGACATCTAGCCAGTCACGACTAACCATCAGCCAGGAGGTGCTGCTGGGAACGAAAAAGAAAGCGGGCTGGTTCGAAACACAAGATGGCCGGAAGCTAAGATTGAAAAGCTTAGCGGTGGCTAAGCCAGCGTTGGTAGCTTCACAACAACAATCTGCGGTAGCAGATTCAGAGTCGCTAGAAAATGAGACTCGGTCAGTGGTGGCTGACCAAGAGTCTTTAAGATGTCAGAATTGTCAGCGGCAATTCAGTACAGTTACCGGACGCAAAGTGCACCAAACAAGATTCTGCAAAGCCGGTTTGTCAAAGAATGTCGTCGACAAGTCAAAGTTCGAGCAACTAGAGGCGAGCCTTACCTGTGACAAGTGTGAAAGAAAGTTCAGAACAGTCAGTGGCCGAAAAGTTCACCAATCGAGATACTGTGGCAAACCTAAAGCAGTTGCCACACGCGTGTTTTCCTGCAAAGTACAAGATGTTCTCGGAAACGAGTTTGAAAACATAGAAGCGTTCAAGTATCTCGGATCGTATGTCAGCCTCAAGCATGGAGACCTGCAGGAAGTCAATTGCAAACTTGCAGAAGGTAGACAACGGTTTGCTAACTTCCAAAATCTCTGGAAGAGCAAGCAGCTCAGCGTGCACCTCAAGTGCAATTTGTACAATGCACTCGTTTTATCAGCCGTGCTGTACAGCTCAGAGACTTGGACTCTTTCGAAATTAATGGAGAGAAAACTTGAGAGTTTCCACTGTGGTTGTCTTCGGAGAATTCTACGTGTGTCATATCTGGAGAAAGCAACGAACGAAGAAATTATGTCAAGATCACGAATGCCCCAACTATCCACGATGATCATGCTCAAACGGATAAAATGGTACGGACACATCCAGAGAATGGAACCAGGAAGATTAGCCCGCAGTGCCTTCGATTGGGACCCGCCCGATCAATACGTCCATGCTAGACGCGCTCCTGGGGGCAACGGAAAACGTGGATGAGTCAAATCGAAGGAGACTGTGTACGAAACAAAGTATCGTTCACCAGATTGCAGGAGAAAGCAGCAACCGGGTCAAAGAATGCCTTCAACAATTTCGTCGTACAGCACTTCACAGAATAACCAAACAAATAACTCTTCTTGTTTTGTTTGTATTTGTTGCCAACCGTGCCTTTATTTCATATTTGGAATTAAAGTGTTGAAACAGTAGTAGTAGTAGTAGTAGTAGTAGTAGTAGTAGTAGTAGTAGTAGTAGTAGTAGTAGTAGTAGTAGTAGTAGTAGTAGTAGTAGTAGTAGTAGTAGTAGTAGTAGTAGTAGTAGTAGTAGTAGTAGTAGTAGTAGTAGTAGTAGTAGTAGTAGTAGTAGCAGTGACGAAAAGACTTGCCGGTAGTTTAATTGAGCAAGTTGCTGTTAGTGAGCGAATGGCTTATGTGAAGTTTGCAGCTCAGAGACGAGCTAACCTTGTTGTGATTGTGTGTTATGCGCCCAAAAATGAAATTGACGACTTAGCGAAAGACAACTTTTGGAATCAGTTGAGCAGCTTGGTATCCAGTTTCAAACAAAGGGAGAGAGTCTGCCTCGTCGGAGACTTCAATGCGGAACCTGGTCAACAATCAGATGTCAACATGCCTTGCCGAGGCCCCTTTGGAATGGGCGAGGAGAATGATAACTCAGAAAAATTGTTGTCTTTTTGTGTCTCTCATGACCTGTTGATTGGTGGAACCTGGTTTTGATACCGGTTAGTGCATCGGTA
This sequence comes from Convolutriloba macropyga, assembly GCF_964194025.1. Classification (NCBI taxonomy): domain Eukaryota; kingdom Metazoa; phylum Xenacoelomorpha; order Acoela; family Convolutidae; genus Convolutriloba; species Convolutriloba macropyga. The sequence continues at coordinate 50,448,247 of NC_134474.1, read as the reverse complement.
TACATTTAACCCACCTGACCAACAGATGCGAAAGAAGATGTTAGATCATATTTTATTCGGTTCGAGGCACAGGAGTTGTTTGCACAACGTTAGGACAAGGAGGGGAAAGATCACTCTCACCGATCACGAAATGGTCATTGCCGAAGTGCGATTCAAAGTAGTGGCACATAAGCCACGCAGTCAACCGAAAGTCTGCTCTACCAAGTTGCGCGATGAAGACACGCGTGACGCTTTCTGCGCAGCAGTGAAACGCTATCTTGATGAGAGCGATATTGTTGAAGGCGTAGAACAATCTTGGGCAAATTTTCTAACGGCTCTTAATGCAGCGGCAACAAAACTACTCATCCCCGAAAAGCGTGTGCACAAACACTGGATTACAGTTGAAACGGTGGCTTTGATTAGGAAACGGGCCGAGTTACAGTTGAGGAAGCATAGTAGCGCGGAGGCGCTGCTAGTGTTCTCTAACTGCTGCAAAGAAGTACGAAAAACGTTAAGATCTGACAAAAGACAGTGGCTGAAAGACAAAGGTGAAGCAATACAAGATCACTCAGACAAAGGTGACCTGAAAGAAGTGTTTGGGGAGTCAAAACAGTTATGCGGGAAGTGGAGTCCTCATATAAGTAAACTAGTTTCAACCACAGGCGAGCCCCTGAAAACAAAAGAAGAAAGGTTGGAACGTTGGACCGAGCACTTTAAGCATCTGTTAAATCCAACCACGACAAGCGGCAACTCTGTATTGAGCATGGTGGAAGCTTCCGAGAGTCTTGAAATAGACCTAGGTCCAATTCGGTTTGATGAAGTTCTAAATGCCGTGCGTAAACTGAAAAACGGTAAAGCAAGTGGACCAGACAATATTTCTGCCGAAATGCTAAAGTCGCATTTTGGAATCGCTGAATGGCTTTGGGACATTGTCAACAAGTGCTGGACTGAAGAAAATCTTCCACAAGACTGGAAGTTAGCAGAAGTTGTCCTGCTATACAAAAGCAAAGGAAAAAGATCTGAGTGTGGGAACTATCGCGGAATTTTACAGCTCTCGGTACCTGGAAAAGTTTTTGCGTCAATCATCCTGAATAGATGCAAAGATGCACTTGATCAAGTGCTCAGAGATGAACAATGCGGATTCCGAAAAAACAGGGGCTGCACTGACCAATTGTTTGCGTTGAGGCAAATACTAGAGAAATGCATGGCCTTCCAATTTGACGTCAGTTTTTGTTTCATTGACTTCCGCGCTGCATTCGATTCGGTGGACCGCGAGATCATGTACAAGATAATGAAACATTACGGGCTCCCACAAAAAATTGTGAATGTCATCCGCAACAGTTACGAAGGCTTCAGGTGCTGCGTCAAGACAGAGGGCGAGAAGGGCCAGATGTTCGACGTAAAAACTGGTGTTCGCCAGGGTGATGTATGGTCGCCTATTCTCTTTGGCCTTGTGATAAACTATGTGTTGGCTAATTCAGTTCAAGGAGGAATCGACATTGGACGCTGTGTTGCTGATATTGACTTCGCCGATGATGTTGCCCTATTGGGCGTCTCTGATTCCGAAGTTTAAGCAAATCTACATAGAATTGAATCTTTAGCCGAAGCTGTTGGCCTAATGATCAATGTTGGGAAGACAAAGAATATGGGAGTTAAATGCAAAAAACCCGGAGCCAGTGTACCCATTGCTCAAAGAAACGTGGAAGTTCTTACAGGAAACCGCAAAGGCCGTTTTGGGACTCTCATTGAGGCCGAAAACTAATCCCGACTACTCATTGGCAGAGAGGTGCTGGTGGGCAAGAAGAAGAATGCGGGCTGGTTCGAGACACTAGCTGGTGAGAAACTGAGACTGAAAAGTTCAACGGAGGCTGAGCTTGTGACAGTTAGCAGCGACGAGAGGTCAGTGGTTGCTGATCTAGTGTCTACGGCGAATAACAGATCATCTGCGGTCTCTGATGACGATAGTTGTGTATGTTCAGGTTGTAAACGTCGCTTCGACACTGCAAGGGTCTGCAAAGTGCATGAAGCCAGATTCTGCAAGTCTAAGAATTCGAAGAGGGTCGAAGACAGCGCGTCAAAGTTTGTTGGGCTAGAGAAAAGCCTCACTTGTCAGAAGTGCACTAGGAAATTCGCAACTGTGAAAGGCCGACGAATTCACGAGTCACGATACTGCGGCAAAGGCTGGAAGATCTCGCATTTTCTCCTGCAATGTCCACGATCGAGATGGAGTGGAGTTCTAAAATGTAGAAGCTTTCAAGTATCTCGGTTCTTTCGTGAGCTTGCAACATGGTGACCTAAAGGAATTTAGGTAGGAAGGGAGACAGCTGGCGGAAAGGAGACAGCATGTCAAGCTGGCGGAAGGGAGACAGCGATTTGCGAGCTTTCAGAAGCTTTGGAAGAGCAAACAACTTAGTATTCCCCTCAAATGCAAGTTATTTAGAGCTCTCGTGTTATCAGTGGTCTTATATAGCTCTGAAACGTGGACCATGAATAAATCAACGCAACGGAAACTTGAGAGCTTTCACACCAGTTGCCTGCGAAGGATACTATGTTTTTCATATCTGGAGAGGGTGACAAATGAAGAAGTACTGGCTAGATCACGTATGTCGACACTTTCTGCAATGATCATGATTAAACGGTTGAAATGGTTTGGCCATATCCTGAGGATGAATGACGATCGTCTAGCGCTCCAAGCTTTCACCTGGGAGCCGACAGAAATATATCGATATGCTAAACGAGCTCCAGGGGGTCAACGGAAGACGTGGATGGATAAACTTGAAGAAGATTGCTCAAGGAACAACATGAGCTACATCACCTTACGACAGAAAGCGAAAATAGAATATAAATCCCGCTTCAACAGTTTTGTCGAACAGCATTTCCTGGATTAAATAAACCCAGATAAGCTCAAACTTATATGCATTTTATTAACTTGTTTGTACTTATTGTCAATGTTCCTTTATTTCTTTATGGAATTTAAGTGTTCAAACAGTAGTAGTAGTAGTAGTAGTAGTAGTAGTAGTAGTAGTAGTAGTAGTAGTAGTAGTAGTAGTAGTAGTAGTAGTAGTAGTAGTAGTAGAAGTAGTAGTAGTAGCAGTAGTAGTAGTAGTAGTAGTAGTAGTAGTAGTAGTAGTAGTAGTAGTAGTAGTAGTAGTAGTAGTAGTAGTAGTAGTAGTAGTAGTAGTAGTAAGATTAATGTGGCCAAAACAAAGAATATGGGCGTAAAATGCGACAGCCCAAATGTTGTTGCAGTGCCTAGTATCCAACAGAACGTGGAGATACTCACTGGAACACATAAAGGCAAACTAGGACTCCTGGCAGAGACATCTAGCCAGTCACGACTAACCATCAGCCAGGAGGTGCTGCTGGGAACGAAAAAGAAAGCGGGCTGGTTCGAAACACAAGATGGCCGGAAGCTAAGATTGAAAAGCTTAGCGGTGGCTAAGCCAGCGTTGGTAGCTTCACAACAACAATCTGCGGTAGCAGATTCAGAGTCGCTAGAAAATGAGAGTCGGTCAGTGGTGGCTGACCAAGAGTCTTTAAGATGTCAGAATTGTCAGCGGCAATTCAGTACAGTTACCGGACGCAAAGTGCACCAAACAAGATTCTGCAAAGCCGGTTTGTCAAAGAATGTCGTCGACAAGTCAAAGTTCGAGCAACTAGAGGCGAGCCTTACCTGTGATAAGTGTGAAAGAAAGTTCAAAACAGTCAATGGCCGAAAAGTTCACCAATCGAGATACTGTGGCAAACCTAAAGCAGTTGCCACACGCGTGTTTTCCTGCAAAGTACAAGATGTTCTCGGAAACGAGTTCGAAAACATAGAAGCGTTCAAGTATCTCGGATCATATGTCAGCCTCAAGCATGGAGACCTGCAGGAAGTCAATTGCAAACTTGCAGAAGGTAGACAACGGTTTGCTAACTTCCAAAATCTCTGGAAGAGCAAGCAGCTCAGCGTGCACCTCAAGTGCAATTTGTACAAAGCACTCGTTTTATCAGCCGTGCTGTACAGCTCAGAGACTTGGACTCTTTCGAAATTAATGGAGAGAAAACTTGAGAGTTTCCACTGTGGTTGTCTTCGGAGAATTCTACGTGTGTCATATCTGGAGAAAGCAACGAACGAAGAAATTAGGTCAAGATCACGAATGCCCCAACTATCCACGATGATCATGCTCAAACGGATAAAATGGTACGGACACATCCAGAGAATGGAACCAGGAAGATTAGCCCGCAGTGCCTTCGATTGGGACCCGCCCGATCAATACGTCCATGCTAGACGCGCTCCTGGGGGGCAACGGAAAACGTGGATGAGTCAAATCGAAGGAGACTGTGTACGAAACAAAGTATCGTTCACCAGATTGCAGGAGAAAGCAGCAACCGGGTCAAAGAATGCCTTTAACAATTTCGTCGTACAGCACTTCACAGAATAACCAAACAAATAACTCTTCTTGTTTTGTTTGTATTTGTTGCCAACCGTGCCTTTATTTCATATTTGGAATTAAAGTGTTGAAACAGTAGTAGTAGTAGTAGTAGTAGTAGTAGTAGTAGTAGTAGTAGTAGTAGTAGTAGTAGTAGTAGTAGTAGTAGTAGTAGTAGTAGTAGTAGTAGTAGTAGTAGTAGTAGTAGTAGTAGTAGTAGTAGTAGTAGTAGTAATAGGAGAGTCTTTAGGGTCGGAGCCCACGGGTGCCCTTCAGTTTTCGTTTGACACGAGTTTTTTCATTGGATTGCAGATTTCACAGTTGCATAGAAGTCTCCAGGTGCAGCTGTCGAGTTCGTTGTAGCTTCTGTAAAAGTAGTTTTGGTACATCTCTATAAGAACTTTTTTTCGTCATTTGCTTCTCCGTTGTTCTTCTGATGATGTTGTATAGCTTTGCGGCTCGAAGAAGAAGTTTTTGTCTAATTTCTGTAGTTAGTGTGTGGGGAGTTCAATTTCCTGCTTTTCTCTTGTTTCATTTTCTTTTTCTTTTCGCTTTGGCAGTTTGTCTTCGGGGACGTAGTAATTGCCTTCTAGGATTGAGAGGTCATAGAGGACATCTTGCATTTCCATGTACCTGGAGAGTGGGAGTATTTTCAGTGTTTCGAGTCTTTGATGATATTCCTCGTTTCCGCCGCATATCCACTTCGTGGCCTTGTGCTGGATCTTCTCGACTGATTTCATGTCAGTCTTTGAAGGGTACCAGACACGGGAGGCGTAAGTGAGTACAAGCACTACGTATCTTATGTACGCGTTCAGTTTTGTCTCCATTGAGGTTCTGCTCGAAACTTTTTGTTTGAGTGTGTAGAAGGTTTTCAACGCTTTGGTTGTTCTACGTTGGCAGTTTGCGCTCCAAGAGTGATTTCGAAACATTACGACTGGGAGATTTTTTTGGGTGGCAACGGTTTCCAGACATGCTTCGTCACGCTCGGCTAGATCCACTCTGATGAGGAGAGTTTTACTTTTGCAAACATTTAGGTCCATATGGTTAGCTTTGCTCCATTTCTGTATTTCCCCGAGAGTGGTCTCGCATTCCTGCTCACCGTGGGTAATTGCTTTGAAATCATCCGAGTATCCGAAGGCCGGGATGTCTGAGATTTCTTCGGGGAGATCGTCAATGTAGATGATGAACATCAGAGGCCTCAAAATGGAACCCTGAGGTACTCTGCTGGTTACATTTTTGGTCTTTGATTTGCTTGTTTCAATTTTGACGCATTGCGTTTGGTTTGTGATATAGCTTTTGAGTAGTTGGAGTAGCTTTCCTCCGAGGCCAATGTCCTCGAGCTTCTGGATGTGTATTTTGTACGCTACTTTGTCAAAGGCTTTTCTGAAGTCAACACACAGAGTTCGAATGTCATTGCATTTTTTCGATTCAAGTTGCTGGTTTAGTTCGTCCGTGAAGAGGATGAGTTGAAGGACTGCTGATCGTTTCTTTCTGAAACCGTGTTGGGAGTCAGAGAGAGTTCTTTCTATCGGTGGGTAAAACCGTTCAAAGATGACTTTCTCAAAGACTTTTGAGACGTTCTTCAGTAGACTTATTGGTCGATACTGTGTGATGTCTGCTTTGTCATTTTCCTTGTAGATCGGGGTGATCTCGCTTGTTTTCCAGCTCTCTGGGTATTTTCCTTTATTAAGGCAGGTTTGGAAGATAAATTTGAGAGAATTTGCCAAAGCTGGGGCGTTTTTTAAGATTATATTTCTGATGTTGTCTGGGCCGCAAGCTTTGTTTGCCTGGAGGCCCAGCACTTGTCTTTCGATTTTTTCTTCAGAAATTCTGAGGTAGTTGAGTTTCTGTTTTGTGCAGACTGGGGGTTTGTTGATTTTACCATTTTTGGTGAAAACGTCGGAGAAGAAGTCGTTGAAGAGATTGCACTTTTCACTATCGGTTGTGGCTGTCTTTTTTGTTTCTTGTCCATTTTGCACAACATTGTAGTACATTTCATCAGGGAAATGTTTTGATTTGCGTACGGATTTCAGGTATTTCTGTAGGTCAGCCATTCAGCGGCTTTTGAAGAGTTTGTTTTCATAGACTGCCTGATCTATCAGGATTTGCTCATTGAGGAGTTTTTCGCGTCGTTTTATCTTTATCAGGAGGTTGAGGGTCGGTGCTCTCTCGAATTTCCTTTCCATCGTTCCAAGGATCTTCAGTTCGTATGATGTGGCAGAGAAAATCCAGGGGGGAAGGTTTGCTCGTTGCAGAGTGACACGGGGGATTAGTATCTCGATTATCTTTTCGATCCATAGGTACCATTGGTCAACAGGTTCTTCGACATTGCTGAAGCTGTAGGGCGAAAAAGGATGGTCTCTGATGTGGCTGTTTATTTCTTTCCAGTCCACATTGTGATATGCATGTTACACTTTGGGGGCTGGTTTTGTAGCTGGTATGTCAATCGAAATGGTTGGCCGGAATGCTGGATGGTCAGAGCATCTCTTTCCGTAGATTGTGTAATCCCGTGTGAGGTTTTTGTCAATTTGGGTGAGCTCGATGCTGTCAAGAGATTGCGTGAGGCATACATCCAGTGATTGATTTCGTTTGCAAGGCAGAATTTGCTGAAGTCTGTGGTTTTCAAAATTGTTGAGAAGCGAGAGTTCGTTGTCATCGCCTGAGAGTATGCTGTTCCAATCAGCTCCAGGGAGGTTGAGATCGCCGCTGACAATTAAGGTGTAATTGTCCCGTTGTTTCATCTGCTTTTCGATTTCTTCCAAGTTTTCGTGGATTTGACTGGCTGGTGCCCTGTATGGTCTAGATTTAGGAGGGTTGTACATGCAGCAAATTACAAGTGATTCAGTTGGAGTTTTTATCGCAATGGATACACTTTCCGAGTGCGTTGTGCTTTTCAGTCTGTAGTGAGGAATGTCTTTCACCGCAATGAGAACTCCTCCGTGTTTTGACTTATGGTTTTATGTACGTCCGTCAGTTCTGTGGATTGTGTATTCAGTAAGAAAGGATGCATTGTCAGGTACATCGCTTGTTAACCAGGTTTCCGTGAGACAGAGTACATCGTAGTTCTTCTTTGCTATTTCATTGGCAAATATTTGGCCGCCTTCGGAAGTCAAGCAGACTTTGCACATTGAAACTGAGTATTTGGAGTTTGTTTTAATTTTGTAGTCAAATTTGTTCCAGAGGTGAGTTGCTGCCAGTAGGAGTGACAGCAACGTCCATCCATTTGTTGTTTTCCTTTTTCTGCAGTTTCAGATTGCGAATTTGCAAGTCCTTTAGGGCTATTTTGTCGAAATCTATGAGGTATCCAAGCTTGATCAACAGAGCATTTTCAAGCCTTTTCTTGTCTGGACAGAGTTCTCGGCTCACGAAAATTAGTTTCCCGTAGATTGCAAGTTTGTGGGCGGACAGCAGGACAAGTCGCCGATGATCATCATTGAAAAATTTTGCAATTATGGTTCTCGTTTACTAATTTTTGTAGGCTCCAACGCGTTTTACATCATCCATTGGGCAGTGGATATCCATATGGGCAAGGATTTCTTTTACTTTCTGAACATTTTCGTCATAACAACCTCTGGCGGTTTTTCCGGAGGATTCGGGGATCCCTCGGAAGCGTACCCCGTCGAATGTTGGCTTTTCCCGGTTGATCGGCTGTGCTGGTGGACGCACGGCTTGTTTTGTCGGCTCGGGCGGAAGGAACTTGATTTCGCTCGGATTTTGGATATCTCAAGTTTGACTTCACCGAAGCTCTTCGCTATTTCCGCAACGTCTGGAGATTTTCTGCTTGATGCCAAGTTGTCTAGAACTCGGTCTCTTTGGTTGTTCTGCACACAGTCGACAGTCGTTACATATGAGCAGAACATTTTGTCGGACTTCCTGTATTCCATATATGGCTGTTTCACTTATTCCACTGCATTTTTCGGTCAGGTGCATGGAGTCGCCACTCGAGACACAGTTGAACACTGCACTTTTGTTGCTGATGGGGAGGGAGCACGTCTTGTATGTGCTTTCAGGTTTTGATCGAGTCATCTCGGTCGTTTCATAAACCAGTCGCAATTCCGAGGTAACAATTGAAATCTCCGGATTCACTGACGGGTTTAGACCTTTATGACATTCCAACACAGATCCGAGGTTCCAAAGCAAACTAACTGCTCCTGGATTCACAGGATTTGATAGGAGATTACACAATTCCGCGACCCTAAGACAATAAATGTCCCCGGGTTCACAGGAAGTGTGATTTAGGGGAACATAAGTACTATTACTGAGGTTTCCTTACTAATTTTTGATTGCGATCCAAGACCTCCAGCGAGATAACAAGACCTCCAGGTTCACTAAGCAGAAAAAAGAAAAGAGAAGATCAGAAAAAACAGTGACTTACTCTGTTTACTCTTGCTGTTCTGCTTCTTCTGCTTTCTTGCTTTCCCGCTTCTTTCTGTCCTTTTGGCGTTTGTTCGGTTTCTTCTTTGCCGGCTTCTTCGATCGCTTCTTCTTGATCAGCTTTCGAAAATTTTGACAGTTTAAGAGAACAGTGGTGACCAACTTGAGATCGATGTGGGTTTCGGGGTGAACCTGGGTCAGCTGGTAAAGATATTCGAAATTTGCCTGTTTTCTTCTTGAGCTCAGGTTTTTGGTAGCTTCTAGAATGAGGAGGCCAGTTTGTCGGAGCTCGATGAATAAGTCAGGGGTACCAGCTCGGCGGGTGTAGACTATGGCTTCAATCTTTTGAGCTTCTTGAGGGTTTCGATCAGTTGCTCGGGGGAGAGGGGTCGGTTGTTGTTATTTCTGTGGGGGGTGATGCTATTGTTGATCACGTCGTGCCAGATGACTATTCGTTTTCGATTTAGGAGCACAAATTCGTTTTGAAACAGGTGTTGCACTGTCTTGTACCTGTCCTTCGCTCTGGGGTTGAGAGAGAGGCCAGGCTTCGAGTTGGAGAGTCGTTGAAATCGGCGTTTGTCCTTGTGATCCAAAGTTCTTGTCAGATTGGCGAGACAGCTGGCTCCAACCAGGTAGACCATGGTTCTCAATTAGCATTAATCCTATCTGAAACTATTTAATAAGTTCAATCCAGGAATTGAATAACTTCTACCAAACAGCTGCCGTCGTTCGTCGTATAGGATTCACTTGATGGCGTGGTTCAGAGAGCTTGCACCTACGAGGTAGACCATACGTGCCGGCCTCTAAAATCCTTTAACGAAAACGCTAAAGGCTATCCAGTCCAGATATCCGGTCTTTTCTAAACTCCTGAAACTATTTAATAAGTTTGCACTCATAGATCTGCACTCATAGATCCTGCAACATCGCACGCCCGCGAACGTTCCGTCGCCGCAGCATCGAATAATTTTTGGGACCACTTCCAGCCTCATCACGCGGTAACAGTGCGCGAAATATACCGCGAGGTCGTCACTTGGAAGCCCTTGTTCTTCACGCTCGGTAAGAACAAGACAGGGGAATAGTTCGCCGAAGCCCTTCACAGTGTCCTCTCCCCGATTGCCGTAAACACGGATAGATCCGATATATCTCTGACCCTCTGTATGATACTTCCGCACCTAACCCTCAGTCGAACAAAGAACACGGACAATGGATCGAACAATAAGACCATCAAGCGTAGACTGCAAGCATGGTACAGCTGCAACTTCTCAGAACTGTTCTGTGAAGCGAAGGCAATCCAAATGAGAATGAATTCAAGGAACAAACAGCAGCACTCTGACCTCAAGATGTTCAACGATTTCATGTCTCGTGGTAAGATCACTAATGCTATTCGCGTTCTTTCGGATGAGCTCAAAGGCGGCGTGCTCGCATCTACCGACCTCATAGACGGTAGACCGGTCCTCGAGATTTTACGCGACAAACATCGTGAAGGTCAACCCTTGGAGCCCAACTGCATTCAGAGCGAAAATCCACGCACGCTTCCTTACCACCCCGCTGTCTTCGACAAAATCAGTGCCAGGCTCGTCCGAAAGCATGCAATGAAGACTCATGGCTGTGCCGGGCCTTCAGGTCTCGATGTCGATGACTGGCGTAGACTACTTTCTGCTTTCGGGCAAACCTTCACGAACCTGTGCAAGCTTGTTGCCAAGTTTGCTAAGAGGCTGGCCACGTCCATAATACCACCGGATGATTTGATTACATACAATGGTTGTCGACTAGTGGCTCTGGATAAATGTCCAGGTGTGAGACCTATTGGTATTGGTGAAGTAATGCGTCGCATAACCGGGCGCATAATCGTCGACTGCATCAGGCAAGATCTAACATCCCTCGGTGGAAACATGCAGCTGTGCCTGGGCCAGAGATGTGGCATAGAACATGCCATACATTCGCTTCGCCACAGTTTTGATGATCCAGAAAACGAAGCAATTCTTCTAATTGATGCCAAAAACGCTTTTAACGTGCTCAATAGGCGAAAAGCATTAGAGAACGTGAAAGCCTTATGCCCATCTTTGCATGTTGACTTACAGAATTCCTGTAGCCACCCGTCTCATCTCTACATCGGTAAGTCGACCATACTGTCTCAGGAAGGTACGACACAAGGCGATCCCCTTGCGATGGCAATGTATGGAATCGCAATCCTACCCCTAATAACAAGATTTCATAATGACTCTTTGACACAAAAATGGTATGCTGATGATGGAAGCGTCTTCGGTAAGTTAGAAGATGTCAGGGCACTCTTCGACAAGCTCACTGAGCTCGGTCCCAAGTATGGATATCTTGTCAATCCTCCGAAGTGTCAGTTGATATTTAAGCCAGGAGGCGAGCGCCAAGCGTCAACTGTGTTTGCAGGCACAAATGTGGAAATCACGCAGGGCGCTCGAGTCCTGGGATCAGTTATCGGAAGCTCTGAGGCCAGTAAATATTTCCTGAAAGATGCAGAAACTAAATACGCAAAAAGTTTAGACAGACTTGGTCAATTTGCTCTCACCTCTCCCCAGAATGCCTATGCATGTTTGACGAAGGGGGTTCAACAGAAGTTGAGCTTCCTCTCGCGTACTACACCTTCCATGGACGGGATTCTGGACAAGGTGGAGGAGCGGCTTGGCCGAGTCATAACGAACATCGTCGGCAAAGAAGTAATCCAAGAGGAAAGAGAACTTTTTTCTCTCCCTCATAGAATGGGTGGGCTTAACATCGCCCTCCCACAAGATCTTCACAAAAATCTTGAGCAATCAGTTGAACTCTCAAGACCATTGGCGTCATTCAATAATATTCAACAATGTGAAGTAGAACAAACCGAGATCAGTCTCAGACAGAAAGCAGACAATCAACGTGAACTCATCTCGAAAAAATCCAGAATCGAAAACAATCTACCAGAAATGAAGTATACCATCCAGCTGGCCTCGGAGAAAGGAGCATCAAGCTGGCTTAACGCGCTTCGTTGTCAAAACATGGTTTTGACCTCACGAAGACTGAGTTCCGTGATGGAATAGCACTTCGCTACACCTGGGAAGCGAAGAACACGCCAGCCATATGCCCATGCGGGAAAGAATTCAGCCTCACCCATGCCCTCCATTGCGCCAAAGGCGGTTATACGCACCTACGACACAACGAAATTAGAGATGTGTTTGCAAACCTGATGGATGACGTTTGCCACGATGTACAGATAGAGCCAAAACTTCAGTCGCTCGATGGAGAATTTTCTCGAGTAATTCCACCACCACTGATGATGACGCTCGACTGGACATCAAGGCAAACGGTCTGTGGGGCTCCCGCTTTAATCGCACTTTCTTCGATGTAAAGATTTTCAACGCTCATGCGAAGAGCTGCCCTAAGACCATGAAAGATGCATACAAATATCACGAGAGCATCAAGCGAAATAAGTACGAAGAGCGAATCTCCGAAACCGAAAACAGCAGCTTCAATGCACTGGTTTTTGCTTGTTCGGGTGGTCCAGGTCCATCAGCATCGCGCGTTATGAAACAACTCGCAACCAAGATCAGCGAAAAACGCGGAGAGCCGTACGCCGACGCTATAAGCTACATCCGAACGAAAATCAGCTTCGCACTTCTGAGGAGCTGTGTTCTCTGCTTGAGGGGATGTCGTGCCCTCAAGCCTCGTGTTCTCAGTGAGACTTCGATTAGCGCCGTCGTGGAGGAGGGAAGGCTGCACTGAGTGTTTGGCTGCTTATCTTTATTCATTTGCTTATTCCTTGATGTTCCATTTTTATTTTAATCCTTCCATTCTAGTTCCCTATGTGTGCTATATATATATAGGTGCTTTCCTCTCCACTTGTTATTTATTTTTGTGACTGGGCCGTCTTTACACTGTCTGGAGGGGAACAGCTTGGAGTGCAGCATCCGGCTACTAAGTGCTACTCATCATGCCCTATTTTTCGACCTACATCCATCGATGCCGGATGGTGTACACGGCCCTTTATTATTGTGATCTAAAAAACAAAAGAAACAATGTAATAAACGTAGAGAAAAAACAATAAGTTTATCACAACAATTACTACTACTATTAGGCAGAGATTTTGAAATCCATTCTTCGCCATCGGTCAATGGAAGACCATTGCAGACACTGCAGGGACCATCACTGATCGAAGTTGTGTGTTTTCTTTTAGACGTTTTGACAGTCATTATCATTACACAATATGAAACTATTTAATAAGTTTATTACAACAATTAGGCTACTCTTGAATTATCATTCTCGCTTTTTGCCAGGTGAAATGAGTTGTGATACAGATGATAGCGAAACTGCTGACTCCATTTCTGTCACTAAACCACCTGAAATTGATGGTGGCTCAGGAGATGCTTCTAATATCAGTTCATATACTGACACAATTTCCACGACCAACGCCGATCATTCAGACCTTGAACTAGATGCACTTTTAAATGACGCAGTTAAAGGGTTCGATTCCATAAACAAAAAGTCTGGCAAGTCATCATCATCATCAAGTGGTGTTAAATTGTCGTCCAGCGGAAAAAAGTCTACCGCTTCTGTAGGGACTAAAGCAAAAACGAAACAGCCCGTAAATATTTTAACGTTCTTGATAACTTGTATTAATATCCTGTTGACTGCTCTCAATGTTTCCTATTAATTTCCTGAAAACTCTTCAATGAATTGCGTAGTATCAAAGTATTTTTAGTTTCAAAGAATTTATAATAAAAAAATTATCGCAAAGATGCTCTATAAGTTGTTGCTGGAAACCATTGAAATGTAGATGTTACAGTTGTCAAATTTCTCTGCCCGAGATTTTGTCCGAGATTTTGAAATCAGACAAGCGGTAACCTGGCGCCCTATGACCGTTAATAAATAGTGCACCCTATGCCTGCAAAACCATAAATACTGTTATCACTTACGCAGAATTTATCCAGCATACAAAATTGAGGTTGTGTTGACATGATAAAGCAGGTTCTGTTTTAGAAGAAAAAATCCGACAAGGAGACAGAAGGTTTTGAGAGGCTGTTGCGAGGAGATATGTCTGGTTTCGATTTCGAAGCAGAGTTCAAGAAGCTTTTGTCCAATGAAGCTGTTGAATTAGGCGATCTGCTGGCTTTAGAGTTTGAGAAGGCCATGACTGATCAATCTGCACAGGTTGGAGTGCTTTCCATTTCTGAAATTCAAGCCAATTATAAAATTAAATATACAAACCTTTTCGCTATTCGACAATGCCTCAATCAACCTCCGGAAAACAGTGGCAAAACTAGCATACAGAATAGCGACTGAAATATTGCCCAGTACATCATTAGAAGCGTACAACAGCAGACTGATCCCACTTGACAAATGTCCAGGCGTACGACCGATTGGGATAGGTGAAGTTCTGCGCCGAATTATTGGGCGATGCATCTCAAGCTGTCTAGGCGCAGAGGCCCAGAGAATTGGAGGCAATATTCAGCTCTGCCTTGGGCAGACCGCAGGAATCGAACATGCAATCCATGCTCTGCGCAGAGAATTCGAAAACGAGAACTGTGAAGCTATTTTACTGATAGATGCCACTAATGCCTTCAATCTACTAAACAGAACAACCGTCCTAGAAAATATTCGCAGAATGTGCCCTTCTCCACATACCTCTTACAGACTCCTACCAGACACCAAGCCAACTTTTTGTTGATAAAAAAGCCATCTTATCTCGCGAAGGTTGCACTCAAGGAGACCCACTAGCCATGCTAATGTACGGAATTGCAATAAAGCCTCTAATATTGAAACTGCAGACGCCAAGAACCGTACAAAAGTGGTACGCTGACGACGGCAACGCAGCCGGGACACTCCAGCAACTGCACGAACTCTTCGAGAATCTTTCCAATCAGGGGCCTAGCTTTGGCTATCACGTAAACGCAACAAAATGCCAGCTAATTGTCAAACCATCGACAAAACAAAAGGCCGAAATCTTTTTGCAAACACAAATGTCCAAATTCTCAATAGTGCGAGAGTTCTCGGATCAGTTATTGGCAGTGACGAGGATATGCGATTTGAAACACAAAACCAACGACTACACGAAATTAATTCAAAAATTCTCAAACTTTGGCAAGTCATCACCCCACGCAGCCTACCACTGCTACGTCAAAGGACTTCAGAATAAAATGACGTTTCTGTCCAGAACCACACCTAAAACAACAGATTTTCTTCGCCATGCTGGAGAAATCATCAGCAACAAGCTCATCCCAGCCTTGACGAACAGAGATAGTCCAGACGGGTACTCTCCCTCCCCATCAGAAAAGGTGGGCTGGCAATCAATCAACCAGATGATTACAGTAGAAACTATTCAGACTCCCAGAATCTTTCAGCACCACTCGACGACCCATCGTCCAATCTCATAATTCTGGAGCAAGACCGAATGAAGAAAGAGATCCACAAAGAGCACCTGAAGGCAGCTACGCAGAAGCAAAACCAAATTATTGACGCGACGAATCCCGACCTCTCATACGCCCTGAAACTTGCAAGGGAGAAAGGAGCCTCCTCCTGGCTAAACGCCTTGCCAATCGAAAAACACGGATTCGGGCTCACAAAATCGGAATTCAGCAACGCCCTCTGTATCCGCTACGGGTGGGATTTCAAAAAATGTGCCATCAACATGTGCCTGTGGATCACCTTTTGTACTGTTCCACGCCCTACACTGCCCCAAAGGAGAATACCCGATTATCAGGCACAATGAAATACGTGATCTCTTCGCTAATTTGATGAAAAAAGTTAGCCACGACGTCGAAGTCGAACCACATCTGCAGCCTCTCGACAACGAGACTTTTACAAACTCTACCTGCACCGAAGTTGAGGCCAGACTCGACATCTCCGCCAAAGGAATCTGGGGCAGTCGTATTGAGCGCTCTTTTTATGATGTAAAGATCTTCAACCCCTATGCTCCCACAAACAGAATTAAAGACACCAAAAATTCATATTTGCTACATGAAAATTTAAAACGCCTTAAATATCAAGACAGAATTTTGGACATTGAAGATGGATCTTTTTCACCGTTGATATTTGCCACCACAGGTGGAGCCAGCCCCATCACACACAAAGTCATCAGACGCATTGCTTCCCTAATAGCCCAAAAATCAAACGAACGATATCCAGAAGTCATTAACTTTATCCGTACCCGTGTCAGCTTCAGTCTTCTAAAGAGCACTATTTTATGCATTCGTGGATGTAGAGGTCAAAAGTCCAGAACGCCAGATGACATCAGCATAGAAACTTTCAACGTAGAAGTCAGATCCTAATTATCTCAAATTTTTAAATAATTGCAACCATATGACCTCTAATGACAGACACAGTCTTCGCATTGAATGCCAAAACTACCCCTAAATGACCTCATGTTGACCTCCAAAGACTGAAGCCAAGCTGCATGTTCCAAAACCATATCTTAGATAACTTATTCTTTTCATGGCTGGTGCTGCTGCGCGCACATTAAAATTCTTTTCGTTTGCTTTCGCTCTTCGCCTCAACCGTCTCGCATTCTTTGCCATTAAGTCTGCCCTTTCTGTTTCTGTTATGTTATTTTGAAATTTGTTAGCCATTACGACATTTTTAATTCAATTCTTTTCATGTATTTTTGCTATATCTAGCATCATGAGGTAAAATGCAACTTAGTTATTCTTTTTACAATTACAATTATTTAAATTCAAATAATATACAAAACAGTAAAATAAGAAATTCTCGGAATTTTGTTTATCGGTTAAAACGAAAATTTCTGAAATTTCGTTTTTCAATTTGTTTTTAGTTTTCTATGCAAGATTGTTCAATTTAGATTTTAAGTGACTTTCTACCGTTTCAGTAACGTTTTGGGACATTTCAATTTTTTTATTCGCTAAAATGTAATTTTCGAATTGAGCAACATAACAACTGTTGACTAAGATTTCAATGTCAACTGGAAACGGTACTCACCACGCGTTTTCAGCAAGCGCTTCCTTTGTGATACATGTAACGCTTCAAGATTCATGAGTTTTTATTGCACTTTGAACTGATCTATTTTACGGCAATCAAACCCTCGTGATCGGCCATAACATTTGCTTAACGATTAATCCTTTTCAGATGCCGCCGACAGCAATTAGCCTAATTGTTGTGTTAAACTTAATAAATAAAGTTGAATGCAGAGGACTGCCATGGACAACATTGAAAGAGCTGTGAATGACATGAAACATGAAAATCCACAATGTGCAAGTGTCCTGGAGCTACTCACCAACGAGGTTTCTGAAATAAAAAACAACTGACTTTGAAAGACACCCAAATTGTGCATCTTACAAACTGCTTGAATGAATTATCAGACAGGTCCTACAATTGGAACGATACAGCCGCAAAGATTGTTTAATCTTTTACAATTTCCCATATGCATCGCATTCGGCGGACAGTATCCAAGAGCAAGTGTTACAGTTTATTAACAACATATTCAACGCCCATCTCACCAATGCTGGGATCAAAGCCTGTCATTTTCTAAGGAGCGCAATGGCTGGTCAATTTTCGGTTATCATCAAATTTGTCTATTTCGAAGATAAAAACTACATCTGGAGATCTCAGTCGTTGCTCTACGGAATAACTAACAAGTCAAACAACAAATACATTCAAATGAAAGAATGTTTACCCGAGAAAGATAGAGAAGTCCTCAAGTACGCCACGGTAGAGAAAAACCTTAAAGTTTCAACGAACAATTGTGGTTAAACTGGAAGTACGTTAACCAAAGAAAGGACTATATCGAAGTCAAAACGAAACAGGACGTCGATAAGCTAACTAAATTTGCATCAAAGCGTAAGAACACTCGACTAGCATCTCAACAACCAAGTGCTCCACAACAACCAGCTGACAGTCTCATGCCAACGACAACAACAGTTGCATCCAATCCACCTCCTATGTAGTTCCACCCTATACCAAGAAGAGGCGTAACGAGACGACGATAAATAACTCCAAAAGATGATAAGTACTCATCGCTCCCGAATGAATTACGTGACCATGCGGAAAACCTCGATATGTTGAAAGATTATGTGCTCGGTTTGTTGAACAATTCACCTGACCATAAATCGTGTGCTGTAGATATTGATGATAACCAGGGTTTCATTGTTGAAAATACTTTTCGAGAATAAATACCTATCGGTGCTGCACTTGAACATCAGGTCTCTTAAGAAACATCACGGAGATCTAGAGGCACTTTTATTAAGCTGACGCACCCTATTGTTTTAAGCTTAGGGGATACAACACCGTTCTAAGTCGAATCCGCAAATCACGTGGTGGTGGTGTGATGATTCAATGTAAAGATGGTTTTGATGTACTGGGAGAGCTAGATATTAATCTAGAGGAATGCTTTGCTGTAAAAGTTTTCCTTCAAGGCTTATATTTTGTGCTTATTGTTTTTTACAACCCACCAAGATCGAATAAAATGGAATTCATTGAGCGGCTTGATGAAGTTCTTGAGTCATTTCAATCTTTAATGCCAGTAAAATTAATAGGTGATATGAATATTGATACTTTGAAAAGAAACAATGCATCATCAAAGTATTTATCAGCTATAGAGTCAATTGGTTTTGAGATTATACATGGCCAAATAACACGAGTTGGGAATGTTTCAAATACTTGTTTAGATCACGCTATAGCAAAGGGCTTCAATCATTTAGTTCTCGATATTCTTACTGAACAAAATATTACCGATCACTATCCAATTTTACTAACTTTAAATCATAATGATTTTAGAAAAACGAATGACACGATATCAAGAGCACGCGATTTATCTTATTAAATGATAACTATAGAATTCAAGAACTTCAATCGATAATCGCTAAAAAGTTTCAAACTATTCCATCGGATTTCAACATTTTCCATAAACTTTTAATTGAATTGATTGATAAATTTGCTACCTATAAAGAATTTAAATCAAATCAATGTTCCAAGCCTAAGTACGTAAATAATTATTTGAAAAATCTAATTTCTCAGAGGAATCATTTGCATCGGAAATGGAAACAAACTAGCCGATCATCAGATTTAAGGAATTTTAATGGGGCGAGATTAAAAGTTGAGAAAGCATTAAAGAAGCTGAAGAGTTATTATTATAGCAAAAGATTCGAACGCTGTATCAATGATCCTAAACAAACATATAAATTATTAAATGAATTGCAAGGAAAATCAGAAAGAAAGCCGATTAAAATTGAACAGATAAAGCTAAGTACTGAAGAGATAGTGCAATCTAAATTAGAAATCGCTACTATTTTGAGTGATCACTAACTTGGAGGACGATAGCACGAATATAGATATAGGCGATCGCTCGGAAGCGAATGAAGTCTTTTTGTTTATGGCTGTTTCCAACAAAGCCATTAGAAGTCAGAGAGGCGATTGACCAACTCGATAAGAAAACTTCTCCGGGTTTAGATGATATATGCAACCTAGTTGTGAAAAGCTGCAGCGAGAGTTTAGCGCCAATTCTAGCTGAACTTATAAATAATTCTTTTAAGACGGGTATTTTTCCGGAAGATCTAAAACGACCCCAAGTAATTCCGCTGCATAAATGGGATAGTAAAGCAGATCTTAATAATTATCGACCCATATCATTGCTCATTGTATTTAGTAAAATTTTTGAAAGGATAATGTGCAATCGCATCTATCACATTTCCAGCTTCTCTATTCAAAACAATTTGGATTTAGGAAAAAGCATTCAACGATTGATGCAATTGCAGAACTCACTGAGTGGTTGCGAGAGAATTATAAATCAAGAACAGTTACTAGTACAGTTTTTCTGGACCTAAAGAAAGCTTTCGATCATGGCATCTTAGGGAAGAAATTGACTCGTTACGGAATATGTTACAAAATATGTTTTGTAACCGGTCGCTCGCAACGTACCGTTTGTAATGGTTTTTCATCGGATTGGCGTGAATTAAATTATGGCGTCCCGCAAGGTTGAGTATTAGGACCGCTCCTGTTTCTCATATATGAGAATTTTGATCTCGTTGGAATTGTGTTTTTGGATAATTTGTCACATCCCTACAACTCCTGAAAATTCTTTGGAAATAATCAAAAATGATACGCAAAATTTTGTGCGGTGCCTTCGTAGAAGGCACCGCGACTCGATTTCTGCTGTCAAAAATCACTTTCAATTTCTAAAGACCGTTTTTGTCACTTTTTCCTCCTTCATAGGACCATTTGACAAAACACGACAATTTTTAACTTGCAACGTTGCTCTCTGCTGTAAACAAGTTTCGATTCGATGTTAAAGTACTTATCTCCGGGCTGTGGTGGAGTAATAAGTTCGAGCAGATAAAAGGTTGCTAAATAAGTAATCATTTACAAAATGGCATGAATATTAAATTGAAAGTTAAGTTTATCCACTCTTACGTTTATATTACAGGACACGCTGGAAAGTAGGTCTAAGGACCTCGTTGCGCGTCCTCTCACTGCCAAAAATAATCTTGAATAAATTTTTAATAAGATTGTTGGATATATTAAATGCATTTATTTTTCGACGTTTAATTGTGATTTATGTGTTTTGATTATCCTTCTTTGTACATTTGATTTATGGGCCGGGTTAAATTAACTCTCTCTTTCTCTCTCTCTCATGCTCTGCTATCAGCGTGGTTATATGTCTGCAAGTTTGCTCAACATAAATGGAATTGCATCCACTACATGTTATTTCGTATACCACGTGCGATTTTAGATGCTGGTTAAAACTAGACTTTACTGATGATACACAGCTTTTTAGTTTCCGTGTTGTGTAGATCGCTGTAAGATGCGTTATCTTTTATTGCTATTCATTTAGTCTACTGCTCAATTGGCCTCTATGTTGTAAGAAAAGTGTCGGTATGTCCTTCTGCTTTGTTATCGTCTGACTTGCATTCCGCTGTTGTTTTTGCGGTCTTTTCAGAGTCACCTAAAATTTTTCTTACTGTCTGATTAACAATGCCTGACGACCAATTTTCCGGATACTAATTTTTTTGCCATGTTTTCATTGATTTTTGGGGTTTCATTTTTTTGATGCCCTACGATGCGCATGGTTATATGTCTGCAAGTTTGCTCGACATAATGGAATTACATCCACTACATGTTATTTCGTATACCACGTGCGATTTTAGATCCTGGTTAAAAGTAGACTTTACTGATAATACACAGGTTTTTAGTTTCCGTGATGTTTAGATCGCTGTAAGATGCGTTATCTTTTATTGCTATTCATTTAGTCTACTGCTCAATTGGCCTCTGTACTGTAAGAAAAGTGTAGGTATGTCCTTCTGCTTTATGATATCGTCTGACTTGCATTCCGCTGTTGTTTTTGCGGTCTTTTTAGAGTCGCCTAAATTTTTTCCAATTGTCTGATTAACAATGCCTGACGACCATTTTTCCGGATACTGATTTTTTTGCCATGTTTTCATTGATTTTTGGGGTTTCATCCTTTTTTGATGCCCTACCATCCGCATGGTTATATGTCTGCAAGCTTGCTCTACATAAATGGAACTGCATCCACGACATTTTAATGCCCATACCACGCGAGATTTTAGATGCTGGTCATTGCTAGACTTTAATCATTGCAAACAGGTCTTTAGTTCTCGTGTTGTGTAGATCACTGTAAGATGCGTTATATTTTACAGCTTTTCTTTAAGTCCAATGCTTAATTGGCCTCTCTGCTGTAAGAAAAGTGTAAGTATGTCCTCTTGCTTTGTCTTATCGTTTTACTTACATTCTGCTGTTGTTTTGCAGCCTTTTTAGATTCACCTAAAATTTCTGCATTTGTCTGATTAACAATGCCTGACGACCAATTTTCCTTCATTGATCTTTAGGGCTTCGTCAAAGTAATGTCAGTGGCTTGTAGATCAAAAACGCCTTTGGATAGTATCTATTACAATGTTTCTTTGATGCTGGAGGGCAGCGCAGCTACGGAAATTTAGAATTGTTCCCGTGTCTGTTGGCTTCTGGCACCATTTACTAGAGACTTCTTTTTTCATCAACGTAGACGGCCATATCCAGAATGACTATTTCATGTTTTTGATCCATTTTTTTTTCATTGTGAATTCCAAATTGTTAATTTACAAACGTTTTTGCTATATCTAGCATCATCAGATAAAATGCAATTTCAAGTTATTCTTTTTTACAATTAAATTGCTTTATATTCAATTAATAAACAAAGCAGTAAAATAAGAAGTTCTCGGAATACTGTTAATCGATGAAAACAAAAATTTCCAATAAATTTGTTTTCCCATCCGTTTTAAGTTTTCTATTCAAGATCGTTTAATTTAGAAATTTGAAGTTCTTATCGACTTTCTACCGTTTCAGTAAGGTTTTGGGACTTTTGTGATTCGCTAAAATGTAATTGTGGAATTGAGCAACATGACAACTGTTGAATAATTATTCAATGTCAACTCCTGGCAACGGTCATCGCGCGTGTGCAGCAATGGCTTCCTTTGTGCTACTTGTAACGCTTCAGGAGTAATGAGCTTTTATGGCACATTGCACTGTTCTCTTATACGCCAATCAAACGCTCGTGATGTGTCAGAACTTTTGCTTAACTGTAATCCTTTTTTGATGCCCTGCCATCCGCATGGTCATTAGTCTGCAACTTTGCTCGACATAAATGGAACTGCATTCACCACATGTTATTTCGTATACCACTTGCGTTTTTAGATGCTGGTCAAAACTAGACTTTAATGATTGCAAACAGGTCTTTAGTTTCCGTGTTGTGTAGATCACTCAGGTGCGTTATCTTTTTACAGCTTTTCCTTAAGTCTAATGCCTAATTGGCCTCTCTGCTGTAAGAAAATTGAATGTATGTCCTTCTGCTTTATCTTATCGTTTGACTTGCATTCCGCTGTTGTTTTTGCGGTCTTTTTAGAGTCACCTAAAGTTTTTCCATTTGTCTGATTACTAATGCCTGACGACCAATTTTCTTTCATTGATTTTTAGGGCTTCGTCTAAGTAATTCCAGTTGCTTGTAGATCAAAAAAGCCCTGGGATAGTATCCTCTACAATGTTTCTTTGATGCTGGAGGGCAGCGCAGCTACGGAGATTTAGAATTGTTCCCGTGTCTGTTGGCTTCTGGCACCATTTACTAGAGACTTCTTTTTTCATCAACGTAGACGGCCATATCCAGAATGACTATTTCATGTTTTTGATCCATTTTTTTTCCATTGTGAATTCCAAATCGTTAATTTACAAACGTTTTTGCTATATCTAGCATCATCAGGTAAAATGCAATTTCAAGTTATTCTTTTTTACAATTAAATTGATTTATATTCAATTAATAAACAAAGCAGTAAAATAAGAAGTTCTCGGAATACTGTTAATCGATGAAAACAGAAATTTCCAATAAATTTGTTTTACCATCCGTTTTAAATTTTCTATTCAAGATCGTTTAATTTAGAATTTTGAAGTTCTTAGTGACTTTCTACCGTTTCGGTAACGTTTTGGGACTTTTCTGATTCGCTAAAATTTAATTTTAGAATTGAGCAACATGACAACTGTTGACTAATATTTCAATTTCAACTCCTGGCAAAGGTCATCGCGCGTGTGCAGCAATGGCTTCCTTTGTGCTACTTGTAACGCTTCAGGAGTATTATGGAGCGTTTATGGCACATTGCACTGATCTATTAGACGCCAATCGAACGCTCGTGATGTGCCATAACATTTGCGTAACGGTAAATCCTTCTTTGATGCCCTGCAATCCGCATGGTTATTTGTTTGCAAGTTTGCTCGATTTAAATGGCACTGCATCCACTATATTATTTTTCGTATACCACGTGCGATTTTAGATGCTGGTCAAAACTAGACTTTTATTATGATTGCAAACAGGTCTTTAGTTTCCGTGTTGTGTAGATCACTTAGGTGCGTTGTCTTTTACAGCTTTTCCTTAAGTCTAATGCTTAATTGGCCTCTCTGCTGTAAGAAAATTGAATGTATGTCCTTCTGCTTTATGTTATCGTTCGACTTGCATTCCGCTGTTGTTTCGCGGACTTTTTAGATTCACCTAAAATTTCTGCATGTCTGGTTAACAATGCCTGACGACCACTCTTCCATTGATTTCTAGGGTTTCGTCAAAGTAATGCCAGTTGCTTGTAGATCAAAAAAGCCTTTGGATAGTATCCTCTACAATGTTTCTTTGATGCTGGAGGGCAGCGCAGCTACGGAAATTTAGAATTGTTCCAGTGTCTGTTGGCTTCTGGCACAATTTACTAGAGAATTTTTTTTCATCAACGTAGACGGCTATATCCAGAAAGACTATTTCATGTTTTTGATTCATTTTTTTCCGTTGAATTCCAAATCGTTAATTTACAAACGTTTTCGCTATATCTAGCATCATCAGGTAAAATGCAATTTCAAGGTATTCTTTTTTACAATTAAATTGATTTATATTCAATTAATAAACAAAGCAGTAAAATAAGAAGTTCGCGGAATACTGTTAATCGATGAAAACAAAAATTTCCAATAAATTTGTTTTCCCATCCGTTTTAAGTTTTCTATTCAAGATCGTTTAATTTAGAAATTTGAAGTTCTTGTCGACTTTCTACCGTTTCAGTAACGTTTTGGGACTTTTGTGATTCGCTAAAATGTAATTGTGGAATTGAGCAACATGACAACTGTTGAATAATTATTCAATTTCAACTCCTGGCAACGGTCATCGCGCGTGTGCAGCAATGGCTTCCTTTGTGCTACTTGTAACGCTTCAGGAGTAATGAGCTTTTATGGCACATTGCACTGTTCTATTATACGCCAATCAAACGCTCGTGATGTGCCAGAACATTTGCTTAACTGTTAATCCTTTTTTGATGCCCTGCGATCCGCATGGTTATATGTCTGCAAGTTTGCTCGACATAAATGGAACTGCATTCACTACATGTTATTTCGTATACCACTTGCGTTTTTAGATGCTGGTCAAAACTAGACTTTAATGATTGCAAACAGGTCTTTAGTTTCCGTGTTGTGTAGATCACTCAGGTGCGTTATCTTTTACAGCTTTTCCTTATGTCTAATGCCTAATTGGCCTCTCTGCTGTAAGAAAATTGAATGTATGTCCTTCTGCTTTATCTTATCGTTTGACTTGCATTCCGCTGTTGTTTTTGCGGTCTTTTTAGAGTCACCTAAAGTTTTTCCAATTGTCTGATTACTAATGCCTGACGACCAATTTTTTATTGATTTTTAGGGCTTCGTCAAAGTAATGCCAGTTGCTTGTAGATCAAAAAAGCCCTTGGATAGTATCCTCTACAATTTTTCTTTGATGCTGGAGGGCAGCGCAGCTACGGAAATTTAGAATTGTTCCCGTGTCTGTTGGCTTCTGGCACCATTTACTAGAGACTTCTTTTTTCATCAACGTAGACGGCCATATCCAGAATGACTATTTCATGTTTTTGATCCATTTTTTTTTCATTGTGAATTCCAAATTGTTAATTTACAAACGTTTTTGCTATATCTAGCATCATCAGGTAAAATGCAATTTCAAGTTATTCTTTTTTACAATTAAATTGCTTTATATTCAATTAATAAACAAAGCAGTAAAATAAGAAGTTCTCGGAATACTGTTAATCGATGAAAACAAAAATTTCCAATAAATTTGTTTTCCCATCCGTTTTAAGTTTTCTATTCAAGATCGTTTAATTTAGAAATTTGAAGTTCTTATCGACTTTCTACCGTTTCAGTAAGGTTTTGGGACTTTTGTGATTCGCTAAAATGTAATTGTGGAATTGAGCAACATGACAACTGTTGAATAATTATTCAATTTCAACTCCTGGCAACGGTCATCGCGCGTGTGCAGCAATGGCTTCCTTTGTGCTACTTGTAACGCTTCAGGAGTAATGAGCTTTTATGGCACATTGCACTGTTCTCTTATACGCCAATCAAACGCTCGTGATGTGTCAGAACATTTGCTTAACTGTAATCCTTTTTTGATGCCCTGCCATCCGCATGGTCATTAGTCTGCAACTTTGCTCGACATAAATGGAACTGCATTCACCACATGTTATTTCGTATACCACTTGAGTTTTTAGATGCTGGTCAAAACTAGACTTTAATGATTGCAAACAGGTCTTTAGTTTCCGTGTTGTGCAGATCACTCAGGTGCGTTATCTTTTTACAGCTTTTCCTTAAGTCTAATGCCTAATTGGCCTCTCTGCTGTAAGAAAATTGAATGTATGTCCTTCTGCTTTATCTTATCGTTTGACTTGCATTCCGCTGTTGTTTTTGCGGTTTTTTTAGAGTCACCTAAAGTTTTTCCATTTGTCTGATTACTAATGCCTGACGACCAATTTTCTTTCATTGATTTTTAGGGCTTCGTCTAAGTAATTCCAGTTGCTTGTAGATCAAAAAAGCCCTGGGATAGTATCCTCTACAATGTTTCTTTGATGCTGGAGGGCAGCGCAGCTACGGAGATTTAGAATTGTTCCCGTGTCTGTTGGCTTCTGGCACCATTTACTAGAGACTTCTTTTTTCATCAACGTAGACGGCCATATCCAGAATGACTATTTCATGTTTTTGATCCATTTTTTTTCCATTGTGAATTCCAAATCGTTAATTTACAAACGTTTTTGCTATATCTAGCATCATCAGGTAAAATGCAATTTCAAGTTATTCTTTTTTACAATTAAATTGATTTATATTCAATTAATAAACAAAGCAGTAAAATAAGAAGTTCTCGGAATACTGTTAATCGATGAAAACAGAAATTTCCAATAAATTTGTTTTACCATCCGTTTTAAATTTTCTATTCAAGATCGTTTAATTTAGAATTTTGAAGTTCTTAGTGACTTTCTACCGTTTCGGTAACGTTTTGGGACTTTTCTGATTCGCTAAAATTTAATTTTAGAATTGAGCAACATGACAACTGTTGACTAATATTTCAATTTCAACTCCTGGCAAAGGTCATCGCGCGTGTGCAGCAATGGCTTCCTTTGTGCTACTTGTAACGCTTCAGGAGTAATGAGCGTTTATGGCACATTGCACTGATCTATTAGACGCCAATCGAACGCTCGTGATGTGCCATAACATTTGCGTAACGGTAAATCCTTCTTTGATGCCCTGCAATCCGCATGGTTATTTGTTTGCAAGTTTGCTCGATTTAAATGGCACTGCATCCACTATATTATTTTTCGTATACCACGTGCGATTTTAGATGCTGGTCAAAACTAGACTTTTATTATTGCAAACAGGTCTTTAGTTTCCGTGTTGTGTAGATCACTTAGGTGCGTTGTCTTTTACAGCTTTTCCTTAAGTCTAATGCTTAATTGGCCTCTCTGCTGTAAGAAAATTGAATGTATGTCCTTCTGCTTTATGTTATCGTTCGACTTGCATTCCGCTGTTGTTTCGCGGACTTTTTAGATTCACCTAAAATTTCTGCATGTCTGGTTAACAATGCCTGACGACCACTCTTCCATTGATTTCTAGGGTTTCGTCAAAGTAATGCCAGTTGCTTGTAGATCAAAAAAGCCTTTGGATAGTATCCTCTACAATGTTTCTTTGATGCTGGAGGGCAGCGCAGCTACGGAAATTTAGAATTGTTCCAGTGTCTGTTGGCTTCTGGCACAATTTACTAGAGAATTTTTTTTCATCAACGTAGACGGCTATATCCAGAAAGACTATTTCATGTTTTTGATTCATTTTTTCCGTTGAATTCCAAATCGTTAATTTACAAACGTTTTCGCTATATCTAGCATCATCAGGTAAAATGCAATTTCAAGGTATTCTTTTTTTACAATTAAATTGATTTATATTCAATTAATAAACAAAGCAGTAAAATAAGAAGTTCGCGGAATACTGTTAATCGATGAAAACAAAAATTTCCAATAAATTTGTTTTCCCATCCGTTTTAAGTTTTCTATTCAAGATCGTTTAATTTAGAAATTTGAAGTTCTTGTCGACTTTCTACCGTTTCAGTAACGTTTTGGGACTTTTGTGATTCGCTAAAATGTAATTGTGGAATTGAGCAACATGACAACTGTTGAATAATTATTCAATTTCAACTCCTGGCAACGGTCATCGCGCGTGTGCAGCAATGGCTTCCTTTGTGCTACTTGTAACGCTTCAGGAGTAATGAGCTTTTATGGCACATTGCACTGTTCTATTATACGCCAATCAAACGCTCGTGATGTGCCAGAACATTTGCTTAACTGTTAATCCTTTTTTGATGCCCTGCGATCCGCATGGTTATATGTCTGCAAGCTTACTCGACATAAATGGAACTGCATTCACTACATGTTATTTCGTATACCACTTGCGTTTTTAGATGCTGGTCAAAACTAGACTTTAATGATTGCAAACAGGTCTTTAGTTTCCGTGTTGTGTAGATCACTCAGTTGCGTTATCTTTTACAGCTTTTCCTTATGTCTAATGCCTAATTGGCCTCTCTGCTGTAAGAAAATTGAATGTATGTCCTTCTGCTTTATCTTATCGTTTGACTTGCATTCCGCTGTTGTTTTTGCGGTCTTTTTAGAGTCACCTAAAGTTTTTCCAATTGTCTGATTACTAATGCCTGACGACCAATTTTTTATTGATTTTTAGGGCTTCGTCAAAGTAATGCCAGTTGCTTGTAGATCAAAAAAGCCCTTGGATAGTATCCTCTACAATTTTTCTTTGATGCTGGAGGGCAGCGCAGCTACGGAAATTTAGAATTGTTCCCGTGTGTGTTGGCTTCTGGCGCCATTTACTAGAGACTTCTTTTTTTCATTAACGTAGACGGCCATATCCAGAATGACTATTTCATGTTTTTGATCCATTTTTTTCCATTGTGAATTCCAAATCGTTAATTTACAAACGTTTTCGCTATATCTAGCATCATCAGGTAAAATGCAATTTCAAGTTATTCTTTTTTACAATTAAATTGATTTATATTCAATTAATAAACAAAGCAGTAAAATAAGAAGTTCTCGGAATACTGTTAATCGATGAAAACAGAAATTTCCAATAAATTTGTTTTACCATCCGTTTTAAATTTTCTATTCAAGATCGTTTAATTTAGAATTTTGAAGTTCTTAGTGACTTTCTACCGTTTCGGTAACGTTTTGGGACTTTTCTGATTCGCTAAAATGTAATTTTAGAATTGAGCAATATGACAACTGTTGACTAATATTTCAATTTCAACTCCTGGCAACGGTCATCGCGCGTGTGCAGCAAAGGCTTCCTTTGTGCTACTTGTAATGCTACAGGAGTAATGAGCGTTTATGGCACATTGCACTGATCTATTAGACGCCAATCGAACGCTCGTGATGTACCATAACATTTGCGTAACGGTAAATCCTTCTTTAATGCCCTGCAATCCGCGTGGTTGTTTGTTTGCAAGGTTGCTCGATTTAAATGGAACTGCATCCACTATATTATTTTTCGTATATCACGTGCGATTTTAGATGCTGGTCAAAACTAGACTTTATTGATTGCAAACAGGTCTTTAGTTTACGTGTTGTGTAGATCACTTAGGTGCGTTATCTTTTACAGCTTTTCCTTAAGTCTAATGCTTAATTGGCCTCTCTGCTATAAGAAAATTGAATGTATGTCCTTCTGCTTTATGTTATCGTTTGACTTGCATTCCGCTGTTGTTTCGCGGGCTTTTTAGATTCACCTAAAATTACTGCATTTGTCTGATTAACAATGCCTGACGACCACTCTTCCATTGATTTCTAGGGCTTCGTCAAAGTAATGCCAGTTGCTTGTAGATCAAAAAAGCCTTTGGATAGTATCCTCTACAATGTTTCTTTGATGCTGGAGGGCAGCACAGCTACGGAAATTTAGAATTGTTCCAGTGTCTGTTGGCTTCTGGCACAATTTACTAGAGAATTTTTTTTCATCAACGTAGACGGCTATATCCAGAAAGACTATTTCATGTTTTTGATTCATTTTTTTCCGTTGAATTCCAAATCGTTAATTTACAAACGTTTTCGCTATATCTAGCATCATCACGTAAAATGCAATTTCAAGTTATTCTTTTTTACAATTAGATTGATTTATATTCAATTAATAAACAAAGCAGTAAAATAAGAAGTTCTCGGAATACTGTTAATCGATGAAAACAGAAATTTCCAATAAATTTGTTTTACCATCCGTTTTAAATTTTCTATTCAAGATCGTTTAATTTAGAATTTTGAAGTTCTTAGCGACTTTCTACCGTTTCAGTAACGTTCTGGGACATTTCTGATTCGCTAAAATGTAATTGTGGAATTGAGCAACATGAAAACTTTTGACTAATATTTCAACTCCTGGCAACGGTCATCGCGCGTGTGCAGCAATGGCTTCCTTTGTGCTACTTGTAACGCTTCAGGAGTAATGAGCTTTTATGTTACATTGCACTGTTCTATTTTACGCCAATCAAACGCTCGTGATGTGCCAGAACATTTGCTTAACGGTAAATCCTTTCTTGATGCCCTGGAATCCGCGTGGTTATTTGTCTGCAAGTTTGCTCGATTTAAATGGAACTGCATTCACTACATGTTATTTCGTATACCACTTGCGTTTTAGATGCTGGTCAAAACTAGACTTTAATGATTGCAAACAGGTCTTTAGTTTCCGTGTTCTGTAGATCACTCAGGTGCGTTATCTTTTACAGCTTTTCCTTGAATTCTAATGTTTATTTGGCCTCTCTGCTATAAGAAAATTGAATGTATGTCCTTTTGCTTTATCTTATCGTTTGACTTGCATTCAGCTGTTGTTTTGCGGGCTTTTTAGATTTACCTAAAATTTCTGCATTTGTCTAATTAACAATGCCTGACGACCACTCTTCCATTGATTTCTAGGGCTTCGTCAAAGTAATGCCAGTTGCTTGTAGATCAAAAAAGCCCTTGGATAGTATCCTCTACAATGTTTCTTTGATGCTGGAGGGCAGCGCAGCTACGGAAATTTAGAATTGTTCCCGTGTCTGTTGGCTTATGGCACCATTTACTAGAGACTTCTTTTTTCATCAACGTAGACGGCCATATCCAGGATGACTATTTCATGTTTTTGATCCATTTTTTCCATTGTGAAATCCAAATCGTTAATTTACAAACGTTTTTGCTATATCTAGCATCATCAGGTAAAATGCAATTTCAAGTTATTCTTTTTTACAATTAAATTGCTTTATATTCAATTAATAAACAAAGCAGTAAAATAAGAAGTTCTCGGAATACTGTTAATCGATGAAAACAGAAATTTCCAATAAATTTGTTTTACCATCCGTTTTAAATTTTCTATTCAAGATCGTTTAATTTAGAATTTTAAGTTCTTAGTGACTTTCTACCGATTCGGTAACGTTTTGGGACTTTTCTGATTCGCTAAAATGTAATTTTAGAATTCAGCAACATGACAACTGTTGACTAATATTTCAATTTCAACTCCTGGCAACGTTCATCGCGCGTGTGCAGCAATGGCTACCTTTGTGCTACTTGTAACGCTTCAGGAGTAATGAGCTTTTATGGCACATTGCACTGTTCTATTTTACGCCAATCAAACGCTCGTGATGTGCCAGAACATTTGCTTAACGGTAAATCCTTTCTTGATGCCCTGCAATCCGCGTGGTTATTTGTCTGCAAGTTTGCTCGATTTAAATGGAACTGCATTCACTACATGTTATTTCGTATACCACTTGCGTTTTAGATGCTGGTCAAAACTAGACTGTAATGATTGCAAACAGGTCTTTAGTTTCCGTGTTGTGTAGATCACTCAGGTGCGTTATATTTTACAGCTTTTCCTTAATTCTAATGTTTAATTGGCCTCTCTGCTGTAAGAAAATTGAATATATGTCCTTCTGTTTTATCTTATCGTTTGACTTGCATTCCGCTGTTGTTTTTGCGGTCTTTTTAGAGTCACCTAAAGTTTTTCCATTTGTCTAATTACTTTTGCCTGACGACCAATTTTCTTTCATTGATTTTTAGGGCTTCGTCAAAGTAATGCCAATTGCTTGTAGATCGAAAAAGCCTTTGGATTGTATGCTCTACAATATTTCTTTTATGCCGCAGGGGAGCGCAGCTATGGAAATTTAGAATTGTTCACGTGTCTATTGGCTTCTGGCACCATTTACAAGAGACTTTTCATTTTTCGTCAACGTAGACGGCCATATCCAGAATGACTATTTCATGTTTTTGATCCATTTTTTCCCATTGTGAATTCCAAATCGTTAATTTACAAACGTTTTCGCTATATCTAGCATCATCAGGTAAAATGCAATTTCAAGTTATTCTTTTTACAATTAAAATGATTTTTATATTCGAATAATAAAAAAAGCAGTAAAATAAGAAGTTCTCGGAATATTGTTAATCGATAAAAACGAAAATTTCAAAAAATTCGTTTCTAATTTGTTTTTAATTTTCTATTCAAGATCGTTGAATTTAGAATTTTGAAGTTCTTAGTGACTTTCTACCGTTTCGGTAACGTTTTGGGACTTTTCCGATTCGCTAAAATGTAATTTTGGAATTGAGCAACATGACAAATGTTGACTAATATTACAATTTCAACTCCTGGCAACGGTCATCGCGCGTGTGCAGCAATGGCTTCGTTTGTGCTACTTGTAACGCTTCAGGAGTAATGAGCGTTTATGGCACATTGCACTGCTCTATTAGACGTCAATCAAACGCTCGTGATGTGCCATAACATTTGCGTAACGGTAAATCCTTCTTTGATACCCTGCAATCCGCGTGGTTCTTTGTTTGCAAGTTTGCTCGATTTAAATAGAACTGCATCCACTACATGTTATTTCGTATACCACGTGCGTTTTAAGATGCTGGTCAAAAGTAGACTTTAATGATTGCAAACAGGTTTTTAGTTTCCGTGTTGTGTAGATCACTGAAAGATGCATTATCTTTTACAGCTTTTCGTTAAGTCCAATACTTAAATGGCTTCTCTGCTGTAAAAGTGTAAGTATGTCCTGCTTTATCTTATCGTTTGACTTGCATTCTGTTGTTGTTTATTCGGACTTTTTGTGTCACCTAAAATTTCTCTGTCTGGTTAACAATGCCTGACGACCATTTTTCTTTCATTGACTTTTAGGGCTTCGTCAAACTAATGCCAGTTGCTTGTAGATCGAAAAAGCCTTTGGATAGTATCCTCTACAATATTTGTTTGTGCTGCAGGGGAGCGCAGCTACGGAAATTTAGAATTGGTCCAGTGTCTGTTGGCTTCTGGCGCAATTTACTAGAGACTTTTCTACTTTCACCAACGTAGACGGCCAAATCCAGAAAGACTATTTCATGTTTTTGATCCATTTTTTTCCATTGTGAATTTCAAATCGCTAATTTACAAACGTCAAACGTTTCGCTATATCTGGCATCATCAGGTAAAATGCAACTTCAAGTTATTCTTTTTTACAATTAAAATGATTTATATTCGAATAATAAACAAAGCAGTAACATAAGAAGTTCTCGGAATATTGTTAATCGATAAAAACGAAAATTTTAAAAAATTCGTTTCCAATTTGTTTTTAATTTTCTATTCAAGATCGTTGAATTTAGAATTTTGAAGTTCTTAGTGACTTTCTACCGTTTCGGTAACGTTTTGGGACTTTTCTGATTCGCTAAAATGTAATTCTGGAATTGAGCAACATGACAACTGTTGACTAATATTTCAATTTCAACTCCTGGCAACGTCATCGCGCGTGTGCAGCAATGGCTTCCTTTGTGCTACTTGTAACGCTTCAGGAGTAATGAGCGTTTATGGCACATCACTGCTCTATTAGACGCCAATCAAACGCTCGTGATGTGCCATAACATTTGCGTAACGGTAAATCCTTCTTTGATGCCCTGCAATCCGCGTGGTTATTTGTTTGCAAGTTTGCTCAATTTAAATAGAACTGCATCCACTACATGTTATTTCGTATACCACGTGCGTTTTTAGACGCTGGTCAAAACTAGTCTTTAATGATTGCAAACATGTCTTTAGTTTCCGTGTTGTGTAGATCACTGAAAGATGCATTATCTTTTACAGCTTCTCGTTAAGTCCAATACTTAAATGGCTTCTCTGCTGTAAAAGTGTAAGTATGTCCTGCTTTATCTTATCGTTTGACTTGCATTCTGTTGTTTATTCGGCCTTTTTGTGTCACCTAAAATTTCTCTGTCTGGTTAACAATGCCTGACGACCATTTTTCTTTCATTGACTTTTAGGGCTTCGTCAAACTAATGCCAGTTGCTTGTAGATCGAAAAAGCCTTTGGATAGTATCCTCTACAATATTTTTTTGTGCTGCAGGGGAGCGCAGCTACGGAAATTTAGAATTGGTCCAGTGTCTGTTGGCTTCTGGCGCAATTTACTAGAGACTTTTCTTTTTTCACCAACGTAGACGGCCATATCCAGAAAGACTATTTCATGTTTTTGATCCATTTTTTTCCATTGTGAATTTCAAATCGCTAATTTACAAACGTTTTCGCTATATCTAGCATCATCAGGTAAAATGCACTTTCAAGTTATTCTTTTTACAATTAAAATGATTTGTATTCGAATAATAAACAAAGCAGTAACATAAGAAGTTCTCGGAATATTGTTAATCGATAAAAACGAAAATTTTAAAAAATTCGTTTCCAATTTGTTTTTAATTTTCTATTCAAGATCGTTGAATTTAGAATTTTGAAGTTCTTAGTGACTTTCTACCGTTTCGGTAACGTTTTGGGACTTTTCTGATTCGCTAAAATGTAATTCTGGAATTGAGCAACATGACAACTGTTGACTAATATTTCAATTTCAACTCCTGGCAACGTCATCGCGCGTGTGCAGCAATGGCTTCCTTTGTGCTACTTGTAACGCTTCAGGAGTAATGAGCGTTTATGGCACATCACTGCTCTATTAGACGCCAATCAAACGCTCGTGATGTGCCATAACATTTGCGTAACGGTAAATCCTTCTTTGATGCCCTGCAATCCGCGTGGTTATTTGTTTGCAAGTTTGCTCAATTTAAATAGAACTGCATCCACTACATGTTATTTCGTATACCACGTGCGTTTTTAGACGCTGGTCAAAACTAGTCTTTAATGATTGCAAACATGTCTTTAGTTCCCGTGTTGTGTAGATCACTGAAAGATGCATTATCTTTTACAGCTTCTCGTTAAGTCCAATACTTAAATGGCTTCTCTGCTGTAAAAGTGTAAGTATGTCCTGCTTTATCTTATCGTTTGACTTGCATTCTGTTGTTTATTCGGCCTTTTTGTGTCACCTAAAATTTCTCTGTCTGGTTAACAATGCCTGACGACCATTTTTCTTTCATTGACTTTTAGGGCTTCGTCAAACTAATGCCAGTTGCTTGTAGATCGAAAAAGCCTTTGGATAGTATCCTCTACAATATTTTTTTGTGCTGCAGGGGAGCGCAGCTACGGAAATTTAGAATTGGTCCAGTGTCTGTTGGCTTCTGGCGCAATTTACTAGAGACTTTTCTTTTTTCACCAACGTAGACGGCCATATCCAGAAAGACTATTTCATGTTTTTGATCCATTTTTTTCCATTGTGAATTTCAAATCGCTAATTTACAAACGTTTTCGCTATATCTAGCATCATCAGGTAAAATGCACTTTCAAGTTATTCTTTTTACAATTAAAATGATTTGTATTCGAATAATAAACAAAGCAGTAACATAAGAAGTTCTCGGAATATTGTTAATCGATAAAAACGAAAATTTTAAAAAATTCGTTTCCAATTTGTTTTTAATTTTCTATTCAAGATCGTTGAATTTAGATTTTTGAAGTTCTTAGTGACTTTCTACCGTTTCGGTAACGTTTTGGGACTTTTCTGATTCGCTAAAATGTAATTCTGGAATTGAGCAACATGACAACTGTTGACTAATATTTCAATTTCA
Organism: Convolutriloba macropyga; assembly: GCF_964194025.1. Taxonomy (NCBI): domain Eukaryota; kingdom Metazoa; phylum Xenacoelomorpha; order Acoela; family Convolutidae; genus Convolutriloba; species Convolutriloba macropyga. The sequence continues at coordinate 50,412,753 of NC_134474.1, read as the reverse complement.
ACTCCTGGCAACGGTCATCGCGCGTGTGCAGCAATGGCTTCCTTTGTGCTACTTGTATCGCTTCAGGAGTAATGAGCGTTTATGGCACATCACTGCTCTATTAGACGCCAATCAAACGCTCGTGATGTGCCATAACATTTGCGTAACGGTAAATCCTTCTTTGATGCCCTGCAATCCGCGTGGTTGTTTGTTTGCAAGTTTGCTCGATTTAAATAGAACTGCATCCACTACATGTTATTTCGTATACCACGTGCGTTTTTAGTTGCTGGTCAAAACTAGACTTTAATGATTGCAAACAGGTCTTTAGTTTCCGTGTTGTGTAGATCACTGAAAGATGCGTTATCTTTTACAGCTTTTCGTTAAGTCCAATACTTAAATGGCTTCTCTGCTGTAAAAGTGTAAGTATGTCCTGCTTTATCTTATCGTTTGACTTGCATTCTGTTGTTGTTTATTCGGCCTTTTTGTGTCACCTAAAATTTCTCTGTCTGGTTAACAATGCCTGACGACCATTTTTCTTTTATTGACTTTTAGGGCTTCGTCAAACTAATGCCAGTTGCTTGTAGATCGAAAAAGCCTTTGGATAGTATCCTCTACAATATTTTTTGTGCTGCAGGGGAGCGCAGCTACGGAAATTTAGAATTGGTCCAGTGTCTGTTGGCTTCTGGCGCAATTTACTAGAGACTTTTCTTTTTTCACCAACGTAGACGGCCATATCCAGAAAGACTATTTCATGTTTTTGATCCATTTTTTTTTCATTGTGAATTTCAAATCGCTAATTTACAAACGTTTTCGCTATATCTAGCATCATCAGGTAAAATGCACTTTCAAGTTGTTCTTTTTACAATTAAAATGATTTGTATTCGAATAATAAACAAAGCAGTAACATAAGAAGTTCTCGGAATATTGTTAATCGATAAAAACGAAAATTTTAAAATTCGTTTCCAATTTGTTTTTAATTTTCTATTCAAGATCGTTGAATTTAGAATTTTGAAGTTCTTAGTGACTTTCTACCGTTTCGGTAACGTTTTTGGAACTTTTCTGATTCGCTAAAATGTAATTCTGGAATTGAGCAACTTGACAACTGTTGACTAATATTTCATTTTCAACTCCTGGCAACGGTCATCGCGCGTGTGCAGCAATGGCTTCCTTTGTGCTACTTGTATCGCTTCAGGAGTAATGAGCGTTTATGGCACATTGCACTGCTCTATTAGACGCCAATCAAACGCTCGTGATGTGCCATAACATTTGCGTAACTGTAAATCCTTCTTTGATGCCCTGCAATCCGCGTGGTTATTTGTTTGCAAGTTTGCTCGATTTAAATAGAACTGCATCCACTACATGTTATTTCGTATACCACGTGCGTTTTTAGTTGGTGGTCAAAACTAGACTTTAATGATTGCAAACAGGTCTTTAGTTTCCGTGTTGTGTAGATCACTGAAAGATGCGTTCTCTTTTACAGCTTTTCGTTAAGTTCAATACTTAAATGGCTTCTCTGCTGTAAAAGTGTAAGTATGTCCTTCTGCTTTATCTTATCGTTTGAGTTGCATTCCGTTGTTGTTTATTCGGCCTTTTTGTGTCACCTAAAATTTCTCCGTTTGTCTGGTTAACAATGCCTGACGACCATTTTTCTTTCATTGACTTTTAGGGCTTCGTCAAACTAATGCCAGTTGCTTGTAGATCGAAAAAGCCTTTGGATAGTATCCTCCACAATATTTCTTTTATGCTGCAGGGGAGCGCAGCTACGGAATTTTAGAGTTGTTCCATTGTCTTTTGGCTTCTGGCGCAATTTACTAGAGACTTTTTGTTTTTTCACCAACGTAGACGGCCATATCCAGAAAGACTATTTCATGTTTTTGATCCATTTTTTTTCATTGTGAATTCCAAATCGTTAATTTACAAACGTTTTCGCTATATCTAGCACCATCAGGTAAAATGCAATTTCAAGCTTTTCTGACAATTAAAATGATTTATATTCGAATAATAAACAAAGCAATAAAATAAGAAGTTCTCGAAATATTGTTAATCGATAAAAACGAAAATTTCGAAAAATTCGTTCAATTTGTTTTTATTTTCTATTCAAGATCGTTGAATTTAGAATTTTGAAGTTCTTAGTGACTTTCTTTCGTTTCGGTAACGTTTTGGGACTTTTCTGATTCGCTAAAATGTAATTTTGGAATTGAGCAACATGACAACTGTTGACTAATATTTCAATGTCAACTCCTGGCAACGGTTCTCATCACGGGTGTTCCAGCAATGGCTTCCTTTTTGCTACAGGTAACGCTTCAGGAGTCATGAGCTTTTGTGGCACATTGCACTGATCTATTACACGCCAATGAAACGCTCGTGATGTTCATAACATTTGCTTAACTGTAATTCCTTTTTTGATGCCCTGCAATCCGCGTGGTTATTTGTCTGCAAGTTTGCTCGATTTAAATAGAACTGCATCCACTAGATGTTATTTCGTATACCACGTGCGTTTTTAGACGCTGGTCAAAACTAGACTTTAATGATTGCAAACAGGTCTTTAGTTTCCGTGTTGTGTATATCACTGTAAGATGCGTTATCTTTTACAGCTTTTCCTTAAGTCCAATGCTTTATTGGCCTCTCTTCTGTTAACAAAGTGTAGGTATGTCCTGCTTTATCTTATCGTTTGACTTGCATTCTGCTGTTGTTTTTGCGGCCTTTTTAGAGTCGCCTAAAGTTTCTTCATTTGTCTGATTAACAATGCCTGACGACCACTCTTTTTTCATTCATTTTTAGGGCTTCGTCAAAGTAATAACAGTTGCTTGTAGATCGAAACAGCCTTTGGATAGTATCCTCTACAATATTTCCTTTATGCTTCAGGGGATCGCAGCTACGGAAATTTAGAATTGTTCCAGTGTCTGTTGGCTTCTGGCGCCATTTACTAGAGACTTATCTTTTTTCATCAACGTAGACGGCCATATCCAGAAAGACTATTTCATGTTTTTGATCCATTTTTTCCATTGTGAATTTCAAATCGTTAATTTACAAACGTTTTCGCTATATCCAGCATCATCAGGTAAAATGCAATTTCAAGTTATTCTTTCTACAATGAAAATGATTTGTATTCGTATAATAAACAAAGCAGTAAAATAAGAAGTTCTCGGAATATTGTTAATCGATAAAAACGAAAATTTCAAAAAATTCGTTTAATTTGTTTTTATTTTCTATTCAAGATCGTTGAATTTAGAATTTTGAATTTCATAGTGACTTTCTACCGTTTCGGTAACGTTTTGGGACTTTTCTGATTCGCTAAAATGTAATTTTGGAATTGAGCAACATGACAACTTTTGACTAATATTTCAACTCCTGGCAACGGTCATCGCGCGTGTGCAGCAATGGCTTCCTTTGTGCTACAGGTAACGCTTCAGGAGTCGTGAGCTTTTGTGGCACATTGCACTGATCTATTACATGCCAATCAAACGCTCGTGATGTGCCATAACATTTGCGTATCTGTAAATCCTTTTTTGATGCCCTGCAATCCGCGTGGTTATTTGTCTGCAAGTTTGCTCGATTTATTTAGAACTGCATCCACTACATGTTATTTCGTATACCACGTGCGTTTTTAGACGCTGGTCAAAACTAGACTTTAATGATTGCAAACAGGTCTTTAGTTTCCGTGTTGTGTGGATCACTGTAAGATGCGTTATCTTTTACAGCTTTTCCTTAAGTCCAATGCTTAATTGGCCTCTCTGCTGTAAGAAAAGTGTAGGTATGTCTTTCTGCTTTATCTTATCGTTTGACTTGAATTCTGCTGTTGTTTTTTCGGCCATTTTAGAGTCACCTAAAATTTCTCCATTTGTCTGATTAGCAATGCCTGACGACCACTCATCTTTCATTGATTTTTAGGGCTTCGTCAAAGTAATAACAGTTGCTTGTAGATCGAAACTGCCTTTGGATAGTATCCTCTACAATATTTACTTTATGCTTCAGGGGATCGCAGCTATGGAAATTTAGAATTGTTCCAGTGTCTGTTGGCTTCTGGCGCAATTTACTAGAGACTTATCTTTTTTCATCAACGTAGACGGCCATATCCCATGAGACTATTTCATGTTTTTGATCCATTTTTTTCCATTGTGAATTTCAAATCGTTAATTTACAAACGTTTTCGCTATATCTAGCACCATCAGGTAAAATGCAATTTCAAGTTATTCTTTTTACAATTAAAATGATTTTTATATTCGAATAATAAAAAAGCAGTGAAATAAGAAATTCTCGGAATATTGTTAATCGATAAAAACGAAAATTTCGAAAAATTCTTTTCCAATTTGTTTTTAATTTTCTACTCAAGATCGTTGAATTTAGAATTTTGAAGTTCTTAGTGACTTCCTACCGTTTCGGTAACGTTTTGGGACTTTTCTGATTCGCTAAAATGTAATTTTGGAATTGAGCAACTTGACAACTGTTGACTAATATTTCAATTTCAACTCCTGGCAACGGTCATCGCCTGTGTGCAGCAATGGCTTCCTTTGTGCTACTCGTAACGCTTCAGGAGTGATGAGCTTTTATGGCACATTGCACTGTTCTATTATACGCCAATCAAACTCTCGTGATGTGCCATAACATTTGCTTAATGGTGAATCTTTTTTCGATACCCTGCCATCCGCGTGGTTATATGTTTTCAAGTTTGCTCGATATAAATGGAACTGCATCCACTACATTTTTTTCGTATACCACGTGCGTTTTTAGATGCTGGATGAAAACTAAACTTTAATGATTGCAAACAGGTCTTTAGTTTCCGTGTTGTGCAGATCACTGTAAGATGCGTTATCTTCTACAGCTTTTCTTAAGGTCCAATGCTTAATTGGCTTCTCTGCTGTAAGAAAAGTGTAAGTATGTCCTTTTGCTTTATCTTATCGTTTGAGTTGCATTCTGCTGTTGTTTTTGCGGCTTTTTTAGAGTCAACTAAAATTTCTCCGTTTGTCTGATTAGCAATGCCTGAAAACCATTTTCTTTCATTGATTTTGGGTCTTCGTCAAAGTAATGCCAGTTGCTTGTAGGTCGAAAAAGCCTTTGGATAGTATCCCTTACAATATTTCTTTTATGCTGCAGGGGATCGAAGCTACGGAAATTTAGAATTGTTCCAGTGTCTGTTGGCTTCTGGCACAAATTACTAGAGAATTTTCTTTCATCAACGTAGACGGCTATATCCAGAAAGACTATTTCATGTTTTTGATTCATTTTTTCCCGTTGTATTCCAAATCGTTAATTCACAAACGTTTCGCTATATCTAGCACCATCAGGTAAAATGCAATTTCAAGTTATTCTTTTTACAATTAAAATGATTTTTATATTCGAATAATAAAAAAGCAGTGAAATAAGAAATTCTCGGAATATTGTTAATCGATAAAAACGAAAATTTCGAAAAATTCTTTTCCAATTTGTTTTTAATTTTCTACTCAAGATCGTTGAATTTAGAATTTTGAAGTTCTTAGTGACTTCCTACCGTTTCGGTAACGTTTTGGGACTTTTCTGATTCGCTAAAATGTAATTTTGGAATTGAGCAACTTGACAACTGTTGACTAATATTTCAATTTCAACTCCTGGCAACGGTCATCGCCTGTGTGCAGCAATGGCTTCCTTTGTGCTACTCGTAACGCTTCAAGAGTGATGAGCTTTTATGGCACATTGCACTGTTCTATTATACGCCAATCAAACGCTCGTGATGTGCCATAACATTTGCCTAACGGTAAATCCTTGTTTGATGTTAAAATGATAGTATCCTCTACAATATTTCCTTTATGCTGCAGGGGATCGCAGCTACGGAAATTTAGAATGGTTCCATTGTCTGTTGGCTTCTGGCACAATTTAATAGAGAGTTTTCTTTCATCAACGTAGACGACTATATCCAGAAAGACTATTTCATGTTTTTGATTCATTTTTTTCCATTGAATTCCAAATCGTTAATTTACAAACGTTTTCGCTATATCTGGCATCATCAGGTAAAATGCAATTTCAATTTGTTCTTTTTTACAATTAAAATGATTTATATTCAAATAATAAACAAAGCAGTAAAATAAGAAGTTTTCGGAATATTGTTAATCGATAAAAACGAAAATTTCAAATAATAAACAAAGCAGTAAAATAAGAAGTTTTCGGAATATTGTTAATCGATAAAAACGAAAATTTCGGACTTATTATACGCCAATCAAACGCTCGTGATGTGCCATAACATTTGCCTAACGGTAAATCCTTGTTTGATGTTAAAATGATAGTATCCTCTACAATATTTCCTTTATGCTGCAGGGGATCGCAGCTACGGAAATTTAGAATGGTTCCATTGTCTGTTGGCTTCTGGCACAATTTACTAGAGAGTTTTCTTTCATCAACGTAGACGACTATATCCAGAAAGACTATTTCATGTTTTTGATTCATTTTTTTCCATTGAATTCCAAATCGTTAATTTACAAACGTTTTCGCTATATGTGGCATCATCAGGTAAAATGCAATTTCAATTTGTTCTTTTTTACAATTAAAATGATTTATATTCAAATAATAAACAAAGCAGTAAAATAAGAAGTTTTCGGAATATTGTTAATCGATAAAAACGAAAATTTCGGAAAAATTCGTTTCAATTTGTTTTTAATTTTCTATTCAAGATCGTTGAATTTAGAATTTTGAATTTCTTAGTGACTTTCTACCGTTTCGGTAACGTTTTGGGACTTTTCTGATTCGCTAAAATGTAATTTTGGAATTGAGCAACATGACAACTATTGACTAATATTTCAATGTCAACTCCTGGCAACGGTTCTCATCACGCGTGTTCAGCAATGGCTTCCTTTGTGCTACAGGTAACGCTTCAGGAGTCGTATGCTTTTGTGGTACCTTGCACTGATCTATAACACGCCAATCAAACGCTCGTGATGTGCCTTAACATTTGCCTAACGGTGAATCTTTTCTTGATGCCCTGCAATCCGCGTGGATATTTGTCTGCAAGTTTGCTCGATTTAAATAGAACTGCATCCACTACATGTTGTTTCGTATACCACGTGCGTTTTTAGACGCTGGTCAAAACTAGACTTTAATGATTGCAAACAGGTCTTTAGTTTCCTTGTTGTGTAGATCACTGTAAGATGCGTTATCTTTTACAGCTTTTCCTTAAGTCCAATGCTTAATTGGCATCTCTGCTGTAAGAAAAGTGTAGGTATGTCCTTTTGCTTTATCTTATCCGTTGACTTGCATTCTGCTGTTGTTTTTGCGGCCTTTTTAGAGTCGCCTAAATTTTCTCCATTTGTCTGATTAACAATGCTTGACGACCACTCTTCTTTCATTGATTTTTAGGGCTTCGTCTAAGTAATATCAGTTGCTTGTAGATCGAAAGCCTTTGGATAGTATCCTCTACAATATTTCCCTGAAGCTGCAGGGGATCGCAGCTACGGAAATTTAAAATTGTTCCGGTGTCTGTTGGCTTCTGGCGCAATTTACTGGAGACTTCTTTTTTCATCAACGTAGACGGCCATATCCAGAAAGACTATTTCATGATTTTGATTCATTTTTTTCCATTGTGAATTCCAAATCGTTAATTTACAAACGTTTTCGCTATATATAGCATCATCAGGTAAATTGCAATTTCAAGTTATTCTTTTTACAATTAAAATGATTTATATTCGAATAATAAAAAAAGCAGTGAAATAAGAAATTCTCGGAATATTGTTAATCGATAAAAACAAAAATTTCGAAAAATTCGTTTCCAATTTGTTTTTAATTTTCTACTCAAGATCGTTGAATTTAGAATTTTGAAGTTCTTAGTGACTTTCTACCGTTTCGGTAACGTTTTGGGACTTTTCTGTTTCGCTAAAATGTAATTTTGGAATTGAGCCACATGACAACTGTTGACTAATATTTCAATGTCAACTCCTGGCAACGGTTCTAATCACGCGTGTTTAGCAATGGCTTCCTTTGTGCTACAGGTAACGCTTCAGAAGTCTTCAGCTTTTGTGGCACATTGCACTGATCTATTACACGCCAATCAAAGGCTTGTTATGTGCCATAACATTTGCGTAACGGTAAATCCTTTCTTGATGCCCTGCAATCCGCGTGGTTATTTGTCTGCAAGTTTGCTGGATTTAATTAGAACTGCATCCACTACATGTTATTTCGTATACCACGTGCGTTTTTAGACGCTGGCCAAAACTTAGAGTTTAATGATTGCAAACAGGTCTTTAGTTTCCTTGTTGTGTAGATCACTGTAAGATGCGTTATTTTTTACAGCTTTTCCTGAAGCCCAATGCTTAATTGGCCTCTCTGCTGTAAGAAAAGTGTCGGTATGTCCTTTTGCTTTATCTTATCCTTTGACTTGCATTCTACTGTTGTTTTTGTGGCCTTTTTAAAGCCGCCTAAATTTTCTCGATTTGTCTGATTAACAATGCCTGACGACCACTCTTCTTTCATTGATTTTTAGGGCTTCGTCTAAGTAATACCAGTTGCTTGTAGAACAAAAGCCTTTGGATAGTATCCTCTACAATATTTCCTTTATGCTGCAGGGGATCGCAGCTACGGAAATTTAGAATTGTTCCGGTGTCTGTTGGCTTCTGGCGCAATTTACTGGAGACTTTTCTTTTTTCATCAACGTAGACGGCCATATCCAGAAAGACTATTTCATGTTTTTGATCCATATTTTTCCATTGTGAATTCCAAATCGTTAATTTACAAACGTTTTCACTATATATAGCATCATCAGGTAAAATGCAATTTCAAGTTATTCTTTTTACAATTAAAATGATTTATATTCGAATAATAAAAAAAGCAGTGAAATAAGAAATTCTCGGAATATTGTTAATCGATAAAAACGAAAATTTCGAAAAATTCTTTTCCAATTTGTTTTTAATTTTCTACTCAAGATCGTTGAATTTAGAATTTTGAAGTTCTTAGTGATTTCCTACCGTTTTGGTAACGTTTTGGGACATTTCTGATTCGCTAAAATGTAATTTTGGAATTGAGCAACATGACAACTGTTGACTAATATTTCAATGTCAACTCCTGGCAACTGTTCTAATCACGCGTGTTCAGCAATGGCTTCCTTTGTGCTACAGGTAACGCTTCAGAAGTCTTCAGCTTTTGTGGCACATTGCACTGATCTATTACACGCCAATCAAACGCTTGTGATGTGCCATAAATTTTGCGTAACGGTAAATCCTTTCTTAAGGCCCTGCGTGGTTATTTGTCTGCAAGTTTGCTTGATTTAAATAGAACTGCATCCACTACATGTTATTTCGTATACCACGTGCGTTTTTAGACTCTGGTCAAAACTAGATTTTAATGATTGCAAACAGGTCTTTAGTTTCCTTGTTGTGTAGATCAATAAGATGCGTTATCTTTTACAGCTTTTCCTTAAGTCCAATGCTTAATTGGCCTCCCTGCTGTAAGAAAAGTGTAGGTATGTCCTTTTGCTTTATCTTATCCTTTGACTTGCATTCTGCTGTTGTTTTTGCGGCCTTTTTAGAGTGGCCTAAATTATCTCCATTTGTCTGATTAACAATGCCTGACGACCACTCTTCTTTCATTGATTTTAGGGCTTCGTCTAAGTAATAACAGTTGCTTGTAGAGCGAAAGCCTTTGGATAGTATCCTCTACAATATTTCCCTGAAGCTGCAGGGGATCGCAGCTACGGAAATTTAGAATTGTTCCGGTGTCTCTTGGCTTCTGGCGCAATTTACTGGATACTTTTCTTTTTTCATCAACGTAGACGGCCATATCCAGAAAGACTATTTCATGTTTTTGATCCATTTTTTTCCATTGTGAATTCCAAATCGTTAATTTACAAACGTTTTCGCTATATATAGCATCATCAGATAAAATGCGATTTCAAGTTATTCTTTTTACAATTAAAATGATTTATATTCGAATAATAAAAAAAGCAGTGAAATAAGAAATTCTCGGAATATTGTTAATCGATAAAAACGAAAAATTCGCTTCCAATTTGTTTTTAATTTTCTACTCAAGATCGTTGAATTTAGAATTTTGAAGTTCTTAGTGACTTTCTACCGTTTCGGTAACGTTTTGGGACTTTTCTGATTCGCTAAAATGTAATTTTGGAATTGAGCAACATGACAACTGTTGACTAATATTTCAATGTCAACTCCTGGCAACGGTTCTAATCACGCGTGTTCATCAATGGCTTCCTTTGTGCTACAGGTAACGCTTCAGAAGTCTTCAGCTTTTGTGGCACATTGCACTGATCTATTACACGCCAATCAAACGCTTGTTATGTGCCATAACATTTGCGTAACGGTAAATCCTTTCTTGATGCCCTGCAATCCGCGTGGTTATTTGTCTGCATGTTTGCTCGATTTAAATAGAACTGCATCCACAACATGTTATTTCGTATACCACGTGCGTTTTTAGACGCTGGCCAAAACTAGACTTTAATGATTGCAAACAGGTCTTTAGTTTCCTTGTTGTGTAGATCACTAAGATGCGTTCTTTCACAGCTTTTCCTTAAGTCCAATGCTTAATTGGCCTCTCTGTTGTAAGAAAAGTGTAGGTATGTCCTTTTATTTTATCTTATCCTTTGACTTGCATTCTACTGTTGTTTTTGCGGCCTTTTTAGAGCCGCCCAAATTTTCTCGATTTGTCTGATTAACAATGCCTGACGACCACTCTTCTTTCATTGATTTTTAGGGCTTCGTCTAAGTAATACCAGTTGCTTGTGGAACGAAAGCCTTTGGATAGTATCCTCTACAATATTTCCTTTATGCTGCAGGGGATCGCAGCTACGGAAATTTAGAATTGTTCCAGTGTCTGTTGGCTTCTGGCGCAATTTACTGGAGACTTTTCTTTTTTCATCAACGTAGAGGGCCATATCCAGAAAGACTATTTCATGTTTTTGATCCATTTTTTTCCATTGTGAATTTCAAATCGCTAATTTTCACAACGTTTTCGCTATATCTAGCATCATCAGGTAAAATGCACTTTCAAGTTATTCTTTTTACAATTAAAATGATTTATTCGAATAATAAAAAAGCAGTAAAATAAGAAGTTCTCGGAATATTGTTAATCGATGAAAAGAAAAATTTCGAAAAATTCGTTTCCAATTTGTTTTTGATTTTCTACTCAAGATCGTTGAATTTAGAATTTTGAAGTTCTTAGTGACTTTTCACCGTTTCGGTTACGTTTTGGGACCTTTTTGATTCGCTAAATTGTAATTTTCGAATTGAGCAACATGACATTTGTTGACTTATATTTCAAATATCAACTCCTGGCAACGGTTCTAATCACGCGTGTTCAGCAATGGCTTCCTTTGTGCTACAGGTAACGCTTCAGGAGTCGTGAGCTTTTGTGGCGCATTGCACTGATCTATTACACGCCAATCAAACGCTCGTGATGTGCCATAACATTTGCGTAACGGTAAATCCTTTCTTGATGCCCTGCAATCCGCGTGGTTATTTGTCTGCAGGTTTGCTCGATTTAAATAGAACTGCATCCACTACATGTTATTTCGTATACAACGTGCGTTTTTAGATGCTGGTCAAAACTAGACTTTAATGATTGCAAACAGGTCTTTAGTTTCCGTGTTGTGTAAGATGCGTTATCTTTTACAGCTTTTCTTTAAGTCCAATGCTTAATTGGCCTCTCTGCTGTAAGAAAAGTGTAGGTATGTCCTTTTACTTTATCTTATCCTTTGACTTGCATTCTACTGTTGTTTTTGCGGCCTTTTTAGAGCCGCCCAAATTTTCTCGATTTTTCTGATTAACAATGCCTGACGACCACTCTTCTTTCATTGATTTTTAGGGCTTCGTCTAAGTAATACCAGTTGCTTGTAGAACGAAAGCCTTTGGATAGTATCCTCTACAATATTTCCTTTATGCTGCAGGGGATCGCAGCTACGGAAATTTAGAATTGTTCCAGTGTCTGTTGGCTTCTGGCGCAATTTACTGGAGACTTTTCTTTTTTCATCAACGTAGAGGGCCATATCCAGAAAGACTATTTCATGTTTTTGATCCATTTTTTCTATTGTGAATTCCAAATCGTTAATTTACAAACATTTTCGCTATGTCTAGCATCATCAGGTAAAATGCAATTTCAAGTTATTCTTTTTACAATTAAAATGATTTATTCGAATAATAAAAAAAGCAGTAAAATAAGAAGTTCTCGGAATATTGTTAATCGATAAAAAGAAAAATTTCAAAAAATTCGTTTCCAATTTGTTTTTGATTTTTTACTCAAGATCGTTGAATTTAGAATTTTGAAGTTCTTAGTGACTTTTTACCGTTTCGGTTACGTTTTGGGACCTTTTTGATTCGCTAAATTGTAATTTTCGAATTGAGCAACATGACATTTGTTGACTTATATTTCAATGTCAACTCCTGGCAACGGTTCTAATCACGCGTGTTCAGCAATGGCTTCCTTTGTGCTACAGGTAACGCTTCAGGAGTCGTGAGCTTTTGTGGCACATTGCACTGATCTATTACACGCCAATCAAACGCTCGTGATGTGCCATAACATTTGCGTAACGGTAAATCCTTTCTTGATGCCCTGCAATCCGCGTGGTTATTTGTCTGCAGGTTTGCTCGATTTAAATAGAACTGCATCCACTACATGTTATTTCGTATACAACGTGCGTTTTTAGATGCTGGTCAAAACTAGACTGTAGTGATTGCAAACAGGTCTTTAGTTTCCGTGTTGTGTAAGATGCGTTATCTTTTACAGCTTTTCTTTAAGTCCAATGCTTAATTGGCCTCTCTGCTGTAAGAAAAGTGTAGGTATGTCCTTTTACTTTATCTTATCCTTTGACTTGCATTCTACTGTTGTTTTTGCGGCCTTTTTAGAGCCGCCCAAATTTTCTCGATTTTTCTGATTAACAATGCCTGACGACCACTCTTCTTTCATTGATTTTTAGGGCTTCGTCTAAGTAATACCAGTTGCTTGTAGAACGAAAGCCTTTGGATAGTATCCTCTACAATATTTCCTTTATGCTGCAGGGGATCGCAGCTACGGAAATTTAGAATTGTTCCAGTGTCTGTTGGCTTCTGGCGCAATTTACTGGAGACTTTTCTTTTTTCATCAACGTAGAGGGCCATATCCAGAAAGACTATTTCATGTTTTTGATCCATTTTTTCTATTGTGAATTCCAAATCGTTAATTTACAAACATTTTCGCTATGTCTAGCATCATCAGGTAAAATGCAATTTCAAGTTATTCTTTTTACAATTAAAATGATTTATTCGAATAATAAAAAAAGCAGTAAAATAAGAAGTTCTCGGAATATTGTTAATCGATAAAAAGAAAAATTTCAAAAAATTCGTTTCCAATTTGTTTTTGATTTTTTACTCAAGATCGTTGAATTTAGAATTTTGAAGTTCTTAGTGACTTTTTACCGTTTCGGTTACGTTTTGGGACCTTTTTGATTCGCTAAATTGTAATTTTCGAATTGAGCAACATGACATTTGTTGACTTATATTTCAATGTCAACTCCTGGCAACGGTTCTAATCACGCGTGTTCAGCAATGGCTTCCTTTGTGCTACAGGTAACGCTTCAGGAGTCGTGAGCTTTTGTGGCACATTGCACTGATCTATTACACGCCAATCAAACGCTCGTGATGTGCCATAACATTTGCGTAACGGTAAATCCTTTCTTGATGCCCTGCAATCCGCGTGGTTATTTGTCTGCAGGTTTGCTCGATTTAAATAGAACTGCATCCACTACATGTTATTTCGTATACAACGTGCGTTTTTAGATGCTGGTCAAAACTAGACTGTAGTGATTGCAAACAGGTCTTTAGTTTCCTTGTTGTGTAGATCACTGTAAGATGCGTTATCTTTTAAAGCTTTTCCTCAAGTCCAATGCTTAATTGGCCTCTCTGCTGTAAGAAAAGTGTAGGTATGTCCTTTTGCTTTATCTTATCCTTTGACTTGCATTCTGCTGTTGTTTTTTGGCGGCCTTTTTAGAGTCACCTAAATTTTCTCCATTTGTCTGACTAACAATGCCTGATGACCACTCTTCTTTCATTGATTTTTAGGGCTTCTCCTAAGTAATACCAGTTGCTCCTAAGTAAAAGTGTAAGTATGTCCTTCTGCTTTATCTTTTCTTTTGACTTGCATTCTGTTGTTGTTTATTCGGCCTTTTTGTGTCACCTAAAATTTCTCCGTTTGTCTGGTTAACAATGCCTGACGACCATTTTTCTTTCATTGACTTTTAGGGCTTCGTCAAACTAATACCAGTTGCTTGTAGATCGAAAGCCTTTGGATAGTATCCTCTACAATATTTCCTTTATGCTGCAGGGGATCGGAGCTACGGAAATTTCGAATTGCTCCAGTGTCCGTTGGCTTCTGGTGCAATTTACTGGAGACTTTTCTTTATTCATCAACGTAGACGGCCATATGCAGAAAGACTATTTCATGTTTTTGATTCATTTTTTTCCGTTGTGAATTCCAAATCGTTAATTTACAAACGTTTTCGCTATATCTGGCATCATCAGGTAAAATGCAATTTCAAATTGTTCTTTTTTACAATTATTTATATTCAAATAATAAACAAAGCAGTAAAATAAGAAGTTTTCGGAATATTGTTAATCGATGAAAACGAAAATTACCAAAAATTTGTTTTCCAATTTTTTTTTTAATTTTCTATTCAAAATCGTTGAATTTAGAATTTTGAAGTTCTTAGTGACTGTCTACCGTTTCAGTAACGCTTTGGGACATTTCTGATTCCGTAAATTGAAATTTTGGAATTGAGCAACATGACAACTGTTGACTAATATCTCAATTTCAACTCCTGGCAACGGTACTCATCACGCGTGTTCAGCAATGGCTTCCTTTGTGCTACATGTAACGCTTCAGGAATCATGAGCTTTTATGACATATTGCAGTTATCTATTACACGCCAATCAAAAGCTCGTGATGTGCCATAACATTTGCTTAACTATAAATCCTTTTTTGATGTTAAAATGATAGTATCCTCTACAATATGTCCTTTATTTTGCAGGGGATCGCAGCTACGGAAATTTAGAATCCTTTTTTGATGCCCTGCAATCCGCGTGGTTATTTGTCTGCAAGTTTGCTCGAATGAAATGGAACTGCATCCACTACATTTTTTTTCGTATACCACGTGCGCTTGTAGACGCTGGTCAAAACTAGACTTTAATGATTGCAAACAGGTCTTTAGTTTCCGTGTTGTGTAGATCACTGTAAGAAGCGTTATCTTTTACAGCTTTTCCTTAAGTCCAATACTTAATTGGCTTCTCTGCTGTAAAACTGTAAGTCTGTCCTCCTGCTTTGTCTTATCGTTTGACTTGCATTCTGTTGTTGTTTATTCGGCCTTTTTGTGTCACCTAAAATTTCTCCATTTGTCTAATTAACAATGCCTGTTGACCACTTTTCTTTCATTGACATTTAGGGCTTTGTCAAATTAATGCCAGTTGCTTGTAGATCAAAAAAGCCTTTAGATAGTATCCTCCACAATATTTCTTTTATGCTGCAGGGAAGCGCAGCTACGGAAATATAGAATTGTTCCAGTGTCTGTTGTCTTCTGGCGCAATTTACTAGAGACTTTTCTTTTGTCATCAGCGTAGACGGCCATACCTTGAATTACTATTTCATGGTCTTGATCCATTTTTTCCATTGTGAATTCCAAATTGTTAATTTACAAACGTTTTCGCTATATCTAGCATCATCAGGTAAAATGCAATTTCAAGTTATTCTTTTTCAACTTAAAATGATTTATATTCGAATAATAAACAATTTTCTATTCAAGATCGTTGAATTTAGAATTTTGAAGTTCTAAGCGACTTTCTACCGTTTGAGTAACGTTTTGGGACTTTTATGATTCGCTAAAACGTAATTTTGGAATTGAGCAACATGACAACTGTTGACTAATATTTCAATGTCAACTCCTGTCAACGGTTCTCATCACGCGTGTTCAGCAATGGCTTCCTTTGTGCTACTTGTAACGCTTCAGGAGTAATGAGCTTTTATGTTACATTGCACTGTTCTATTTTACGCCAATCAAACGCTCGTGATGTGCCATAACATTTGCTTAACTGTAAATCCTTTTCTGATGCCCTGCCATCCGCATGGGTATATTTCTGGCAAGTTTGCTCCACATAAATGGAACTACATCCACTACATGTTAATTCGTATACCACGTGCGTTTTTAGATGCTGGTCAAAACTAGACTTTAATGATTGCAAACAGGTCTTTAGTTTCCGTGTTGTGTAAGTTGCGTTATCTTTTACAGCTTTTCTTTAAGTCCATTGCTTAATTGGCCTCTCTGCTGTAAGAAAAGTGTAAGTATCTCCTCCTGCTTTATCTTATCGTTTGACTTACATTCTGCTGTTGTTTTGCGGCCTTTTTACAGTCAACTAAAATTTCATCATTTGTCTGATTAACAATGCCTGACGACCACTCTTCTTTCATTGATTTTAAGGGCTGCGTCAAAGTAATATCAGTTGCTTGTAGATCGAAAAAGCCTTTGGATAGTATCCTCTACAATATTTCCTTTATGCTGCAGGGGATCGCAGCTACGGAAATTTGGAATTGTTCCCGTGTCTGTTGGCTTTTGGCACCATTTACTAGAGACGTTTCTTTCATCAACGTAGACGGCCATATTAAGAAAGACTATTTCATGTTTTTGATCGCTTTTTTTCCTTTGTGAATTCCAAATCGTTAATTTACAAACGTTTTCGCTATATCTGGTATCATCACGTAAAATGCAACTTCAAGTTATTCTTTTTTACAATTAAAATGATTTGTATTCGAATAATATACAAAGCAGTAAAATAAGAACTTCTCGGAATAATGTTAAATGATACAAACGAAATTTTTGAAAAATTCCTTTCCAATTTGTTTTTAATTTTCTATTCAAGATCGTTGAATTTAGAATTTTGAATTTCTTAGTGACTTTCTACCGTTTCGGTAACGTTTTGGGACTTTTCTGATTCGCTAAAATGTAATTTTGGAATTGAGCAACATGACAACTGTTGACTAATATTTCAATTTCAATTTCAACTCCTGGCAACGGTCATCGCGCGTGTGCAGCAATGGCTTCCTTTGTGCTACTTGTAACGCTTCAGGAGTAATGAGCTTTTATGGCACATTGCACTGTTCTATTATACGCCAATCAAACGCTCGTGATGTGCCATAACATTTGCTTAACGGTAAATCCTTTTTTGATGTTAAAATGATAGTATCCTCTATAATATTTTCTTTATGCTGCAGGGGATCGCAGCTACGGAAATTTAGAATTGTTCCAGTGTCTCTTGGCTTCTGGCACAATTTACTAGAAAGTTTTCTTTCGTCAACGTAGACGACTATATCCAGAAAGACTATTTCATGTTTTTGATTCATTTTTTTCCATTGAATTCCAAATCGTTAATTTACAAACGTTCTCGCTATATCTGGCATCATCAGGTAAAATGCAACTTCAAGTTATTCTTTTTTACAATTAAAATGATTTATATTCAAATAATAAACAAAGCAGTAAAATAAGAAATTTTCGGAATATTGTTAATCGATGCAAACGAAAATTTCTAAAAGTTTGTTTTCCAATTTGTTTTTAATTTTCTATTCAAAATCGTTGAATTTAGAGTTTTGAAGTTCTTAGTGACTTTCTACCGTTTCAGAAACGTTTTGGGACATTTTTGATTCGCTAAAATGTAATTTTGCAATTGAGCAACATGACAACTGTTGACTAATATCTCAATTTCAACTCCTGGCAACGGTACTCATCGAGCGTGTGCAACAATGGCTTCCTTTGTGCTACTTGTAAAGCTTCAGCGGTAATGAGCTTTTATGGCACATTGCACTGTTCTATTATAAGCCAATCAAACGCTCGTGATGTGCCATAACATTTGCTTAACGGTAAATCCTTTTTTGATGTTAAAATGATAGTATCCTCTATAATATTTTCTTTATGCTGCAGGGGATCGCAGCTACGGAAATTTAGAATTGTTCCAGTGTCTCTTGGCTTCTGGCACAATTTACTAGAAAGTTTTCTTTCGTCAACGTAGACGACTATATCCAGAAAGACTATTTCATGTTTTTGATTCATTTTTTTCCATTGAATTCCAAATCGTTAATTTACAAACGTTTTCGCTATATCTAGCATCATCAGGTAAAATGCAATTTCAAGTTATTCTTTTTTACAATTAAAATGATGTTTATTTGAATAATGAAGCAGTAAAATAAGAATTTCTTGGAATATTGTTAATCGATAAAAACGAAAATTCCGAAAAATTCGTTTCCAATTTGTTTTAATTTTTCTATTCAAGATCGTTGAATTTAGAATTTTCAAGTTCTGAGCAACTTTCTACCGTTTCGGTAACGTTTTGGGACTTTTCTGATTCGCTAAATTGTAATTTTGGAATTGAGCAACTTGACAACTGTTGACTAATATTTCAATGTCAACTCCTGGCAACGGTTTTCATCACGCGTGTTCAGCAATGGCTTCTTTTGTGCTACAGGTAACGCTTCAGGAGTCATGAGCTTTTGTGGCACATTGCACTGATCTATTACACGCCAATCAAACGCTCGTGATGTGCCATAACATTTGCGTAACGGTAAATCTTTTCTTGATGCCCTGCAATCCGCGTGGTTATTTGTCTGCAGGTTTGCTCGATTTAAATAGAACTGCATCCACTACATGTTATTTCGTATACAACGTGCGTTTTTAGATGCTGGTCAAAACTAGACTTTAATGATTGCAAACAGGTCTTTAGTTTCCTTGTTGTGTAGATCAATAAGATGCGTTATCTTTTACAGCTTTTCTTTGAGTCCAATGCTTAATTGGCCTCTGTGCTGTAAGAAAAGTGTAAGTATGTCCTCCTGCTTTATCTTATCGTTTGACTTGCATTCTGCTGTTGTTTTGCGGGCTTTTTACAGTCAGCTAAATTTTCACCATTTGTCTGATTAACGATGCCTGACGACCACTCTTCTTTCATTGATTTTTAGGGCTTCCTCAAAGTAATACCAGTTGCTTGTAGATCGAAAAAGCCTTTGGATAGTATCCTCTACAATATTTCCTTTATGCTGCAGGGGATCGCAGCTACGGAAATTTAGAATTGTTCCAGTGTCTGTTGGCTTCTGGCACAAATTACTAGAGAATTTTCTTTCATCAACGTAGACGGCTATATCCAGAAAGACTATTTCATGTTTTTGATTCATTTTTTCCCGTTGTATTCCAAATCGTTAATTCACAAACGTCAAACGTTTCGCTATATCTGGCATCATCAGGTAAAATGCAACTTCAAGTTATTCTTTTTTACAATTAAAATGATTTATATTCAAATAATAAACAAAGCAATAAAATAAGAAATTTTCGGAATATTGTTAATCGATGCAAACGAAAATTTCTAAAAGTTTGTTTTCCAATTTGTTTTTAATTTTCTATTCAAAATCGTTGAATTCAGAGTTTTGAAGTTCTTAGTGACTTTCTACCGTTTCAGAAACGTTTTGGGACATTTTTGATTCGCTAAAATGTAATTTTGCAATTGAGCAACATGACAACTGTTGACTAATATCTCAATTTCAACTCCTGGCAACGGTACTCATCGATTGTGTGCAACAATGGCTTCCTTTGTGCTACTTGTAAAGCTTCAGCGGTAATGAGCTTTTATGGCACATTGCACTGTTCTATTATAAGCCAATCAAACGCTCGTGATGTGCCATAACATTTGCTTAATGGTGAATCTTTTTTTGATACCCTGCCATCCGCGTGGTTATATGTTTTCAGGTTTGCTCGACATAAATGGAACTGCATCCACTACATTTTATTTCGTATACCACGTGCGTTTTTAGATGCTGGATGAAAACTAAACTTTAATGATTGCAAACAGGTCTTTAGTTTCCGTGTTGTGCAGATCACTGTAAGATGCGTTATCTTCTACAGCTTTTCTTAAGGTCCAATGCTTAATTGGCTTCTCTGCTGTAAGAAAAGTGTAAGTATGTCCTTTTGCTTTATCTTATCGTTTGAGTTGCATTCTGCTGTTGTTTTTGCGGCTTTTTTAGAGTCAACTAAAATTTCTCCGTTTGTCTGATTAGCAATGCCTGAAAACCATTTTCTTTCATTGATTTTGGGTCTTCGTCAAAGTAATGCCAGTTGCTTGTAGGTCGAAAAAGCCTTTGGATAGTATCCCTTACAATATTTCTTTTATGCTGCAGGGGATCGAAGCTACGGAAATTTAGAATCGTTCCAGTGTCCGTTGGTTTCTGGCACCATTTACTAGAGACTTTTCTTTTTTCCATCAACGTAGACGGCCATATCCAGAAAGACTATTTCATGTTTTTGATCCTTTTTTTCCATTGTGAATTCCAAATCTTTAATATATAAACGTTTTCGCTATATCTAGCATCATCAGGTAAAATTCAATCTCAAGTTATTCTTTTTTTACAATTTAAATGATTTTTATTTGAGTAATAAACAAAGCAGTAAAATAAACGAAGCAATTTTTAGGAATATTGTTAATCGATAAAAACGAAAATTCCGAAAAATTCGTTTCCACTTTGTTTTAAATTTTCTATTCAAGATCGTTGAATTTAGAATTCTGAAGTTCTGAGCAACTTTCTACCGTTTCAGTAACGTTTTGAGACATTTCTGATTCGCTAAAATGTAATTTTGCAATTGAGCAACATGACAACTGTTGACTAATATCTCAATTTCAACTCCTGGCGACGGTACTCATCAAGCGTGTGCAACAATGGCTTCCTTTGTGCTACTTGTAAAGCTTTTATGGCACATTGAACTGTTCTATTATAAGCCAATCAAACTCTCGTGATGTGCCATAACATTTGCTTAATGGTGAATCTTTTTTCGATACCCTGCCATCCGCGTGGTTATATGTTTTCAAGTTTGCTCGATATAAATGGAACTGCATCCACTACATTTTTTTCGTATACCACGTGCGTTTTTAGATGCTGGATGAAAACTAAACTTTAATGATTGCAAACAGGTCTTTAGTTTCCGTGTTGTGCAGATCACTGTAAGATGCGTTATCTTCTACAGCTTTTCTTAAGGTCCAATGCTTAATTGGCTTCTCTGCTGTAAGAAAAGTGTAAGTATGTCCTTTTGCTTTATCTTATCGTTTGAGTTGCATTCTGCTGTTGTTTTTGCGGCTTTTTTAGAGTCAACTAAAATTTCTCCGTTTGTCTGATTAGCAATGCCTGAAAACCATTTTCTTTCATTGATTTTGGGTCTTCGTCAAAGTAATGCCAGTTGCTTGTAGGTCGAAAAAGCCTTTGGATAGTATCCCTTACAATATTTCTTTTATGCTGCAGGGGATCGAAGCTACGGAAATTTAGAATCGTTCCAGTGTCCGTTGGTTTCTGGCACCATTTACTAGAGACTTTTCTTTTTTCCATCAACGTAGACGGCCATATCCAGAAAGACTATTTCATGTTTTTGATCCTTTTTTTCCATTGTGATTTCCAAATCTTTAATATATAAACGTTTTCGCTATATCTAGCATCATCAGGTAAAATGCAATCTCAAGTTGTTCTTTTTTTACAATTTAAATGATTTTTATTTGAGTAATAAACAAAGCAGTAAAATAAACGAAGCAATTTTTAGGAATATTGTTAATCGATAAAAACGAAAATTCCGAAAAATTCGTTTCCACTTTGTTTTAAATTTTCTATTCAAGATCGTTGAATTTAGAATTCTGAAGTTCTGAGCAACTTTCTACCGTTTCGGTAACGTTTTGGGACTTTTCTGATTCGCTAAAATGTAATTTTGCAATTGAGCAACATGACAACTGTTGACTAATATCTCAATTTCAACTCCTGGCGACGGTACTCATCAAGCGTGTGCAACAATGGCTTCCTTTGTGCTACTTGTAAAGCTTTTTTGGCACATTGCACTGTTCTATTATAAGCCAATCAAACTCTCGTGATGTGCCATAACATTTGCTTAATGGTGAATCTTTTTTCGATACCCTGCCATCCGCGTGGTTATATGTTTTCAAGTTTGCTCGATATAAATGGAACTGCATCCACTACATTTTTTTCGTATACCACGTGCGATTTTAGATGCTGGTCAAAACTAGACTTTAATGATTGCAAACAGGTCTTTAGTTCTCGTGTTGTGTAGATCACTGTAAGATACGTTATCTTCTACAGCTTTTCTTTAAGTCCAATGCTTAATTGGCTTCTCTGCTGTAAGAAAATTGTAAGTATGTCCTTCGGCTTTATCTTATCGTTTGAGTTGCATTCTGCTGTTGTTTTTGCGGCCGTTTTAGAGTCACCTAAATTTTCTCCATTTGTCTGATTAACAATGCCTGACAACCAATTTTCC
This sequence comes from Convolutriloba macropyga, assembly GCF_964194025.1. Taxonomy (NCBI): domain Eukaryota; kingdom Metazoa; phylum Xenacoelomorpha; order Acoela; family Convolutidae; genus Convolutriloba; species Convolutriloba macropyga. The sequence goes on along the minus strand of NC_134474.1, from coordinate 50,390,510 downwards.
TTCATTGATCTTTAGGTCTTCGTTTTTTATCCATTCTTTCCACTGTGAGTTCCAAATTTTTAATTTAAAAACGTTTTATTTAGTTTAAAACGAAAATTTCCAAAAATTTGTTTCCAATTTTTAATTTTCTTTTCAAGATCGTTGAATTCAGGATTTTGAAGTTCTTTGTGACTTTCTACCGATTCAGTAACGTTTTGGGACATATCAATGTTTTGATTCGCTAAAATGTTTTTTTTTCGAATTGAGATTTGACATTTCTCGTTGGTTTGTTTTTTTTGGCATGCCATGAGATTATCAAATTTGGTTTTATGTTCTCTAGTCCCGCGTACAACTTAAATACCGCCCAATCTTTTCGTTATTTTGTAAGTTTTGATGTATTAAGGTGGTATTTGCTTCAAAAGTAGCAAGTTTGCCGTTATCTTAATGGGGCTGGACATGTGCCCTCCTGTAGCAGTACGATACTTTTTTAGTTACCCTTATTGCGAAAATTAGGAAATTTTGTTCATCGGCTTTTCAGGAACTTAATTTTTCTTATAAAAAGTCGTAATGAGGTCAAAAGCATATTGAAGAAAATGGCTTGTGGAATAAAAACTATATCGGCCATTAAAAAGGGTTTGCGAATAAAAACGAGAATTAAACTTTTGAATGCTCTAGTTCTTAGTCACCTCCATTATTCGGCTACTTCACTCCGCGTTGTATCAGAAAACTTGATAACGTCTTAAGAAAAAGAACTAAGTTGGGCTGTTAAAACATGCTGCGATAAACGCAAATATGATACCACCGCAGATTTGAAACTGAAACATGAGAAACTCCAAGTTAGTTTCCTTCTAAAATCCAAAATCATAGTTTATTTCTATACAATAAATCAAAACAAGATTGCTCCATACAGAACCCTAGATTTTCCGAACTCTCAGACTATAAAGCAAAAGCGCACCTGTTTGTGGTACCAACCTGTGCGTTCCAATGCCAAATTTTCCAGGACTCAATATTTGTAATATTTATGGTTTATGGAACAATGTAATACTTAAATCAAATCTCAAATGCAACAATATCAGTCTGAAGGCTTTTAAGAAACGACTAAAAGACCATTTTCTAGCTGAATTTAGGAAGGATTCAAAACGAATCGCGTACGGTAAACTTCCATGGAATGAGTTTTTATTTGAAAGCTGACATGTTTTTGATGTGTTTCTCTTGTTCTAAATACGACGTGTTCTTTTTTTAATGAAGGAAGAAAAACTTCCTAATGGAAGAAAAAGTAAATGTGTTCTTTGTCAGGGGACTAAGCTGTACGATAATAAGTTTCAGTAATAAGTATTCGTAGAATTGTGTAAGTTAACGAGGAACAGCATTGAGTGTTGCAATTAGAAATTTTGTTTTTAATCGCTTACTATTACTTCTAATTCAGAATTCTTGTGCCATTCTACATTCTTCTTTAGATATGCCTTTTTGTTTTAGTTTTGAGCAGAATACCTCTATTGGTCGAAATTATATTAGTCCTGTGGTCTTTATAATGCGATTCTTCGCGTGGCGTATTTTTCGTCTGACTCATTTGACTTCTCGTCCTCAAAAACGGGATAAAAAGGCAACGCTCGGAGGGCATTAAGGGGTATTAGAGCCGTACCAGTCACTAAGAATGGCATTTCATGGTGTTAAGGGCTGCTCTTAATCCCCCCTCAGTCTCCCCGACCCCCCATCGCCTATACCCATAATCGAGTTTCTTACATCCTCCCGACTCTCATCAACATAATCATATGGCTAAAATGCGTTTAATCAACAACTGTTGCGATAATAGCAGTTAAATGAACTGCCAGTTTTTTATATTCGTTTCATCTACCTTCCTATTTATCTTCATAATATAAGAATGATTTTTTGAGATGTTCTCTAACATCTGTTCCATGTACGTAATACTTTCATCTATTAAATCTGGATATCTTGATTTGATTTTAATTTTTATAACAGAATGGTGCTTGTGTGTATACCAGTGTTGTAACACTCAAAGTCACAATTTACTGTGAATCTGATTGGGTTTTTAAATTGCCATTTTTTTTTCAATGTAATCTAAAATGTCATCTTGGCTGGTTATGCTTTTCAGGTTCCTCTTGGTTTTCTTTCGTATACATGTTCCGCTGATTTTGTAGTTGAACTATTTAAACATGAGTACTATTTATTTGATGATGATAACATTGACATGTTAGTCCATAACACATAATATGTTTTATATAGTAGTAATTTACAACCTTTATAATTATTATGTGAATTAGGTTTTATTCCTCTTCATCTATCTCGGATATATTAAAGTTAATATCATTCATTTTATGTAATTTTATTATATCTATGTGTATATGGAAAGTTTAATTATTATTAAAGTTCATGCCTGGGCATTTTTATAATGTTTTCAATATTTGTCGATGTTTGTTATCTTTTTCCATTGGGTATTTGTAAGCAGTTAAACACCATATTAGTCAATAATAGTTTGAATGCTCTCTTTATATAGTTTTCGTAAACTTCCAACGGCCATTTAGTTCATTTGATATTCCTGGGTTAAGTTTTTTTTTCTTTATCTTTGAGTTTTAGATAAATAAAGTTTCTGAAGACTCTGTTTCGAGGATTCTTGTCCTTTTTTGAAAAGATTTTTTAAATAAAATGTTCAAGTTTTTTATCACCGTTTCCATTTTTTCAAGATGTGTGAAATTACATTGATTTTGGATGATCTCCAATTTTTGTTATCAATTTTGTTCCGTTTTTTTTTCAACGTGGTATTTTATTTTATTTGAAGATAATTGTTATTCAAAAGTTTTTTATAAATCATATTTTCCAACATGAGTGATATTTGTCATTTTGTGTTGTTTTTAGCAAGATGATAGTTATTTTCCAATTTTTCATTATACTTCTCATTTTTTTAAGTAATAAATGATGATCTTAGTTTTACATTCAATTTTTTTGGCAAGATGATAGTGCATATCTTTTGTTTATTAATTGCTCTTGAACGTAGTTCATAGCAATTATTGTAAACGTGTGTGTCTTTTTTTATGTAATATTTTCGCTTGACAATTTTGACTTTTCGAGTGACTTTTGCGCCCTTGACTTTTTGCATTTCGCGTGATCTAAAATTCCCTCTCAATCACAATTTCAAGCAGCTGAACTCAATTGGCGGCAATTTAATACTAAAAGTCAAATGAAAAGTGCGCCGAAACTGGTGTCATTTTTAAATTTAAATCTTAATAGTGGTATATGTTAACCTCTAATGTGGTTATTTGAAGCCCACTATAGAACTTCTTAGTCCCGTTTAGGCTCCCCCCCCCCGACTGAAGCAGGCTGCAATTGATGAGAGCTCCCACTAGTCGTTCAAGAGCAATTCTTCCGACGTTGAGTCGGTTATGTTTAAAACATGTTATTTTCAGTTGTGAATGCTATTTATAGTTTTAGAGTAATTACTTTTTGTTCCCACTTTAGTAGCAAGGGGGGAACTATATACTCAACTGGGTTTTTTGTTCTGACAATTTTGGCCGATCGATATGTTCATCGTAGAGAGTTGTGAGTGGTATCATTAAAAAGCACGTACATCCTAGAATATGGAATTAAAAAGATTTCGAATTCCGTTTTACAGGGAGTTATCGAGGTTAAAAGTTGTGTGAATACTCGACAGTTTTTTTTCACATTTTCAATAATTTTTGCTAAAATTTGGCACAATTTTGAGATAGAAGGGCGTTGCTGAATTGTTTGAATGAAGTTTTTTTGGCTAAAATTTTCGATTAAACTTTTCAAAATTCGAACTTTTTTCATCAAATATGGCATAAAATATTTTTTGTCCACTTTGTTAAAGTTTGCCAAACGTAGTGATATAGAAACCTTGAAACACACTCCCTTGTCTAGATATAGTTCGTTTTTAAAGAACCTAAGGGTATTCATGGCTTTGAGGAAGAGTTCTATTAAACTTTAACTCTTGTGTTTTGCCTTCAATTATTACTTTTTGCAGTCTGATTACTAAGTCTAAGCATTCAAAGATCCAAATGGCTTATTCAAGAGGTGTAAATGAACCTGTACCGTGCATCCGGTTGTAACCTAAGGTCTCTTATGTCATTGAATGTATTTGTTTTAAGGAAATTTCAGTGATTTTTTGAACTTGTCAATTTTTGTATTATTTTAGTCAACATTTTGCTTATTCTCAGTATATACCCGTCAGCCTTTCTTCCTTATAGTGTCTAGGCCAATTTTATTTTTGTTGCGGATTGTTTTAACAGAGCGTTTTCTTGCTCTCGGTACTACGAGTTTTCATACAAAGTTTTGTAATTTTTGTGCATAATTGCCCATTTTTGCTGTTGTTTTAGTTTCTTTGGCAAATTGTCACATTAGTTAACAATCTAATTGAAAAGTTTTACAAAATTTGGAACTGAACATATTTATTGTTCTGTAACATATGGTTTTAAGGGCTTGCCCCACCGTTCTCTCAGAATTTGGTAGTTTTTATTTTTGCCCTCTATTTGTTGTTAATTTTGTTGTCGTTTGCCAAATATCGGCTAATTAAAAGTCTCAGTGGCCAATTATAGATAAATAGATGAACTTAATAACTGATACCGGTATATAGCTAATGGTTCTTTTAAATTAAATTTTAAAAAAAAGATAGTATTCTTCAACTTACCCGTTTTTGTTCTTGTTTGCGTTTTTATCGTATTTTACTATGTTGTATCTTAGCCTCAATATTGAGAGGTCTTTTAGTGTTTTGTTGAACCAAACAGTAAATTTTCTGCTGTTTAAACGTTTTGACTGATGTCTTCAGGGCTTAGACAATTTCTTTCAGAAGAATTTGGTAAAATTTAGATACTTTTCAATCTTTGTGGTTATTTTTGCTGTCTTTTTGTGATAGTCGTTTTACAAAAAGACTTTATGATGATCAAAGCAGACGCAAATGAAGATTTTTTGTTCTCGTGGTTATTTTATTATTTTAATGGCTTCAACCTTGTGGTTTCGTAAAGTTGTTTGAAATTTTTTAGTTCAGCTTGTATTTAATGTTATTTTATAGTCTATTATTTAGTCTCACTAATAACAGGCGCACTAAGTTTGCCAAGAAGTTGCGAGATAAACTCTACTTTTTTAGTGGAAAGCCCTGAAGTTTGAAAATTTTTGTTTAAAAAACGACAATGGATTTTTGAGATTCGCCAATCTTATTTCTGTTAACTTGTAGCTTAGCAGCTCTAAATACAAGTCACACCCATTATCTATTGAAGTAAGATTTGCTCATTATAACGGTTTTATTTTCCTCAAATGGTCTTTGTTCTTGGTGCGACCAGTTTTCATAAAAAGTCGTTATTTTTGCATTATCGCCCCCTTTTCTTTAGGTTTTTTCTTTTGAAAAAACTCAGTCGAAAATTTTGGATGTTTTTAGTGAATATTATTATCGTTTTCGTGCAAATTTGTTTGTGCAAGTTTTTCCTTTTTGCCTATATTTGTCTTTCTTTTTGTAGTTGCATGACATCCTGGATAATGAAAGGTCTCAATTGCTCGCTATGGAGGTATAAAAAATTCTCGCAATGATTTCATTTGATGCATAATGTTTCTAATCAATTTGAAATTATTTAAAAACAATTCATTAAACTTCGCGCTTTTGCCCATTTCTTGTCGACTTGTAACCAAGTCGCATTGAGGAAAAGTCCCATATTTTTTAGCAAAGTACAGGTTAATCTTTTTTTGTATAAGTTTTATTATGATGCTATTTTGATTTGGTTTTCAAAAAAATGGACAACGAGTTTTTTTGGTCGTAATTATTATTTGTAATTATTTGATTTTTATCGCCGTATTTTCTGGTGGTCATATTATGGCAGTCACAGGTCTCATAGTCCCTCTAAGGTAGATTGTTTTATCCATTTAGTAGTTTTTTGAACGATATGTTATGTTAATTTTTTTCATCTCTTCCTCATTTGGTAGACAATTAAGTGAAAAATGTAGATAAGCGGGGTCGGAACTGAATGTGCGAGCGTTCATTACCGAGCCTCCTTGTTTCATTTATAATAAAAGTAGGAGGTGAAACACCCTACTGCCAATGCTACCGTTACCTTTAGTAGAATAAGTTCTGATCTCTTAATTAGGAGTAAAACTCATAACTTTGCTTCTGGCGATTCATCGGTTTTATTTTCATCGTTCAGTTTTTCAAGCCTCAGACTCAGTTTATGCAAGTTTTTTTAAATAATAATTTACTTATTTTTTGTCTTTTATTCAGTTTAGTAGTCTTTTCTCTAAATCGGGGGACGTTCATTGGAGTTAATGTGTAAGCAACCCCAAACCTTGACTGCCGAGGAAAATTAACCACTGCATCAAGTGAGACAAGAAGTTTTAGTTTGTATACTTTCAAATAAGATATTATATAGTAGTTTAAGTTTTGTAATAATATAAATATACGGATACAGTTTATATTAGTGCTACCCAAAATCGGAAAATTTACCATAATAAAAACCTCAACATTAAAGTCTCACCCTATAAATGCGTTTAATTTTATTTGAGACGCGGAATAGTTTGAGATAAAAAAAACACTGTTTAAGATCGTTTTGGTGGTATTTAACCGTATTTACCATTGCTATTTGAGTATTATGGTTTCATCATGGTAAATCGCCTAATTTTGTGTATTTTGTCGAATATGCATATTTACAAATACCGTCTTAACAATAAAAAAGGTTCCATTGGCATAAAGTTCCATCCCCACCACCACCATTAGCTGGCGTTTGGTAACGTAAAGAAAACAGTTACCTTAAACAACCATGGATGACACAGATGGGTAAAAATGCTCTGAAGCTGAATGTTAGATCAGGCTCATAGTTAATATTTAGTTTCAACTGAATGAACCCACCTCTTCTCACCTCTGTCCCGTTTGCTTGTCCATTTACTTCGATACTTATTGCAGCTATTCGGAGATCTACTAAAAACAGTGAAACGTTCTTGATGAGTTATCAGTTAAACGGTCTTTGCAAAGATCTAATCTCACAAACTTGCAACCGACCTATAACAGACCGTTTGTGCCATATAATGGAAACATTTGGCCAGTAGTGGATAAAACGGGGCTTCCAGCCAACTTGATCCATTTCCCCTCGTAAAAACTCGGGGAAATGAACCAAGCCGTCTGCTAACTGGAAGCCCCGTTTTATCCACTACTATAAGTATAATTAAAAAATGAAAATTAGCCAAAATAAGCCAAACCCGCATGCCTGCGCACGCGCACAGTTGCACACAGTCTCCCTACTCAGAATTACGCGCAAGTATGCGGGTATGCGCTCAGATCTTAATTTTTTTCAAAAATTTTATTATAATTATATTTTGGCTTATCAGGGATAAGGCTTTAGATGGCAAAGCATGGACGAAGTCCCATAAGACCATAAGACTAGCGATAATGATAATGATATAAATATATTAATATTCTATTCTTCTAATAATTTCTCTATATCTATACCTTTAGCTTTTAATTTACAATATATTAGATAATATTTATAATACTCTGATTCTTCTTTAACAGGATGAATACCCTTGGCCAGATCTATATCTTTATGAGAATTTTTTATATGGCTCCTTAACCCACTAAAGTCGGTAGTAGAAGTACAATATTCACACTTAACTTTAGTTGAATTACATTCTTTACATATTGACCTCTTTTTTTCAAAACATGTTATCTGTTATATAACTCTACATTTATTACAAACTTTATTTGTTTTATCAAATTCTGATACTATATCAGCCAAAGGGACTTCACCCATATTATCCAAATTGCTTCGCAGATTAGAAGTAGGATTAGAATTAGTATTAGAATTATAATCACAATTATAAATAGGATTAGAATTAGGATTAGAATCAGAATTAGAATTAGGATTAGAACTAGAATCAAAATTAGAATTAGAATTAAAACTAGAGCTAAAGATAGAGCTAGAGCTAGAACATTTTGAAGCAGTACCTCTTAACTTAGAAGAAATTTCTTCCACACAATTACCACTTATTGTTTGATTTCCACATGCACACTTACTAACTTTTTCTTCGTTCTATTTTTTAATGAAAAAGCAAAGTTTGTGGGGTTCCACATTTATAATTACAATCTAAACATTCTATATGCAGTATTTATAAGGAATCAAATTTTATTATTTATTTATTTTTACTTATATTTATATTTATACTTATATTTATATTTATACTTATATTTATATCTATAATTATTTGTAACTAGCTATAATTCCATTTAAACTTCTAGCATGATGTTTAGAGAAGGCAAATTTAGCTAGAGTTTCCTTGCCTAAATTATTAAGAGTATTATGTTTATATCTTTTATCTAAAATCTTTTCATTACCCAATTCAGTTTCATCTACAATAAAATTTAATTTCATCTCTAAATTTTTGATTATTTTCATACAGATCATTGAAATCATCTCTACCCTTTTTGTTTAGAACTTCAGTCACTTCATCAGTATACTCTTCTTGTTGATTGGTATCACTAGCTTCATCATGCTCTTGATATGAAGGTGGTGGACCATCTTCACCTCAACCATAATTAAATAATGCACCCGTTCTTTTTATCATATGATTTGCATGTGCTGCCACGTGTGCTGCAGTTCTTACTGTTGGATTGGGTTTAATAAATTTCTATATCATAAAAAATGAAGTTATAATTCCGCCTATGGTTGATAATGTCTTCAAACCATCAGCTTTGACTATTTCTTTTGTTAAAACATCATTCTGAATTTTAATACCTCTTAAAGTAAGAAGTTTATTAAAGTAGAATATATAGTTATATTTATTAATAACAGCTCTTTCTGTAGCACTATTCATTCATGGTTTAATATAAGCTATAAGTTTATATATCTCATCACTTTCTAATTTATCTTTTAAACTAAGAGCTTTAAGGTCCATGAAACCAACTCTTAAGTCATATATCATAGTTCTATTTCTATCAATAATAATAAAAGTTTCCTCTTTCCTTTTATACTTAATCATACAATAGCGAAAAGCATCATCTGTCCCATTTGTACAATTACAATAACTATTATTTAACTCTCGAATTATACCATGGAAGTCATGCTTGCACTCATATATTTATCAAAATTCTTAAATAAATCTGCCCCATTATAAGTTGTTATATAAATAGTGTCACAATTCATTCTAGCCATATTTTCTCTCTTAGCTGGTTTATGACACATTACAATCATTTGAATATTTTTATTTCTTCCTTCTGTAAAATAATAAACTATATCCTTATTAAACTTATCACCCATATCATCAAGAACAATTACACTGTTTTCGAATTTGAGTATATTTTTCATTGTCATCATATTTTTATCACCCTTTTCAAATCCAGCATAGGGGCACCAGTCTTGTGATCAATCCAATCCTTTTCATCTTTACATACTATGATTCTTTGCTTTTGCTTTTGTCCCATCATAGACTTTTAATTTTGATCTAGATTTTGATCTTGATTTTAAATCTGATCTTGATTTTGATTCTTATTTTGATCTTGATTTTGATTCTGATATTGATTTTGATTTTGATCTAAGTATAACTTTAAATATTGTTTAACAAAATGAGTCTTTCCCGTACCAGTAGCACAATAAACAATAGTATGTAATGGCGAATTTTCAAATTCAAATCTAACTAAACTTCTCTTCATAAACCCACCAAAATTTTCTTCTAGTTTTGCATATTTATTTGGTATTGAATTATATACTATACAACAAAACATAATTACGAAAATAAATATTTTAATAGCAAAACCCGTCTCCATTTTTGTATCATATAAAAATTCTAATCTTAACTTTTGAGGAATTCAATAACAAATTTAGTGTTGATAATGAACCAATGAGTAGTATGAGAATAAAAGATATAGGTAAAGATATAAGTCTAACCCCAATAGAAATAATAATGAGAGATGAGAAACCAGAAATGATCAATGAAATCAACTTCAACATTATTGTTAATTTACACCCAACTGATGGCATTCACTGGTTTATAGTTATATGAAGGGGAGGTGGTAAAGTTTATTACTTTGATAGTTTTGATGTTGAGACTCCACCATTATTCTTAGAAGAATATGTTGATCTGGGCTCTAATGAAAGAATACAAGAATATGATGAATCTTATTGTGGTGCATATTGTTTATATATGATCTATCTTATTGATAGAAGATTTACAATATAGGGTGCTTTGGATATTCTAGTTAATCAAGTTAACTGTCCTGATGGATATAAAAATTGTCAATGTTTGAATTGTAAAGCTAAAGGTAAAGTTGGAGTTGAAGCTAATGATAATGTTAATCAGGGAAACTGCTTCGCAGATGTTAATGTTAATGATAATGTTAAACGGGAACCTGCTTCGCAGATGATAATGGTAATGATAATGTTAATGATATTACTAATGATAATGCTAATGATAATTGTGATAAAGGAGTATCCAGTCGCCCGGAGTTAGCAACCAAGCAGTAAACTATATATTCATAAACGTATTGCATATGTTATTTAACTACTGTCTTTGTACATACGTTACCAATTGGTGTGAATTGCTCACTTCAAGCAACCTGTCAGATATTCTGTTGAAGTGTTAGTAACACATTAGAACTGTGCAGATGAGTTAAAAGATAGACATGATACAGTCGCCTCGTGGCTTAATAAACGTTACTGCGCAATACAGTTTTCCTTCGTAAGTTACTGAGAATTATACACATCAGGATTCAGATACATCAAGTACTTCATCATCACACATAAATAATACAGAAACAGATGACCAACTGGTTTGGTCTAACCGTATTCATAATACATTAAATCCACAAATAGCACGCCAGTTGGCATATTCTGATACGCTTCTTATCATGGCCCAGTCAGCAAAAACTCAATTAGTAGTAAACCTGTTCTGGGAATCAGGAGCGACACCCCCGATAGAATGGAAACAATGGTTTTCCACACTAAAGATGGCGATAATGGCACGCGACAGCATTGAAGTAGACAAACTACTTAGACTGAAACCACAACCCACAGACTTCTTCTACCCCACGCTACTCACTTACGAAGAAGAATTCGAAGGAGAGAAGGAGGACGAGGCAAGAAACAGCAGAGAAATGAAAGAAGAAGAGTAGACTTCGAGGACGAATGTAAAGTAATTGAAGGAAAAGGAGCACTATTGGACAGAATACCGTGGGACGAGGCGGACACAGAAGTCAAAAGCCTCATTTATTTATCACTTGGAGCAGAAGCTAGAAGAACTTATCACCAGAAAATCCCTCACACGCAAATAGAAAAATGCACCACATACGAATTAGTACATGAACTCAACATCACATTCACAATTCCACGCAACACCACTTTCGATAGGTTCAAATTTTTCAAATCCATGCAACAATCACACGAATCATTAGAAACATTTTATAGCAGAATAACAGAGGCAGTCGCACTTTGCAAATTCAAAGATCTGGAAGAGGATCTAGTAAAGGACCTCCTCATATCAAACATGACGAACACATCCATTCAAATGGACTTACTTTCAGAAGTACGAACGCCCCAACAAGTACTTAACTTCGCCATCAACAGAGAGAGGGGCCAAGCGAACGCACAAGAGAAAAAGCGCATACAAACAACAACAACAGTTGGCCCCAAGTATCATACATCAGAAACAGACCAAGACCTCCCAACCCACAACGTACACTACAACAACCAATACTCCCAACACCAACAACTGGAAAGATAGAACCATGTTACAAATGTGGCCAATCATTCATAAAAAATCATCTGAACATGTGCAAGGCTCAAAACTTCACATGCAAGATATGCAAAAAGATTGGCCATTTCACATCACTGTGTAAAGCACCAATGCCCGAACGGAGGAACCCACCGTTCAGACAAGACATCAGAAAAACCCCTCAACCCTCAATAACAGAGCACACCACAAACAAGAAGAGTACGGCATATAAAAGAACAACAACAATGCGAAGAAGAGGAAGCAGAAGAGGAAACAGTTGACGCAGAAGCCGCGCTATATATAAAAGAGTTAATGGAAGATTGGTCATCGGTGAACACGATCAGACCAACTGGACTCAATGAAGTAAATAACGTATCGTTAAATAAAGAAACAGGAGGAGAATTCTCGGTAAAAACAAACGGCAACAACCTAGAGTTAGACTGGCTAGCAGACACGGGCTCGCCAAGATCGTTCATGCAGTACTCAAAAGCACAAGAGATCGTACGCAACCACACGTCAAGCAAAATAACAACATTCAAAATGAAAACAAGATACAAATGCTTCAACAACCAGGACATAAAAATAACAGGTGTACTACATATAACCCTCAAGTCGGGATCGTGGACTGCCAAAAATTGTAACATCCTACTGGTAAACAATCTTCCCCAAATTGAGATGGACAGAGACATTCTCCAACAACTAGGATTCCACCTGACAGCCACAAAACCAACTGGTAAGACAATTGGTCTAATATCAGACACATCAACAGAACAAAATATCAATAAATGGATATTCAAAAAATACCCACACGTATGCACTCGCCTAGGCCGCTCAAAAAACCATATGGCAAAATCAACATTTAAAGAAAACTTCACTCCAACACAACACAAAGGTAGACGAGTACCATTACATTTACTGGAACGCGTTGAACAAGAACTAGAAAACCTAATGGAGGTCAAACAAATAACTAGACTTGAAAAATGTTCAGACGAATATTTCAAAAGTCCAGTAGTAATAACAGTAAAAAAGGACAAATGTGTAAAAATAGCCTTAGATTCAAAAGAAATAAATGACGAAATACATAAAAACAAATACCAAATGCAAAGTGTCGACCATATCATAGATGCAGTAGCAAACTACGTATCCGAACGAAGCTCAGAACAGGGAATATTTTACTTCTCAAAAATGGACCTGAAATACGCATACAGTCAGATACCATTAGATCCACAGCTACAAAAACATTGCAATGTTAACATACTAGGAGGAAAAGCAACAGGTACATAAAGATTCTTAAATGGTTCTAATGGTCTAACAGATATGCCAGCAACACTTCAAAAAACCATAGATGTCACTTTGAGATACTGCCACAACAAATTCGCATTCCTCGACGATATCCTAGCAATCACGAAAGGTAGCATAGCGGACCACGAAAAAGGACTTGACAAAATACTGTACCTACTGGATAAAGAAAACCTAGCAATAAAACTACAAAAATGCGAATTCGCTAAAAAACAAATAACTTGGTTGGGCTATCAAATAACACCAACTGGTATAACACCGACGAAAAAGAAGTGTGAATCAATAAACAAATTAGAAATCCCAAAAACACTAAAACAACTCAGATCATTCATGGGAAGTATCCATCATCTAATAAAATTCACACCAAGACTAGCGGAACTTTCAGAACCACTACGACCACTATTATCGAAAAACAACACAAAATCACAAAACAAATTAGATTGGAAAGAAGAACACACAATCGCATTCGAAAACATCAAAAAAACAAATAATTAACATCACAGAGAACAAACACTTTGATATAACTAAAGAAACGATGCCAGAATAAAAAGCGATGCCAGTAAAAAAGGATTAGGCGCATGCCTAGAACAGAAACATGGACACATATGGAAACCAGTCGCTTGTGCAAGCAGATTTTTGAATAGACTAAAAGAGAGATACAGCACAAACGAACTAGAACTATTGGCCATAGTATGGGCCCTAGAACACTTCAACTATTACCTGTATGGAAAAAAAATTACTTTACAAACAGACCACCAAGCACTGCTATCAGCACTTAAAAACAACAGCAGAGGAAATAAAACATATCAAAGCAGATTATACAGATGGGTAAACAGACTACTACCTTTTAATTTCACAATAGAACATATACTGGGAAAAAACATGGGGTTTGCTGTCTACCTAAGCAGACATCCATCCGGCATTCTGTACCAACAAATGAGGACGACGAAAAATTCGTCATAAACATAATACAGGAAATAAAGCACGCCATTCCAAAACAAAACATTACTCCACTTGGTTCAACTAAACCAACTGGTAATTTCAACCAATCGGAAAGCAACACTCAAAATGAACAAAATGACGTCTTACAAGATAAACTAAGAACGCACACTGAAGAAAGCGCTTTCTGCCACAGTAATTTCAAAAACAAGTTGCTTCATTCTTCACAATCGTTATTAACACAAGTTCAACCTTAATTTATTGCCATTACAGCTCGCGCTAATCCCAAAATTAACACATTTGATATACCTATCAGAAAACGTTATCGAGCCCCCAACAAAAAGAATCTCCCAATGGAGATACACACCACAAACAAAACAACGTGCGATACAAGCACACAAACGAACCCAGACTCAAATAAAGGCAAAGGCCTCAGTGCACTCAATGAAGAAAAACATGCCTAATTATTTACGGCAATCGATAACACACCAACCCCTGAATACCGCCCGAATCTCATGAGTGTTTAACGAAGAGTTTATTGCTGAAAATTCTAAAAAGGATCTGGGGCCAATTATAGACCTGGTACTAAAACATGACTGGCTGACGCTAAAGAAAGTGAACCCAATTTTCCATAAAATTCATAGCGACTTATCAGTTACTCCAACAGGCTACTTATTATACGATAGTCGACTTGTTATACCAGCCAAGCTGCGACCAATGGTCCTCCAAAACATACGCAGCAAACACCCCGGCCAAGCGGGAATGCTTGCTCTGGCAAAACTAGTTTGGTACCCGCATATACACAGCGAGATAGTAGCACAAGCGCAGAGCTGCAAACACTGGAAAGACAAAGGTAAAAATTTAAAACCTCTTATTCCAAAAAACAATCTAGGTGTACTACCCACATTAATAGAACCAAACGAAGAAATCCAAATGGACTTCGCAGGCCCAATTCCATATAAAAACAGCACAAAAAATCATTACATTTTAGTAACAGTAGATCGACTATCAAGATACCCACATGCGGAAACTTTTTACAACTGCGACACAAACACAGTGATAGAATATCTCGAAAGCTATTGCAAATTACACTGGATACCACGCTCCATTAGATGTGATCAAGCACAAGCATTTAAAGGAAAAGAATTTGACATATTCTGCAAAAACGAAATTATATTAATACTAATACTCGCACCAGTTGGTGACCACAGGCACCGGTATGGTCGAACGACTAATGCAAACAATAAAAAGAAGGTTGGCAGTACTAGACATCGACTCCAACTGGTCAAACACAACACGAGCCAATAGGCTAACAAACATAATAGAAGACATCCGTTTATTACCTAACACCAAAACAAAAATTTCTCCATTCGAAGCACATTTCGGAAGAAAACCAAACACTGAAATATCAAAGATCACAACAAAAACATCACACAAAAACCTCACATACAAAAACGTAACAAAGTACTGTTTAGACAAAAAGCTGCTCAAGCAAAGCGCCCTCACAATGGAGGAAATCTGGAAGCGGGACGGTGAGTCCGAAGATGACCTAGACATTAGGTACAGAAGTGGAAGTGATGAAGAAGGACCCCAACCATCTCCGCAAAACAATCCAGAACCAAGCGGCAACCAGGACCAACCAGAAGTCATAAACAGTGATGACTCCGACAACATGCCCTTGGCATTAGCGCACTGAAACAAAGATTCGCCACGTAAGATATACCCATCAGAAATTCATTTTACAATAGGAGATAAAACAACAAAATTCATAAAAACACGCAAAAATGTCGCACGAAAATCACTCGCAAGAAAAACAAAAGAACCACGATACACATATGCACCACAATGGAAAATAATGCAAGACGGCACCATCACGGGATGCACACCATAACAATAGACACACCTCATAGAAAGAACACAGTTATAGGTAAAAATGGCCTAGCCATAGTAACCGAACAAAAACCAATCCCAGAAACAACAAAAGAACAACAAAAACCAAGACTAATACACTGGGTGGCATGTAAAATAAAAAACAACGAAAAAATTTTAACAATCTGTTTAGAAGAAGCGAAACAATTGAAAGCAGCAAACAAACAAAAACCAACTGTTGAACGACCAAGCAGGAGAGATATTCGAACAACGATCAAAGCTAGTGGCCCTCCAAAAGAGCGAGGAATACGCAACCAATAGATCCTTCATTCAACTAGACATAAAGTCCAACAAACCGACCGCACAGTAACCTACGAGATCGAAAGCGACAAATACACCACAAAAAATTTTGACATCAAGTGACCCAAACGAGTTTATGGTTACCTCTCCAGACAGGCCACCAATTCCGCACAACCACGAAAAGATCGACAACAAAGCAGATGAAAGCGCCAACTTCGTATCCAGCAAATCAACACGTAAAATCGACAGAGCCGTCAAAAAGATGAGAGCCCTAAAAGAAGATACGTCAAAATACAACCCTCAAGCCATATTCTTGGACCCGGACAACAACGAGCAGGATAAACAAGCGCAAACTAAGGCTATACAATTGGAACAACAAAGACTAGAAAGGGAACAGGCAAACCTGATCTCAATCACCCCAGCACCACAACATACTCCACAGGTCGAACTCACTAAAACGCACTCAAGAGAAAAAAACAGCCAATCAAAAGACGGACGACACAAACAACAACAATACACAGGACACACAAGAACCAATCACACAAGATGCGAACACAAAAAACACGAAAGACAATGAACTCCAACTGGTAAACACATTACAAACAAAAAAACAGAACTCTGTCACAAGCAGCACAACTTCCCAAGGATACTGCACGCTCCCACTATCTCCAAAAAGCGACGATATCTCTGACATAAATACAGAAGAGTTAGAACAACTAAATGAAACACTGTAACACAGCGTTTCATTTCAAAGAGGGGGAAATGTGATACAGGAGTATCCAGTGACCCGGAGTTAGCAACCAAGCAGTAAACTATATATTTATCAACACGTATTGCATATGTTATTTAACTACTGTCTTTGTACATACGTTACCAATTGGTGTGAATTGCTCACTTCAAGCAACCTGTCAGTTATTCTGTTAAAGTGTTAGTAACACATTAGAACTGTGCAGACGAGTTAAAAGATATATATGATACAGTCGCCTCGTGGCTTAATAAACGTTACTGCATAATCCAGTTTTCCTTCGCAAGTTACTGATAATTATACACATCAGGATCCAGATACATCATGTACTTCATCATCACACATAAATAATACAGAAACAGATAACCAACTGGTTTGGTCTAACCCTACTCATAATACACTAAATCCACAAATAGCACGCCAGTTGGCATATTCTGATACGCTTCTTATCAATAATGATAATGCTATTGATAATGTTAACGATTAGAATAATGATGATGACAAATATATTAGTATGTTTAGTAAAAGGGACTCACCATCTAAACAAAGAGATAAGCCTTGTTCACAATGTGGATGTGGATGCGTGAGCAGTGTTGGGGGTAAGCCAAGGGGGAACTCCCTTTGGCATGCCACGGACGGAGTCCGTTCACCAGTAAATGGTAAAGGGAATTTATTAATTAATGTTAATGGAACTCTACAATCATGGATAACTGATAGTAATATAACAGTCTATGCCCCTTCCCAGAAAACCTTAGATGCACAATAGCAAGTCCTAGTGAATGTGGTAGGACAGTCTTATTAAGGAATCTATTTATACCCGGCATACAATTTAATAGCTTATATATCATTGGTCCTACTGGCAATCAATATTATGATTTAGAGTATAAAGATATCATGTTTATTAAGGATATAAAAGAATTACCTCGCCCTGATGAATTACCAAAAAAATATAAAGAAACTCATGATATTTGATGATGTTATAGCTAAGGAACCAATTATTAATGAATACTTTTGTAGAGCTAGACATGAAAATTGTTTTATGATATATCTTAAACAAAATATATTCTCAGCAGATAGACAGAATGTTAGAGAGAACTGTAATCTATTTATTTTCTTTGAACAAACAGGCAAAGCTATATATTATGATCACTTTACTGGATATCAACTTAGTTATAATGATTTTAGTAATATATGTGAAAAGTTGTGGTGCAGGCCTTATAATTTCATTGGCATTGATAAATCTAAAAACAGATATGATTGTGGTAAACTAAGAATTAATTGGGATTAGAGAGTTTTATAGTATAAAAATATTTATAATTAAGTATAAGTCTAATTCTATGTCTAAGTCTAAGTCTTTGACTATGACTAAGTCTATGACTAAGTCTAAGTCTAAGTCTATAGCTATGACTAAAACAAATGTGAAGTAAAACTCAACACATCACCATTGAAATCAATTGGTCTTCCATACTCATCTTTAATACGAAACTCAATATATTCTATTCTATCCTCTGTTACATTTTGATATAAGATATTAGTCGGTATAATATTTATCAAGTAACCCGGTGGTTCTGTTAGAGTGAAAGTGCTATTACCCTTATCTTTAACACCAGATTTAACATTACAATAGATGTTAATGGTACTAAAACCCATAATATCAATAATCTTTTGAGATGTATATTTACCTTGTTCATATACTATTTTTCTAAAGCCTAGTAATGGGGCTATTGAATTTTCTATGTCAAAGTTAATTGCACCTTGTTTTATTTCCATTAAACATTTCATTGTATTCTTATCGGGTTCTATTATAGCATTACCAATAGTATTTTCTTTTATTAAATCTGATATTTCAGTTAATTCATATGCACCTGGTATAAACAGCCAAAATACGGGTATTTGACCATGTTTCACCTTGGGTATCATATAAAAATTGATTATTCCTTCTATTCACATTAAACACTGAGTTATAAACCGATAATCTTATTAAACCTAATTTTGATGAGTTAAGTATAGGTTCGCTAAAGTTAAACTTCTCTGTTGACTTCATCATTCTAAAGTTAAGTGAATGTTCTTCTTTAGTTTTAGTTAATGCTTCATGTATCTTTTGTAGTTCCCATAAGATTAAATTGTCAGTCATTTTTTGACTTATAAAAATGGACTTTATTTTGGATACAACTTATGGTTATAATAATGATATACACAAAAGTAAGATTATAAACTATAAACCAAATAATCTAGCGACAATGAATACGGTTATTCCCAATATTAATATCATACTCAATAGAGAAGAGAATCATTTAAATATACATGATTCATATCTAGAGATAGAGTTTGTTGTATCAGATGATGCTGGTGGCTTATTTGCTAATGATCCTAATGTCAGATTGGTTAATTATGGCATGATGGCATTATTTAGTTCAATTAAGCTTGAAACTAGTGGTGGAAGGACAATTGAATATATAGATCATTGTCATCCTAATCTATTGATGTATAAGTTATTAACTGGTACTGGTGATGAATATGAGTGGTTTTGTTAGAAATCAAGGCAATAGAGATAGTCAACTCAAAGGTGATCATGCTGCTGCAGAAAGAGGTCGTATGTATATGATGATTAAGATGAGTGATCTATTTGGGTTTGTAAATGATTTGGAGAAGATCATATACGGGTTAGGGTTTAAACTAATATTAAAAAGAAATAATAATGATAGAGCTCTATTTAGAGCTGGTGCTGTTGCTAATGATGGTAATATAGAAATTAGAGATATATCATGGTGTGTGCCCAGTATTGATCCTAGTAATGATAATAGATTTATTGTACAGAAAGGATTAAATAAAAAGAATAGTATTGATTTTAGTTATTATGAAGGAAAGACATTATACAAGAATGTACCCAATGCTACTAGCTTCTTATTTGATCTTGGTATAGAGAGTGGTATGGAAAGACCACATTATATAATAACTGGTTTTGAATATAATAATTTTAATGAACAAACTCATGATGCAAGTACATTTCATATAATGAATGTTACTGAATATTATTGTAAGATTGGTAGTGAATTTTATCCTGAGGATAGAATGAACATTATTTGTGTTACTAATAATTATAATGAGGCTTTTAAAGAGATTGTTAATTTTAATAAACATTATAATGGCTTACCTAATAATATTAAACCATATATAAATCATAGAACATTCAAAAGTAATTATAGATTATTTGTATTTGATACTAGATATCAAAATGATCATATAAGTCCACAACCAATACAACTTAATTTTAAATTTAGTGTTGCAGTTGCAGATGTTATATGTCATGCATTAGTGTTAACTAGAAAGGTTATTAGTGTTAAGTGATGGTAATAAGATGGTTGATATTCTATCTTAGTTATAGTTATAGTCAATGTTATCTGCGATGCAGGTTCCCTGATAGTCAATGTTATAGTTGTTATCTTAGTCAAACTATTTATGGTTGATATTATCCTAGTTATAGTTATTGTTATAGTCATTGTCAGAATCATTGTTATATGCGAAGCAGGTTCCCTGATAGTCAATGTTTTAGTTCTAGCTCTAGTCTTTACTCTAGTCATTATCTGAAACAAACAGTTTCCTACTAGTCACAACAATCTTTAGCATAAATAGTATCTAGTTTCTTTTTGTGCTCTAGAGTTAGACCTCTAGCTTAGAGTTTAGTCTTGGGCTTTGGCTTAGTCTTAGCATTAGGTAATGGTTTGGGTTTAGGCTCAGTCTTAGTCTTAGCTAATGGCTTAACGACAAAGGGATTATACTTTTTAACTTCCATTATTTTTTATATAAAAATATGAGTAACTTTAGTAAGTTTAAAACTAATTCTTATTGTGTTGATGGTAGTCATTATAGTGGTACTAAAAGTATAAGAGGGGTTGTTTCAGCCAAAGGAACTAAGATGTTAAAGGGTAATTGTGTTAAGGGTAGAAGGAATAAGTCAATAACAGTATCTGATGCAACAATAGAAGCAGAGGGATTGAAAGATTTCTTTAAAAGTGTAGGTAGAGCAACAGTTAACGTTGGAAAGAAAGTTGCTAATAATCCTGTAAGTGCTTTAGAGATTGCAAGTAAAATAGGAAGTGCAGCTGCAACTAGAAACCCTAACGCAGCTCTAGCAGCCACACCTGATTTAATTAAATTTGCAAATACTGGTGAAGGTATAAGAGTAGTACAGAAAGGTAAAGGGCTATATTTAGGTGCTAAGAAGAGATAGTTTAATTATATTAGAGTTTAAATATTAGATTTTAAATTTAACTATGACTATGACTATAGCTATAATTGTAAGTCTATGACTATGGCTATAACTATGATTATAAATATGGCTATTTCTATATTTAACGGTAAATATTAATACTAATATTATTATTACTAAATACATTATTATAACTAAACACTAATAACCTTATTTTAAAAAAATACTCAATTTACTTTTCTTATTCTTCTTATATTCCTCATATAACTTAACTAATTTATTATATTGATCATTATCTATTAGTTTGTTAAACTTATCATTAAACTGTTTACTTAAAATTTTCATTTGTGAATACTTTATAATTCTATTTCTTATTTTAGTATTGATTGTTTTTGATAATGAACCACAAACAGTTGTTGTAGCAAAAGCTGTGGGTATAGAATAAGGTAATCCTATACCTGTTAATGCAACTGATGTTGATGTTGCAGTTGTTGCTATTGATGATAATAGTATTTCTGTTGTCTCAGCTATAATAATGTAATTCTTATATCTACTCAACTTCTTATTATAGTTATTAGTTTCTGTTTCATAATAATTTCTAATATCTTTTATAATGTTAATACTATTATTAAATTTATTATTAGCTAGGATTTTTTCATTTATCAATCTTTCTGATACAGATGATAGATCTAGGTAAAGTAACCTCTCACTCGGTGCTGTTGGTCGACTCATTTTCAGTAGTAAAATAACTCTCAAGCTCTTTCATTATATCTGCATGATTAAAATCATAATGCATCTCAAGTCTTGCTTGTTCTTTGTTGTCTACTAGCTTACTTTCAAGTAATATAGCTATCATATATTTTACTATTGTCTTTTTATTCTTTATAAGGGCTTCATCTCTAAAAGAATTAGTCTTTTTATTAACTTCTTTAAACCCCCATAGACCAGTAGTGAACATATCATCTAGGTGAATGTTAGTATTATTCTGATTAAATTTATTATTATCAAATTCTTGTTTTAATAGAGATAGTATCAGCTGCAACCTTACTACTACTAAAGTATTTGTAACTTCATTTGCTGATTTAATAAACTAATTAATTAGTTCTTCATTAACTTGTATTTTGTTTAGTTGTAATGTTTTAGTTGTAACTTTATCAAAATCACCTTTTCTTAGTTCAGTTATATTTTTACTTAAAATTTCTATTAGAAGAGGATAATAAGTTATTGTCACAATACTCCTTATTAACAACATCTTTTTCATCTATGAGAGGATGTACATTTGTAATTTTATAGGAATCCTTCATGTGAATGTTATCATTATCTTCTAAGAATAAACCACGAGCTTTACTTACTGTTAAGTTGCTTGTTGATCCGTGAAGCGGGTTCCCCGATTGATGATGCCAGTGCTCAGTGGATCTATTTGCTTGTTTAAATCTATTTCTTGTCATCTTTGTATTTGTTTACAGAAAGAAATATTTTCTTCGTAGCTGACCGGAGTTCTATCTGCGAAGCAGGTTCCCTGATCCGTGAAACGGCTTCGCCGATCTACGTAGCTGACCGGAGGTCTATACCTAATGATTCCAAAACCTTATTATTAGATTCATAGTTAAACTCGGATTTTAATAGTTCCTGTTCATATTTACCTTTTATTATCTCTCCATTAATATCTTCTACTCTGTATGTTGGTGGTTGTGTTTTTAAAACTTCATTAATTTTAAATAATTCTCTATTCCAGTTAGAAGCATATCCTTTAGAGAAAATGTTACGTTTGTCAGCATTCCTAACATAATCACCAACTTTAAGTTTATGTTTAATATTCTTAAAACTAAAAGAGTATCTAACCTTATCAGGATTATTAGAAGTATCAACGGGTGTCATTGATTGTTGAATGAATGTTATTGGTATTTGTTACAACAGCATCATTTAATATATTTACCCAATTACCATCACCATTGATGAACATTGGTTTATTAATTATGTGTAATAAAGTTCTATTAAATCTCTCTATAAATACAGCCTTTTAAATCACTATAAGTAGAATATAGTTCTGTCTCATATTCTTTAAGTAAAGATTTAAATGTTTTATTGTAAAACTCACTACCTCTATCTACCCATAACTTTTCTGGTTTGCGATCGGGGAACCCGCAACTATGTTGATCTTCGAAGCCACCTTGTGGACTTTCAGAACCACCCTGTGGACCTTCACCTAATACTATTTTAAAGCCATTAGTTATAGATAAACCAGATTTATTCTTCAATGGAATAGCCCAAGCATATTTTGTGAATATATCTATAACTGTTAATATAAATTTATAATTGTCATTGTATTTACTTAGAGATGATTTGTCTATCAAATCAGCTGACCATGTTTCATCTTTATATAATGGTATTCTTCTTTCTCTTCTAAACTTTGTGATTTGGGGGCTAAATACTTCTTTAGCTAATAGTTGTTGTTTATTTTTAATTGTGCCTTGTTGTTTTTCCACCATTATTTATTTACCATAATTAAAAACAAAATTATCTAGTTGTTCTTGATTAATAATTTTCATAGATAATAATTGTTTAGATATATTTAACATTTCATTATATAATCCATCATGACAAGCTTTTGTTTCTAGCATAAGTAATTATAATCTTTCTACTGAATTATTTGGGTCTGTTTTGCTAAGACGTCTAGCTTCTATTTGTTTATCAGTCTCACAATCAGTTTCTTCCTCTCCTTCTTCTTCTTCTTCTGCCCCTTGTTCATAGTCACTAGTATTATGTCGATATATTTCATCTTCGCTGGAGGTTGGTTTTGATATTACCTAAGAAGTGGGTTCACCGATACTAGCAAACATTCTTCTTATAAGTTTTGATCTATTACTTTTAGTATCTCTTTGTTTATAACCAATACCCTTTTGAAATAGTTTTATTTTGTCTTCATCGCCTTTTATGTCTCTTTCGGTTACATCTTTACTGGTAATAAACATAGCAAAGCCCTTAGAAAAATCATAGACTTTACCTTTCACTTTTATACCATCTTGTACTAGAGATACATCTATATCATTTATTTTAATTTTGTTTGAATTTGCATCAACTGATATTAATTGGAATTGTTTATTTGTTTGTTTACCCATTTCTAACAAAATATCAATCATCTCATTGTCTACAGCAAATGTTTCGCCTCTATCATCTTTTAATGTTACGGGTGGATCGGGCATGGGTGTTAAGAGAGCAGCCCGTTCATCAAGAAAGCTGCTTTGTTGATGGTGTCCTAGACTCTCTAAAGCATTAGTATTACTGTCTAGCGCGGCTAAAGTTTTGTTTTGAAGAGCTTGCATTGTTTCAGCGTTTTTATTCAAAGTTTTAGTTAGAGGATCAAATAAATCTTCTATCTCACCATAATATTCTTGTTGTCTTAATTTATCTTCTAATCTATTTCTTCTGTTTTGTTTTTCTAGACTGTTTAAGTTTATCTAGCTTAGTCGTTTTTTATATATTGAAAATGTACGAATTAGATCTATAATATAAAAACAATATTGTACTATGTATGAATTAGATCTATAATTATACTAACTACTAATTATTTTTATATTCACAGATCATTATATAGTTTAATTGCAGCTCCAATTAACTTTCTATCATCATTAATAGTTAGTTCTAAAATATTATTTTTAAATTATTCTAATGATTCTTTACTTACATCTAACCCTAATTTTATTAATAGCTCTAAAGTAGTATTATTAATTTTATTTACTAGATCTCTTTTGAATAGATATAGATTCTCATCATGAGGATAACTTTTAATATTATTTACATAGAATCTTTTATCATCAAATGTGTTTAGACTAATCTTACTTGTTTTTGTTGTTGTCATGTTATCACCAACTTTTTGTATTCTACATTCGTCTACAGTTCAGTGTACAGTTCAGTCTACTGTGTGTTAAACATTAATGCATTATAATACTCTTCGTGTTTAGCATTGTTACAATTCTTTATTTCATTCTTTAGTTTTATTTGGGTAATCTTTAAAGCTATATGTCTTTGGTGACAGGGCTATCAACTCTTCTATTATTCTACTTCCCAATTCATGTTTGAATTTACCTGGAACTTTATTATTAGTTTTGATTGGTGGATCTAGATTGGACAGATCCATATGTTCATTGTCAACCTTACCCTCTCTAAAGCTTAATACAAAGCTATCAGTATCCATATAATGAAGTTGTAGATCTTTGAGAGATGGCTGAAGAGTATTATAGAATACATCATATATGTGTAATTTAAATTCTAATATAGTAACACCTATATATACTGGAGAATCATATTCTATTTTTTTCTTTATATATTCAATTTGGCTATAATCCTTATATCTAGTTATATTCTTAAATGTCGGTTTACTTATACTTTTCATTATCTTTTCTTCATCATGATTGAACTTACTTTGAAGGAAGTGTAGAGGATTCCTGAACATTCTTCCATATAGTGAGTTGTTCAATAATTTCCTTGCATCCTTTTCCGCTTCAATTTTAGCTGTTGCTCTTTTATTAGTATTGTTTTGAATATAGTCTCTTCATATGTAATCTTGTTTAAATTGAATTACTCTTGAGTTTTAGTTACTTTTACACCCATCTTAACATAGAACTTTAACATTCAATAATGAACCATATATTCTGTCCTGTTGTTTTGGTCTAAGGTTAATTTTTCTGATCTTGCCTTGCCTCCATCTCTTTCTCTATAGCCTAGCTCATTATCATCTCTTTGCTTCAACGAAATCATCTAGCATTTGCTTATCTTGTAATGTATCTAATGTAACACCACTTGACATTAACCAGCAATCAAAACTATAGCCCGGGAGACTAACATAGTGTAGAGGGTTGTGACCGAATTCTTTCATACTTAATTTAACATATTCATTCATGCAGTAGTCTAATATTTTCACATCATTTTGTAAATACTCTATAGTTAGATCTTTGCCAGTTTTATTATTGTTGTCTTTATTAAAGTTATCGACTTCCTCTTGTGTTAGTAATTTATTAGATAGAGAGGATTTGAAGTCTTCTATATTTAGATTACCTATAAGATTATTATAGGTAGCTTTGCTAACACTGGCAGCTTTGCTGTCATACGACTCTAAACCAAAGTATTCATATGGATATAATGTTTTAGTTTTACAACCGTATATCTTTGTCATTTGATCTAGAGGCATAGCTAAGAAGTTATAACTATCTAAGAATTTAAGACAACCAATGCTAAACATCTTAGACTTACCAGCAGCTAGTGGTATGTTACCTACTTTTCTTTTATCATTATTCTGTAGTTCATTAAATAGTTTTATCTTTAAATAGTTCACTATATAGTAGATTGAAATCATGGGAATGCAGTTTTGTTAATTGTATCTTAGATTACACATTCTTCATGCTGGTCCTCTATATTTACCAGTTTCATGACAGTTATCTCTTACCTTATTAATACATGTTTTGCGGCATATATGACAAGTGTTATTGGTTTCATGATATAATTCATCTTCTTCTGTAAATATCATCTTTTCATTATGCTTTAAATATTAACTAAGATGTTAAAGGGTAATTGTGTTAAGGGTAGAAGGAATAAGTCAATAACAGTATCTGATGCAACAATAGAAGCAGAGGGATTGAAAGATTTCTTTAAAAGTGTAGGTAGAGCAACAGTTAACGTTGGAAAGAAAGTTGCTAATAATCCTGTAAGTGCTTTAGAGATTGCAAGTAAAATAGGAAGTGCAGCTGCAACTAGAAACCCTAACGCAGCTCTAGCAGCCACACCTGATTTAATTAAATTTGCAAATACTGGTGAAGGTATAAGAGTAGTACAGAAAGGTAAAGGGCTATATTTAGGTGCTAAGAAGAGATAGTTTAATTATATTAGAGTTTAAATATTAGATTTTAAATTTAACTATGACTATGACTATAGCTATGACTATAGCTATAATTGTAAGTCTATGACTATGGCTATAACTATGATTATAAATATGGCTATTTCTATATTTAACGGTAAATATTAATACTAATATTATTATTACTAAATACATTATTATAACTAAACACTAATAACCTTATTTTAAAAAAATACTCAATTTACTTTTCTTATTCTTCTTATATTCCTCATATAACTTAACTAATTTATTATATTGATCATTATCTATTAGTTTGTTAAACTTATCATTAAACTGTTTACTTAAAATTTTCATTTGTGAATACTTTATAATTCTATTTCTTATTTTAGTATTGATTGTTTTTGATAATGAACCACAAACAGTTGTTGTAGCAAAAGCTGTGGGTATAGAATAAGGTAATCCTATACCTGTTAATGCAACTGATGTTGATGTTGCAGTTGTTGCTATTGATGATAATAGTATTTCTGTTGTCTCAGCTATAATAATGTAATTCTTATATCTACTCAACTTCTTATTATAGTTATTAGTTTCTGTTTCATAATAATTTCTAATATCTTTTATAATGTTAATACTATTATTAAATTTATTATTAGCTAGGATTTTTTCATTTATCAATCTTTCTGATACAGATGATAGATCTAGGTAAAGTAACCTCTCACTCGGTGCTGTTGGTCGACTCATTTTCAGTAGTAAAATAACTCTCAAGCTCTTTCATTATATCTGCATGATTAAAATCATAATGCATCTCAAGTCTTGCTTGTTCTTTGTTGTCTACTAGCTTACTTTCAAGTAATATAGCTATCATATATTTTACTATTGTCTTTTTATTCTTTATAAGGGCTTCATCTCTAAAAGAATTAGTCTTTTTATTAACTTCTTTAAACCCCCATAGACCAGTAGTGAACATATCATCTAGGTGAATGTTAGTATTATTCTGATTAAATTTATTATTATCAAATTCTTGTTTTAATAGAGATAGTATCAGCTGCAACCTTACTACTACTAAAGTATTTGTAACTTCATTTGCTGATTTAATAAACTAATTAATTAGTTCTTCATTAACTTGTATTTTGTTTAGTTGTAATGTTTTAGTTGTAACTTTATCAAAATCACCTTTTCTTAGTTCAGTTATATTTTTACTTAAAATTTCTATTAGAAGAGGATAATAAGTTATTGTCACAATACTCCTTATTAACAACATCTTTTTCATCTATGAGAGGATGTACATTTGTAATTTTATAGGAATCCTTCATGTGAATGTTATCATTATCTTCTAAGAATAAACCACGAGCTTTACTTACTGTTAAGTTGCTTGTTGATCCGTGGAGCGGGTTCCCCGATTGATGATGCCAGTGCTCAGTGGATCTATTTGCTTGTTTAAATCTATTTCTTGTCATCTTTGTATTTGTTTACAGAAAGAAATATTTACTTCGTAGCTGACCGGAGTTCTATCTGCGAAGCAGGTTCCCTGATCCGTGAAACGGCTTCGCCGATCTACGTAGCTGACCGGAGGTCTATACCTAATGATTCCAAAACCTTATTATTAGATTCATAGTTAAACTCGGATTTTAATAGTTCCTGTTCATATTTACCTTTTATTATCTCTCCATTAATATCTTCTACTCTGTATGTTGGTGGTTGTGTTTTTAAAACTTCATTAATTTTAAATAATTCTCTATTCCAGTTAGAAGCATATCCTTTAGAGAAAATGTTACGTTTGTCAGCATTCCTAACATAATCACCAACTTTAAGTTTATGTTTAATATTCTTAAAACTAAAAGAGTATCTAACCTTATCAGGATTATTAGAAGTATCAACGGGTGTCATTGATTGTTGAATGAATGTTATTGGTATTTGTTACAACAGCATCATTTAATATATTTACCCAATTACCATCACCATTGATGAACATTGGTTTATTAATTATGTGTAATAAAGTTCTATTAAATCTCTCTATAAATACAGCCTTTTAAATCACTATAAGTAGAATATAGTTCTGTCTCATATTCTTTAAGTAAAGATTTAAATGTTTTATTGTAAAACTCACTACCTCTATCTACCCATAACTTTTCTGGTTTGCGATCGGGGAACCCGCAACTATGTTGATCTTCGAAGCCACCTTGTGGACTTTCAGAACCACCCTGTGGACCTTCACCTAATACTATTTTAAAGCCATTAGTTATAGATAAACCAGATTTATTCTTCAATGGAATAGCCCAAGCATATTTTGTGAATATATCTATAACTGTTAATATAAATTTATAATTGTCATTGTATTTACTTAGAGATGATTTGTCTATCAAATCAGCTGACCATGTTTCATCTTTATATAATGGTATTCTTCTTTCTCTTCTAAACTTTGTGATTTGGGGGCTAAATACTTCTTTAGCTAATAGTTGTTGTTTATTTTTAATTGTGCCTTGTTGTTTTTCCACCATTATTTATTTACCATAATTAAAAACAAAATTATCTAGTTGTTCTTGATTAATAATTTTCATAGATAATAATTGTTTAGATATATTTAACATTTCATTATATAATCCATCATGACAAGCTTTTGTTTCTAGCATAAGTAATTATAATCTTTCTACTGAATTATTTGGGTCTGTTTTGCTAAGACGTCTAGCTTCTATTTGTTTATCAGTCTCACAATCAGTTTCTTCCTCTCCTTCTTCTTCTTCTTCTGCCCCTTGTTCATAGTCACTAGTATTATGTCGATATATTTCATCTTCGCTGGAGGTTGGTTTTGATATTACCTAAGAAGTGGGTTCACCGATACTAGCAAACATTCTTCTTATAAGTTTTGATCTATTACTTTTAGTATCTCTTTGTTTATAACCAATACCCTTTTGAAATAGTTTTATTTTGTCTTCATCGCCTTTTATGTCTCTTTCGGTTACATCTTTACTGGTAATAAACATAGCAAAGCCCTTAGAAAAATCATAGACTTTACCTTTCACTTTTATACCATCTTGTACTAGAGATACATCTATATCATTTATTTTAATTTTGTTTGAATTTGCATCAACTGATATTAATTGGAATTGTTTATTTGTTTGTTTACCCATTTCTAACAAAATATCAATCATCTCATTGTCTACAGCAAATGTTTCGCCTCTATCATCTTTTAATGTTACGGGTGGATCGGGCATGGGTGTTAAGAGAGCAGCCCGTTCATCAAGAAAGCTGCTTTGTTGATGGTGTCCTAGACTCTCTAAAGCATTAGTATTACTGTCTAGCGCGGCTAAAGTTTTGTTTTGAAGAGCTTGCATTGTTTCAGCGTTTTTATTCAAAGTTTTAGTTAGAGGATCAAATAAATCTTCTATCTCACCATAATATTCTTGTTGTCTTAATTTATCTTCTAATCTATTTCTTCTGTTTTGTTTTTCTAGACTGTTTAAGTTTATCTAGCTTAGTCGTTTTTTATATATTGAAAATGTACGAATTAGATCTATAATATAAAAACAATATTGTACTATGTATGAATTAGATCTATAATTATACTAACTACTAATTATTTTTATATTCACAGATCATTATATAGTTTAATTGCAGCTCCAATTAACTTTCTATCATCATTAATAGTTAGTTCTAAAATATTATTTTTAAATTATTCTAATGATTCTTTACTTACATCTAACCCTAATTTTATTAATAGCTCTAAAGTAGTATTATTAATTTTATTTACTAGATCTCTTTTGAATAGATATAGATTCTCATCATGAGGATAACTTTTAATATTATTTACATAGAATCTTTTATCATCAAATGTGTTTAGACTAATCTTACTTGTTTTTGTTGTTGTCATGTTATCACCAACTTTTTGTATTCTACATTCGTCTACAGTTCAGTGTACAGTTCAGTCTACTGTGTGTTAAACATTAATGCATTATAATACTCTTCGTGTTTAGCATTGTTACAATTCTTTATTTCATTCTTTAGTTTTATTTGGGTAATCTTTAAAGCTATATGTCTTTGGTGACAGGGCTATCAACTCTTCTATTATTCTACTTCCCAATTCATGTTTGAATTTACCTGGAACTTTATTATTAGTTTTGATTGGTGGATCTAGATTGGACAGATCCATATGTTCATTGTCAACCTTACCCTCTCTAAAGCTTAATACAAAGCTATCAGTATCCATATAATGAAGTTGTAGATCTTTGAGAGATGGCTGAAGAGTATTATAGAATACATCATATATGTGTAATTTAAATTCTAATATAGTAACACCTATATATACTGGAGAATCATATTCTATTTTTTTCTTTATATATTCAATTTGGCTATAATCCTTATATCTAGTTATATTCTTAAATGTCGGTTTACTTATACTTTTCATTATCTTTTCTTCATCATGATTGAACTTACTTTGAAGGAAGTGTAGAGGATTCCTGAACATTCTTCCATATAGTGAGTTGTTCAATAATTTCCTTGCATCCTTTTCCGCTTCAATTTTAGCTGTTGCTCTTTTATTAGTATTGTTTTGAATATAGTCTCTTCATATGTAATCTTGTTTAAATTGAATTACTCTTGAGTTTTAGTTACTTTTACACCCATCTTAACATAGAACTTAAACATTCAATAATGAACCATATATTCTGTCCTGTTGTTTTGGTCTAAGGTTAATTTTTCTGATCTTGCCTTGCCTCCATCTCTTTCTCTATAGCCTAGCTCATTATCATCTCTTTGCTTCAACGAAATCATCTAGCATTTGCTTATCTTGTAATGTATCTAATGTAACACCACTTGACATTAACCAGCAATCAAAACTATAGCCCGGGAGACTAACATAGTGTAGAGGGTTGTGACCGAAT
This sequence comes from Convolutriloba macropyga, assembly GCF_964194025.1. NCBI lineage: Eukaryota > Metazoa > Xenacoelomorpha > Acoela > Convolutidae > Convolutriloba > Convolutriloba macropyga. Next base: position 50,358,732 of record NC_134474.1, on the reverse strand, counting down.
TCTTTCATACTTAATTTAACATATTCATTCATGCAGTAGTCTAATATTTTCACATCATTTTGTAAATACTCTATAGTTAGATCTTTGCCAGTTTTATTATTGTTGTCTTTATTAAAGTTATCGACTTCCTCTTGTGTTAGTAAATTATTAGATAGAGAGGATTTGAAGTCTTCTATATTTAGATTACCTATAAGATTATTATAGGTAGCTTTGCTAACACTGGCAGCTTTGCTGTCATACGACTCTAAACCAAAGTATTCATATGGATATAATGTTTTAGTTTTACAACCGTATATCTTTGTCATTTGATCTAGAGGCATAGCTAAGAAGTTATAACTATCTAAGAATTTAAGACAACCAATGCTAAACATCTTAGACTTACCAGCAGCTAGTGGTATGTTACCTACTTTTCTTTTATCATTATTCTGTAGTTCATTAAATAGTTTTATCTTTAAATAGTTCACTATATAGTAGATTGAAATCATGGGAATGCAGTTTTGTTAATTGTATCTTAGATTACACATTCTACATGCTGGTCCTCTATATTTACCAGTTTCATGACAGTTATCTCTTACCTTATTAATACATGTTTTGCGGCATATATGACAAGTGTTATTGGTTTCATGATATAATTCATCTTCTTCTGTAAATATCATCTTTTCATTATGCTTTAAATAATTCTCTGTTTCTTTTTCTAATAGATCTCTAGCAAATATTTTGATGCAGTCTAGATCAAAGTAGTATTTGAAATTACTTTGCCAGATGTAGCTAATACTTATTGGTATGTGTTCAGCTATTACATATTTATAGTCATTAGATGCGACTTCAACAATGCAACATTCTATATCAGCAGTTATAATATTTTTTATATTCTGGCGCTTATGTTCATTTATAAAAGTAATGTTTTTCCTTGGGACAAACAATCTCTGGTTTGAAAGAGTGGCTACATTAATGTTTATCATATTTAATTTGAGAGTTGAACCAATATGTGCATCTATTACAATAATAGAATTTGTGTTGGCTCTTATTCGGTCGATCTAACAATGTTTCTATGTTTTTAATTAGGGCACAGTGTTCTGTTTGTCCATTTGCCCAAACTAATATTCTAACATCTTTTAGATCCTTATCAAAGTCATCCACTGATTTAAGCAATTCAACTTTACCATCACCGCGGGGTGTGTATATCCAAATATTAATATTATATAATTTTTGTATTCTTAATATGTAGCCGAAGTCATTTTCATGTTGTTGTCTTGGTGCAATTAGTTTATTCTGGTATTTACTTTCACGTGTTGCGTGGTCCGTGGCAGGAGGTAGCCAAGCAGAAATAGTTAGTTGCAAGCAATTGTATTTGCAATTGCGTATATTTAATTTTGATTGCGAGTTTTTGCGACCGGGTGGTAAATCTATATAACTACCAATAGATGCTTTAGTTGGTTCAATATCTATCTGAGTACTTCTTAATCCGAGAAACTCAAAGTCATAGCCATAGCGTTCATATATTTCCTTTTCAAAGTTTAGCCGTTGTGTGAAGTCTCCATTTTCATATATTGCGTTTTTAATAATATAGTCAGTGTTGAAAAATTTTTTAGTAGTTTTAATTTCTTCTTCGGTTCCCTTTTTGTACTCACACTCGGGTGTGATCTTATATTAAAAACTCTTAGCTTTTATAAACTGGTAACAGTTTTTAATTTCTTCTAAAGAGTTATTGATAGCTTCATCTATATCTTCGATGTAGTTTCCAGCTTTATCAGTAATATAAAATTATTTCATGTTCTGCCCAGAGTTTATATCAAAGTATTCTGTGTTTTCTAGATACCTACGATTATGACTATATGAGTGAGTAGTTAGGGCTGTTTTATTTTTAAATTCTGCATGACATTCTTTACATTCATACTTAATTCTGCTGTCGATATCTTCAGTTTTAGGTTTAGTGATGGGTTTAGTTTTAATAATATCTTTGGTGTTATCTTTAGGTGTACTCTCAGTTTTAGGCTTACTCGCAGTTATAGGTATAGTCTGTTTGGGGCTTAGTTCTGAGGAAGTAATATTCTTCTGAGTCATACACTCTCTCCATGTTTTCAGGTATAACCCTTTCAGCTTTGGGTCTAATATCGATTGGGGATTCATCATCAGAGACAAACATTTTCTCTAACAATTCTTTGTTTAGAATCATATGATTGATGTCTGTATAAACAGTTTTTTTCAAAGGATAAATTGCATACATCGCAGAAGTTTACATTACTGTTAGTTGAGTGAGACATGGTGTATTTTATTAGGGAAAATTTTGAAAATAATTTTTCGAAAGTGAAAAATGAAGTGTGCTAAGTGTAAAAATAAGCATTGGAAAGAATGTTGTAATGATTGCAAAGAGTTAGAATATTGTTGTTATATATGCTATGATATAGTTAAAGTAAAAGATTATATTAAATATTTGGGTGACCATTATGCCAATCCAAATCATTATCTAGAGTGTAATATGTGTATAAAGTATATAAGCATATTTCTTTCCTGAGGTTTAGAAATGGAAGATGCAGGTTGTGCATCTATCTTAACAGATATAGATTTGGTCTTACTAGAAATCAATTCAGACAGCATGTTTATAAATATAATATCGGCGAAGTGGATTCAACCTGATAGGCGAAGCCGTTTCACGGATGGAGAAACATGGACGAAGACCCATCTGTGAAGCAGGTTCCCTTTGATTTAGATCTATTGTATTTTTGCGCGTGTGGGCGGATTATAAGGCTTAATTTTGATATTTGGAAAAAATATGTAATATTAGCTTTAGTATAATATCTTTAGTTTTTTCTCCCCGAATCTGGCGAATAATTAATGGTAAATTTCCGAGTTTACCATACTATCACCGACAGCTGTGACTATTGCACTGAAGTCCTAGAATTTCTATTTTCGCAGGGAAATAGTTGCTTTTGCTGGCTTCAGTGAAGCCTAAGCCTAAGTCTAGTTCGATATTGGAGTTATTGAATCCAATTGAGAAACAGAAAGTTGTTTATTAAATTGAATCAGATTTATAATATGAGTTGTTTTGAAAGCGCCCCCTTGACAATGAGGTTCGCTACAAACTTGAAATTTGGTTGACAGTTACTTCAGGTCATCCTTAACAAATTGTTACGAGCCGAATTCGCAATTTCGAATTATCAGTTGAGTTATTAATGAAAACTCAACAAAAATTTGATTGTTTCAATTTGAATTATTTTGTTATTCTGAGAGAAACAAGTTTGTTATACAGCAAAGCTGAGCAATTAGTCAAAAAGGCTAATTGAGCAACAAGTAATGCAATGGTAATGTACAGTATAGCGGATAATACAGTTCACAGCAGTTAACTGCAAAAACACAATATCCGGACAGATTTGAAACCGCTGAAACGAACTGGGTGGTGTAAAGTTTTCCTTAATTTTGCTAGGAGAGCAGCCGTTACAGGGCAGGTTGAAACTTTGCATAGTTATAGCCAATTTATAGAGCTACAATTTGTAGGAGCGGGAATTCCTCATTTCGGTTTATAAATTGAGTTAGTAACAAAATTCGAGTAAAAAAAGTTTTATTCAGTAGAGGGATATTAATATTAGCGGATATCAATATTAATTTGTCAGTAGTAAGGATACCAATATTATTGTATCAGTAGTAAGGATATCAATATTAATGTATCAGTAGTAAGGATATCAATATTAATGTATCAGTAGTAGGATATCAATATTAATAATAAATATATTTCTCAATAACCAATCATTTGTTTATCATTTATGAAAATTGTAATTCTGTCATGCACCTCGACTGTAGCTGGCTTTCCTTCTGAACCTCTGCTAAGAACTTTGGCAGAAATTTTTTCCATTCCGAATAGTAGTCTGTTGAGACTAGGATCCTTGGATAGTTTTCACATGCTTGAGAGAATTTTATGTAACTCTGGATAGTAGAGTAGGAATATCCTTTATCGTTCAGCAGTTGTTTCCAGGGAATATCCTTATTGTTCTCTTGATGATTTTGTTTCACTTTCCCCCATATGTATGCTCTGTCAGAAATTGTCAGTAGATATAAACGATTCAGCTTTCCCTCCATGTTATTGACTGTGGTGAGATAAGACTCAAATTCACCAACATTGAATGAATTCCTGAGTTTATCACGAAATGATAAATATTCTGGTACATTCACTTCAAACTTGTCGAGTGTTTCCTGATGCTCGTTTTTTTAGTAGGTCCTTCTTGAACTTGGAGAGGAATAACTGGAAGAGTTCTGTTTTAGTTCGTTTTCCAGTCTCACTTTCATGTTCAGCGGTGTTGTCGGGTATGCATTTGTTCTCCTTACAAAATGTAATCATTTGAGTTGTTATATTAGTCAACTCGTTTAGATTTTCTTCTGATGAAGAAGTGCTTGATAAAGCTCCAGTTATTAAAGTCTCGTCAAATGACGAAAATTGTTTAAAATTTTTCGCTAGTTTTTGTAATGAAGTGAAACTCTTGATGAATAGCCAAAAAGTGCCGTGGAGAATAAAGGTCCCCACATGGAGAATTATTCTAGAACAATCTTTTTCTAGAATATTCGGACATGACTTAAAATTAGTTATCCTTTTCAAAGTAATTACCTGTTTTAAAGTGAAATAATAATTATATCCTTCTATTAAATTGAATGCTTTGTATAATCTATTAAAAATTAAATAAAAATTTTAGTAAATACCCAACTTGCAAGCTAATATTTAAGTATGTCTTATTTTCGAAATTTTCACTCGTTTGATATCGTTCGGCTAATGGTGATGGTCATTTCTGTTAATGACGGCGGCCATTTTAGCATGACATGCCATTTTCCTTTTCATCATTTATTGAACTGTTTTTAGACTGAGCAATTTAATGAAGTCGGCCATTTTAGCATGACATGCGCTTTTCCTTTCCATCATTTAATGAACTGTTTTTAGACTGAGCAAAGTGGGCGTGTATTGTGTATATAGTTTTACTTATAGTAGTGGATAAAACGGGGCTTCCAGTTAGCAGACGGCTTGGTTCATTTCCCCGAATTTTTACGAGGGGGAAATGGATCAAGTTGGCTGGTGGCTGGAAGCCCCGTTTTATCCACTACTTTGGCCTTAGGTTAGGTGGAACACATGACGTTGGAACTAGTGAAACTAGATAAGATCTGTCATCATTTAGTTGAAGGATTGAACTAGATCTGACGAACTTGAACAATTGAGAGTTTCATGTACTGTTTGCATGATTTGAATTTTGCCTCAGTATTCTTGCTTTAACACACCTACAACGCATTGTTGGCAGCTTTGTTTATAGTAACTATTTAGACAAACAAACTCGAGATACTGACATTTATTCGATTGTTTGTTTGTGAATAGGACCCTGTGTTGTTTGGAGCAGACGTATCAAATTTGAGAGAGGATCCTTCTGGTGACAAGTACGAGGAACAACTCCTTCACAAGCTAGACCAGTTGAGGGAAGATATGGGTAAGCACCTTAAGCAATCGACCCCACAGCAGGGAGGTATCGGGGAGGCAGGAGAACATTATGACGTCACAGAGGAGATTGAGAAGTTAATGACAGGAGGTAAAACAAAGACAATCACTGCCTATGTGCTGTAAGATATTTGAATTTTCAATCGCTGTGTTTGTTCCCAGTACAGACACTGACTGAGGACAAGCCCCTCGCACTCACTCTCAAGGCCATTGTTTGAAATTGTATAGAATTGTTTAATAGCTCATTAACGTTCGTGTTATAGTCGGCATGTGGGGGTGTATAAAATATATAAACTTGAGACGGTTCGGGGGATGGGGTGTCAATAGTTTTAATGAGCTGTGATAGTATTGATGATTTGCTAAAATATTCAGTTAAATTTTGTTTTTTAATAGCCGCACAGCGATAGCTGGGGCTATTATTGGCCTTCTCTTGGTTTTTTACTATTCAAAGAATTTGAATTGTATTGGGGCGCTGTCTTTTTTTTAAGATCTGTTCACACATTTTCATGATTTTTGAAGTCAAAACGGAGTAGTGATTTTGGTCACGCCGAAACAGGAAATGGAGCGAAAAAGCGAGTGGTTTTGCGGCGCAAAATTTTTTCACTCTAGTTTTAAAGTAGAGTGAGAAAACGGTGTTTGAACAAAAATTCGCTTTCTCGCTAGTGATTTTCTGTTGCAAATCCTATATATTGAATGGATGACAATTTATAGGGCACCATGTTTAACAAAACGCGAAAGTGTATGTTTAAGAGACCTCTGAAGAGCATGTTAAAGAGTTCTCGAGCAGCATGGTTAAGAGGACAGAACGCGAGAGGTCAATGACCAAAAAAGTTTTGGCAGTTTTTATTGTTTTTCACCTGGAAACGGCATCATTGTATCACCTATCAAAAAGTGAGCGTGGGTATGAGATAATTTTTCTTTGGAATCGTAAGAAAGCAAAAAAAGGGGGTTTGAGTTCAAATGGCTCTGTTTGGTGTATATAACCGTAAGCAATTCTTCATATGTGAAAATCTCTTGACCCAACACTTGGCGTATGTGTTTTCATGTTGTTCTTAGCAGCTTCTCAGAGCCCCCTCCCCCCCCCCCCCAAAAAAAAATGGTTAGCCATTCGCAGCCCTTTAATGTTGCATCTTTAATGTACTATCAAATTTTCTTCATCTGTTTTGTACAGTAGCACTTTTAATTTTATCAGATAACTTTCAAGAAATTGCTTCCATTGCCATTGAGCATCTTCGAAGGCTTTCACCGTCGAGCGACAAATCTTGTCAAAGCCGAAATGCAATACTGTTTTGTGTACACTTTGTCTGTCTTTAACTTTGTTTTTCACCCCATTACAAAGTTGATTCCACAGGTATTAAATTGCCTTGAGAGGTCTACTCTTCCTGTGGGTAAGTTGGCCATCATTTGTTAGGAGGTGTGGTGTTGACGCAAAAAAGGAAAAGCACTTTCGGACAAATTACAATCCAGTCTTATTGCCTAATCCGACTGAGCGTGGCTTGTCCCCCACCATAAAGCGAGGCTTCATAAAAATGTCGAATAATATGTTATACCAGTGGCGAGTTTTTTCGACAAGCAAAGGAAACTTAGATTGACTGAGTCTTCCACCAACATAAAGCACTGATCTCGGAATTCATAAATGGACCCAGATTGTGCAGTTTGCTTTTCATAGTTTTGAGCTAGACTTCGTTGATGAATCTCAAGATGCAGAAATGAGCTTCTTTGAGACTTTGTGTCAAAGTAGTTGTGTTCAAGATTCCTTTTTTCAATTTTCTAATGAAAAGCATCACAAGATAATATTTGTATATTGAGGGATCTATGAAACTCTCTGCTGCTGAGTCTTATGACTTATCGATTTCTGTTTTTATATTTTCTCTTGAGCAACAAGTAGCCATAACTTGTCCGTCTTGTGGCTCCACTTTCTCTGGTTTGTGATTTGAGTTGAATAGTCTGGACCTACCATTTGAAAGCTTATAACTAACCCAGATTTTGCTGAGAAATTGGCCCCTATTCCTTCTAGCCAGAAACTCCGTTGTCCGCTCGCCTTGAGTTGATTCCCAATCTGTGTTGCTTTCTCTGTTGTGCAAGTCACTTGTGATCTACTGTACAAATTTGTTCTTAGTGTGATTGTCTTGTTGTATCAAATAGTTTTTTTATGACCACATCAAAGTTTCTTGATGACTTACTAGTTTGATTTCCCGAATTTGGCGGCATTTGATAAGTAAGCCGACGAAGTAACGTGTTATGTGGCTTTTTACATGTGTGACAAGAAGATTTTGTCTTGCAGTTTACCCAATCCGGCCCATTTTTGAGAAAATTATGACAAAATTTTGGCTCTTGACAAATGTGATCCTTTCCTCAATTGGGAGGACTCTGAACATTTCACAATTTTATATTCCATGATTCTGAAAAACACTTTCCACAAGTTTGGGTTAACTCTGGCTTTGCTTGATAAACTGAGTGATTATGCTTGACTTGTTTCGATTTACTGAACTCTTCTCGCGGCACCGAAGAGAAATCTGAGTTAATTGGATATCAAATACCATTCGGGTGTCATTGTTTCCTGAGATGTACTCACCAACTTTATAAGTTGGCCTGGAACTTCATGCCTGATATGCTTGAACTCGATAATAGCTTCAAGTGAGTGTGTAGTCAGCTGGTTGTGTTCTTATCAATCTTTTAGGTGTGCCAAAGCTACAATCTTTTAGGTGTGCCAAAGCTACCCCGTAGTTTCAGTTGCAGAAATGAAAAGACGCGCTGCTTCGTCGCTGGGAGAATTCTTCAATGAAAGCTTCTGGATGTTGCTAAGCAACCGATTTGCGTGTACAGTACTATTGAACACACCACTGAATGCTATTCAATCATTAAATGTGCCCGAAAATATTGGCCAAGTTTGCTGGAATTTTTAATCCAGAAAACTGTTTCATGGGTTGTGATCTTCATAGTAGTGGTAAAAAGGGCCTATCCAACGCAAAAACTCAACCCTAACGGGTATTCGTTTTTGCGTGGATAAATGCCCCCTTTTCCCACTACTACATATAAACATTACTTAAAAATATATAAAATTTTACTCATTACAAAAATAAGAGCGAAATCCCTCTTATAATAGTGAAATCACTCTTTAAGAGCGAAATCCCCCCTATAGGAGTGACACCTGAGTACAAAATCATTATTTTTCTCGCTTAAGAGCGATTTCCCCTCTTTTTATTTGAATTTTTAAATTATTTATTTTTTAAAATTTTTAAAAATATTATTTTAAATTTTTGAATTATTTATTATTTTATTTAAATTTTTAAATTATTTATTATTTATTTATACTATTTTTTATGTTATTAATTTATATTATTAATTTATATTATTAATTTATATTATTGTTTATTAATTTATTTATACTATTATTTATATTAATAATTTATATTACTATTTGCTAATTTATTTATACTAATATTTATTATTTTTATTTATACTAATATTTATATTATTTATTTATACTAATATTTTTTTATACTAATATTTATATTATTTATTTATACTAATATTTATATTATTTATTTATACTATTATTTATATTAATTACTATTTTTAATATTTATATTATTTATACTATTATTTATTCATACTATTATTTATATTATTATTCATTATTTGTTTATACTATTGTTTGTTATTTATTATTTATATTTTTTTATTATTTGGATTATTTATTATTTATATGATTTATTATTTTTATTATTTATATTATTTATTTATACTATTATTTACTTATTTAAAATAATCTATACTCTTTAATAAATTTATTTTCTCTTTTACTTTTTCTATATTTATGACAATATTAATAAGAAATGATACAAATTCATAATGTTTACATGAGCAATTTTCTCCAGTTTGCTCATTAATAGATCTTACATTTCAATTTTTGTAAATCCTCTGGGTAAATCTAAGACTGGGTGTTGTTTCTTTATATGAGCCCTTATCCCATCATATCTCACAATAGAAGGACGATATAGACAATTAACTTTGGCTGAAGTACAACTTCTACATGTATACGTACTTTCATCAAAATCAGCTGGTGTTTTTAAAGAATTACATCTATTACAATTTCTAGTTAAATCTTTATTATTGCTAGCATTAACATTAACATTTGGATTTGGATTAACCTTAACTTTTGGATTTGGATTAGGATTAACATTAACATTCGGATTCGGATTTGGATTAGGATTAGCATTAACCTTTGGATGTGGATTAACATTAACTTCTGGATTTGGATTTGGATTAACATTAACGTTTGGATTTGGATTAGCATTAACATTAACATTTGGATTTGGATTAACATTAACATTTGGATTTGGATTAGCCTTAACATTAACTTTTGGATTTGGATTAGGAATAGGATTAGAAATAGGGTTAGAGCTAGAAATGGAATTACAATCAGAATTAGAATAAGAATCAGAATTAGAAATAGAATTAGAGCTAAAGCTAGAGTTAGAACTAGGACATTTTGAAGCAACCCCCATCTTTGAATAGGCAATACTAATGCAAAAATCACTCAATAATTTACTTCCACATACACACTTAACTAATTTTATCCATATGTTCTATTTTATAATGAAAAGGCAAACTCAAAGGAAATCCACATTCATAATTACACTAAACATTTTATACCCATTATTTATAATTGGCTAAATTTTCAATTAAACTTCTAGTATAATCTTTAGAGAAATCAAACTTAGCTAATGTTTCCATACCTAACTTATTAAGAGTATTATGTTTATATCTTTTATCTAAAATCTTCATTACTCAATTCAGCTTTATCTCCAACAAAATTTATAATTTCTTTAAATTTTTGATTATTTTTATCTAGATCATTTAAATAATCTCTACCCTTTTTGTTTAAAGCTTCATTCTCTTCATCCAGATACTCTTCTTGTTTAGCCCAATGTTTATATATGTGTGAAGTCTCATGGCTATGCATGGATGAAGTTCCATGGCTACGTATGGACGAAGTCCCATCATGTTCTTCACCATAAGCAAAGCTTGCTAATGTATTTCTTCTATTTATCAAATGGCCTGCTCGTGTTGTCACTTGTGCTGCAGCCCTTACTGTTGAATCAGGTTTAAAAATATAATATATCCATAAGAGGAAACCCACAAACCCTATTATACTTCCTCCATACTTTAGACAATTAGTAACAAATTTTTCTTTAGTTAGAACATCATTCTGAATCTTAATACCTTTTGAAGTTAGAAATTTATTAGAGTAGAATATATAGTTATCTGTATTAATAGTATTTCTATCTGTAGCACTATTCATTAATGGTTTAATATACGCTATAATCTTATTAATCTCATCACTTTCTAATTTATCTTTTAAACTAAGAGCTTTAATGTCTAGGAAACCTATTCTTGAGTCATATATCAAAGTTCTATTTCTATCAATAATAATAAAAGTATCCTCTTTAACATTATATTTAATCATACCATAACGAAGTTCAGGAGCCATTCCATCTGTACAATTATAAAAACTTATTTAACTCACTAATTATACCATGGAAGTCATGTTTGCATTTATATATTTCATTAAAATTTTTAAATAAATGTGCTCCATTATAAGTTGTTATATTAATAGTATCACAACTCGTTCTTGCTGTATTAACTATCTGAGCTGGTTTATGCCTCATTACAATCATTTGAATATTACCATGTCTTCCTTCCGCAAAATAATTGGCTATATCATTTTTATTTTATTGCCCATATCATCAAGAACAATTACAGTTTTCAAAATTATCTATTTTTGATGTGATCTCTGGATTTATCCAATCTCTTTCATCTTTACATACTATGATTATGTAGCTATGGTCATGCTCTTGATCCTGATACAACTAAAAATATTGTCTGACAAAATATGTTTTACCTGTACCAGTACCACCATAAACAATAGTATGTAACGGCGACTTTTCAAATTCAAATCTAACTAGACTTTTATTCATAAACCCACCAAAACTTTCTTCTAGTTTGGTATATTTACTTGGCATGTCATCATATATTATTTAACAAACCACTGCTATTAACACAAGTATAAAAAATTATGAAACCTGTCTCCATTTTCCTATATGAAATATAGACTTATAATTAGACTTAGACTTATGATTAGAGTTATAATTAGAGCTATAATCAGACTTATAAATAGAGTTATAATTAGACCTATAATTGGAGTTATAATTAGACTGAGACTTAGACTTATAATTAGACTTAGTCTTTTATTTGAATATTTATTATATAAAAAATGCTTATCCTAACTTTTGATGAATTTAATAATAGATTTGGTATTGATGATAAAGCTATGAGTAATATCAGAATAGAAGATATAGGTAAAGATATAAGTATAATACCAATTGAGATAGTAATGAGAGATCAGACACCACTTACTATCAATGATGATGACTTCAACATTATTGTTAATCTACATCCAACTGATGGTACACATTGGGTTTTAGTTATAAGGAGAGGTGGAAAAGTTTATTACTTTGACAGTTTTGGTGTTGATTTTAAATCTGATCTTGATCTTGATTCTTATTTTGATCTTGATTTTAATTCTGATCTTGATTTTGATTTTGATTCTGATATTGATTTTGATTTTGATCTAAGTATAACTTTAAATATTGTTTAACAAATTAAGTCTTTCCCGTACCAGTAGCACCATAAACAATAGTATGTAATGGCGACTTTTCAAATTCAAATCTAACTAAACTTCTCTTCATAAACCCACCAAAGGTTTCTTCTAGTTTTGCATATTTACTTGGTATTGAATTATATACTATACAACAAAGCATAATTACGAAAATAATTATTGTAATTGCAAAACCCGTCTCCATTTTTTATCATATAAAAATGCTAATCTTAACCTTTGAGGAATTCAATAACAAATTTAGTGTTGATAATGAACCAATGAGTAGTATCAGAATAAAAGATATAGGTAAAGATATAAGTCTAACCCCAATAGAAATAATAATGATGAGAAACCAGAAATGATCAATGAAATTAACTTCAACATTATTGTTAATCTACATCCAACTGATGGTACACATTGGGTTTTAGTTATAAGGAGAGGTGGAAAAGTTTATTAATTTGACAGTTTTGGTGTTGACACTCCACCATTATTCTTTGAAGAATATGTTGATTTAGGCTCTAATGAGAGAATACAACAATATGATGAATCTTATTGTGGTGCTTATTGTTTATATATGATCTATCATATTGATCATGGATATAGAATAAAGGGGGATTTGAATACTCTAGTTAATCAAATTAAATGTCCGGGTGGGTATAATAAGTGTCAGTTTTTTGTAAAGATAGAGTCAATGTTAATGACAATGGCAATGACAATGTTAATGTTAATGACAATGACAATGTTAATGGTAATGTTAATGAAAATGACAATGGCAATGTCAATAGTAATGTTAATGTTAATGACAATGGTAATGTTATTGACAATGTCAATGGTGCTGCCAATGTTAATGTTCATAACAATGGCAATAGCAGTGTTAATATTAATGGTAATGATAATGTTAATGACAAACAGAGGACCCCCTTATCAGATGATGGCACAGCATGGTCGGAGACCCATAGTGATGATGACGATGATGATATAATATTTAGTATAACCAAACAAAGAGATAAACCCAACTCACTATGTAGATGTGGAAAGGTAAGCAATGTTGGAGATAAGTCAAGGGGTAACCCCCTTTCACAAAAGACCTCTGGTCTTGTTGGAGACAAGTCAAGGGGTAACCCCCTTTCACCAATCAATGAGGGATCTAATTTACTGATTGATGTTAATGATAGCCTACAATCATGGCTGAATAATCCGAATATAAATGTTGCTGCCATATTCCCAGAAAACTTCAGATGTATCATATCTGGTCCTAGTGAATGTGGAAAGACATTATTATTAAAGAATCTAATTCTAAATGGTGTAGACTTTGACAAGTTATATATCATTGGTCCTACTGGTAATCAATATAATGATTTAGAGTTTGACGATGTTGTGTTTAATAAAGATATAAAAGAATTACCCTCACCTGATAAACTACCTAAAAACCTAAAAAACTAGTGATATTTGATGATGTTGACCCTAGGGAACAAATTATTAAAGAATTTTTCTGTAGATGTAGACACAGTAATTGTAATATGATATCTCTTAATCAAAATCTATTCTCATTAGATAGGCAGAATGTTAGAGAGAATTGTACTCTATTTATTTTATTTGAGCAAAGTGGTAATGTACTCCAATCAGTACATAGACTTGTTTTATGATTTTGAACTAAATTATAAAGGTTTTAGTAAAATATGTAATAAGGTATGGAGAGAGCCTTATAATTACATTGTCTTTGATATAAATAATAAAAATATTAATGGTAAACTAAGAATTAATTGGGATTGGAGTTTTATAGTTTAATAATATTTATGTGTTAAGTATAAGTGTAAGTGTAAGTGTATGAGTAAGTGTAAGTGAATAAGTAAGTGTAAGTGTATGGCTCTGACTATGACTAAGTCTATGACTATGGCTATATCTATGACTATGACTAAGTCTGTGACTATGACTATGACAATCTCAATCTATTTCAAATTGGTCTTCGACCAGCTAGTTACACTAGCTTCAAAGTAAAACTCAATACTTCTCCATTGAAATCAATTGGTCTTCCATGCTCATCTTTAATATGAAATTCAATATATTCTATTCTTTCCTTTGTTACATTTTGATAAAAGAAATTAGTTGGTATAATATTTATCAAGTAACCTGGTGGTTCAGTTAGAGTAAAGGTATATAGTATGTCTGTATCCTTACCATTATCTTTAACACCGGATATAACATTACAGTGGATGTTAATAGTACTAAAACCCATAATATCAATAATCTTTTGAGGTGAATATTTACCTTGTTTATAAACTATTTTTCTAAATCCCAGTGATGAGGCTATTGAGTTTTCTACATCAAAGCTAAGTGCGCACTGTTTGATTTCCATTTTACATTTCCTTGTATTCTTATCAGGTTCTATTATAACATTGCCCTCAGTTTCTTCTTTTATTAATTCTGCTATTTCAGTTATTTCATATGCACATGGTGTAATAGTTGAATAGAACAATGGGATTCCTTTATAATTATAGTTAAGGACAGATGTAATGTTAAGAGCTATTGCTTGAGTTAGAGTTAGTGTTAGTGCTAGAGTCAATGTTAGAGCTAAGAGGTTCTGCCAAAGCATCATCACCTTCTAAAACTGTACTAGCATATAAAAATTGATTATTGTTTCTATTTACATTAAACACCTGAATTATAAACTGATAATCTAAATAAACCTAATTTTGTTGTATTAAGTATAGGTTCACTAAAGTTAAACTTCTCTGTTGACTTTATCATTCTAATGTTAAGTGTATGCTCCTCTTTAGTTTTAGTTAGAGCTTCATATATCGTTTGTTGTTCATATAGGATTAAGTTGTCTGTCATTTTTTATTTTCAAATAATACTAATTATAGTTATAATTATAATTATATTTATAGTTGGAGTTATGGTTATAATTATACTTAGAGTTTCAGTTATAATTAAATTCTTTCCTTATAAAAATTGGACTTTACTTTGGATACAACTTATGGTTATAGTAATGATATACACAAAAGTAAGATTATAAATTACATACCAAAATAATCTAGCAACAATAAGTAAAGTTAGTACTAATTTTAATATCATACTCAATAGAGAATCATTTAAATATACATTATTCATATCTAGAGATAGAGTTTGTTGTATCAGATGATGGTTAAGATCTAGCAACAATAAGTAAAGTTAGTACTAATTTTAATATCATACTCAATAGAGAATCATTTAAATATACATTATTCATATCTAGAGATAGAGTTTGTGGTATCAGATGATGGTTAAGATGAGTGATCTATTCGGTTTTGTAAATGATTTGGAAAAGATTATATACGGGCTAGGATTTAAACTAATATTAAAAAGAAATAATAATGATAGAGCTCTATATGGAGTTGGTGCTGGTGCTCATGCAGTAGCTAATGATGGTAATATGGAAGTTAGAGATATATCATGGTGTGTGCCTAGTATTGATCCTAGTATTGATGATAGAATTTTTGTACAGAAAGGATTAAATAAAAAGAATAATATTGTCTTCAGTTATTATGAAAGAAAGATATTTTATAAGAATGTAACCAATGCTACTAACTTCTTATTTGATCTTGGTATAAAAAGTGGTATGGAAAGACCCCAATACATAATAATTGGTTTTGAAAATAATAATGTTATTGAACAAACTCATGATGCAAGTACATTTGATGTAATGAATGTTATTGTAAGATTGGTAGTGAATTTTATCCTGAGGATAGAATGAATATTAATTATTGTACTAATAATTATAATGAGGCTTTTAAAGAGATTGTTAATTTTAATAAAGATTATGGAGTACCTCAAAATATTCAACCATATATAAATCATAGAACATTCAAAATAAGTTATAGAATATATGTATTTGATACTAGATATGAAAATGATCATATGGGTCCACAACCAATACAACTTAATTTTAAATTTAGTGTTGCAGATGCAGATGTTATATGTCATGCATTAGTATTAACTAGAAGGGTTATTAGTGTTAATAGTGATGGTAATAAGATGTTTGATATTATATCTCAGGTATATAATCAATGTTATGATATAGTTAATGTTATGATATAGTTAATGTTATGATATAGTCAATGTTATGATATAGTTAATGTCTTAGTCAATGTTATGTTATAGACAATATCTTAGTCAATGTTATAGTCAATGAATTACCCATTGTTATAGTGGATGAAAAGTCATTGCTCTAGGCGTTACTCTAGTCAATATCTTAGTCAATGACAATATCTTAGTTATAAGGTATGGAGAGCCTTATAATTACATTGTCTTTGATATAAATAATAAAAATAATAATGGTAAACTAAGAATTAATTGGGATTGTATAGTTTTATAGTTTAATTGGAGTTTTATAGTTTAATAAACTTTATGGGTAAGTATAAGTGTAAGTGTATGAGTAAGTGTAAGTGAATAAGTAAGTGTAAGTGTATGGCTATGACTATGACTAAGTCTATGATTATGACTATATCTATGACTATGACTAAGTCTGTGACTATGACTATGACAATCTCAATCTATTTCAAATTGGTCTTCGACCAGCTAGTTACACTAGCTGCAAAGTAAAACTCAATACTTCTCCATTGAAATCAATTGGTCTTCCATGCTCATCTTTAATTTGAAATTCAATATATTCTGTTCTTTCCTTTGTTACATTTTGATATAAGATATTAGTTGGTATAATATTTATCAAGTAGCCTGGTGGTTCAGTTAGAGTAAAGGTATATAGTATGTCTGTATCCTTACCATTATCTTTAACACCGGATATAACATTACAGTGGATGTTAATAGTACTAAAACCCATAATATCAATAATCTTTTGAGGTGAATATTTACCTTGTTTATAAACTATTTTTCTAAATCCCAGTGATGAGGCTATTGAGTTTTCTACATCAAAGCTAAGTGCGCACTGTTTGATTTCCATTTTACATTTCCTTGTATTCTTATCAGGTTCTATTATAACATTGCCCTCAGTTTCTTCTTTTATTAATTCTGCTATTTCAGTTATTTCATATGCACATGGTGTAATAGTTGAATAGAACAATGGGATTCCTTTATAATTATAGTTTAGGACAGATGTAATGTTAAGAGCTATTGCTTGAGTTAGAGTTAGTGTTAGTGCTAGAGTCAATTTTAGAGCTAAGAGGTTCTGCCAAAGCATCATCACCTTCTAAAACTGTACTAGCATATAAAAATTGATTATTGTTTCTATTTACATTAAACACCTGAATTATAAACTGATAATCTAAATAAACCTAATTTTGTTGTATTAAGTATAGGTTCACTAAAGTTAAACTTCTCTGTTGACTTTATCATTCTAATGTTAAGTGTTTGCTCCTCTTTAGTTTTAGTTAGAGCTTCTTTTATCGTTTGTTGTTCATATAGGATTAAGTTGTCTGTCATTTTTCATATTCAAATAATACTAATAATAGTTATAGTTATAATTATAATTATATTTATAGTTAGATTTATAGCTATAATTATACTTATGGTTTTAGATATAATTAAATTCTTTCCTTATAAAAATGGAGTTTACTTTGGATACAACTTATGGTTATAGTAATGATATACACAAAAGTAAGATTATAAATTATGTACCAAATAATCTAGCAACAATGAATAAAGTTAATACTAACATTAATATCATACTCAATAGAGAAGAGAATCATTTAAATATACATGATTCATATCTAGAGATAGTTTGTTGTATCAGATGATGGTTATGATGAGTGATCTATTTGGTTTTGTAATTGATTTAGAAAAGATTATATACGGGCTAGCATTTAAACTAATATTAAAAAGAAATAATAATGATAGAGCTCTACATAGAGTTGGTGCTGGTGCTCTTGCAGTAGCTAATGATGGTAATATGGAAATTAGAGATATATCATGGTGTGTGCCTAGTATTGATCCTAGTAATGATAATAGAATTATTGTACAGAAAGTATTAATTAAGAAGAATAATATTGACTTCAGTTATTATGAAAAAGATATTTTTTAAGCATACCCATTGCTACTAACTTCTTATTTGATCTTGGTATAAAAAGTGGTATGGAAAGACCCCAATACATAATAATTGGTTTTGAAAATAATAATGTTATTGAACAAACTCATGATGCAAGTACATTTGATGTAATGAATGTTATTGTAAGATTGGTAGTGAATTTTATCCTGAGGATAGAATGAATATTAATTATTGTACTAATAATTATAATGAGGCTTTTAAAGAGATTGTTAATTTTAATAAAGATTATAATGGATTACCTCAAAATATTCAACCATATATAAATCATAGAACATTCAAAATAAGTTATAGAATATATGTATTTGATACTAGATATGAAAATGATCATATGGGTCCACAACCAATACAACTTAATTTTAAATTTAGTGTTGCAGATGCAGATGTTATATGTCATGCATTAGTATTAACTAGAAGGGTTATTAGTGTTAATAGTGATGGTAATAAGATGTTTTATATTATATCTTAGGTATATAATCAATGTTATGATATAGTTAATGTTATGATATAGTTAATGTTATGATATAGTCAATGTTATGATATAGTTAATGTCTTAGTCAATGTTATGTTATAGACAATATCTTAGTCAATGTTATAGTCAATGAATTACCCATTGTTATAGTGGATGAAAAGTCATTGCTCTAGGCGTTACTCTAGTCAATATCTTAGTCAATGACAGTATCTTAGTTATAAGGTATGGAGAGCCTTATAATTACATTGTCTTTGATATAAATAATAAAAATAATAATGGTAAACTAAGAATTAATTGGGATTGTATAGTTTTATAGTTTAATTGGAGTTTTATAGTTTAATAAACTTTATGGGTAAGTATAAGTGTAAGTGTATGAGTAAGTGTAAGTGAATAAGTAAGTGTAAGTGTATGGCTATGACTATGACTAAGTCTATGATTATGACTATATCTATGACTATGACTAAGTCTGTGACTATGACTATGACAATCTCAATCTATTTCAAATTGGTCTTCGACCAGCTAGTTACACTAGCTGCAAAGTAAAACTCAATACTTCTCCATTGAAATCAATTGGTCTTCCATGCTCATCTTTAATTTGAAATTCAATATATTCTGTTCTTTCCTTTGTTACATTTTGATATAAGATATTAGTTGGTATAATATTTATCAAGTAGCCTGGTGGTTCAGTTAGAGTAAAGGTATATAGTATGTCTGTATCCTTACCATTATCTTTAACACCGGATATAACATTACAGTGGATGTTAATAGTACTAAAACCCATAATATCAATAATCTTTTGAGGTGAATATTTACCTTGTTTATAAACTATTTTTCTAAATCCCAGTGATGAGGCTATTGAGTTTTCTACATCAAAGCTAAGTGCGCACTGTTTGATTTCCATTTTACATTTCCTTGTATTCTTATCAGGTTCTATTGCAACATTGCCCTCAGTTTCTTTTATTAATTCTGCTATTTCAGTTATTTCATATGCACCTGGTGTAATAGTTGAAAAGAACAATGGGATTCCTTTATAATTATAATTAAGGACAGATGTAATGTTAGAGCTATTGCTTGAGTTAGAGTTAGTGTTAGTGCTAGAGTCAGTGTTAGAGCTAAGAGGTTCTGCCGAAGCATCATCACCTTCTAAAACTGTACTAGCATATAAAAATTGATTATTGTTTCTATTTACATTAAACACCTGAATTATAAACTGATAATCCTATTTTGTTATATATTATAAACCTAATTTTGTTGTATTAAGTATAGGTTCACTAAAGTTAAACTTCTCTGTTGACTTTATCATTCTAATGTTAAGTGTATGCTCCTCTTTAGTTTTAGTTAGAGCTTCATATATCGTTTGTTGTTCATATAGGATTAAGTTGTCTGTCATTTTTCATATTCAAATAATACTAATAATAGTTATAGTTATAATTATAATTATATTTATAG
Organism: Convolutriloba macropyga; assembly: GCF_964194025.1. Lineage (NCBI taxonomy): Eukaryota > Metazoa > Xenacoelomorpha > Acoela > Convolutidae > Convolutriloba > Convolutriloba macropyga. Next base: position 50,338,643 of record NC_134474.1, on the reverse strand, counting down.
TTAGATTTTTAGTTATAATTATACTTATGGTTTTAGATATAATTAAATTCTTTCCTTATAAAAATGGACTTTACTTTGGATACAACTTATGGTTATAGTAATGATATACACAAAAGTAAGATTATAAATTATATACCAAATAATCTAGCAACAATGAATAAAGTTAATACTAACATTAATATCATACTCAATAGAGAAGAGAATCATTTAAATATACATGATTCATATCTAGAGATAGAGTTTGTTGTATCAGATGATGGTTATGATGAGTGATCTATTTGGTTTTGTAATTGATTTAGAAAAGATTATATACGGGCTAGCATTTAAACTAATATTAAAAAGAAATAATAATGATAGAGCTCTACATAGAGTTGGTGCTGGTGCTCTTGCAGTAGCTAATGATGGTAATATGGAAATTAGAGATATATCATGGTGTGTGCCTAGTATTGATCCTAGTAATGATAATAGAATTATTGTACAGAAAGTATTAATTAAGAAGAATAATATTGACTTCAGTTATTATGAAAAAGATATTTTTTAAGCATACCCATTGCTACTAACTTCTTATTTGATCTTGGTATAAAAAGTGGTATGGAAAGACCCCAATACATAATAATTGGTTTTGAAAATAATAATGTTATTGAACAAACTCATGATGCAAGTACATTTGATGTAATGAATGTTATTGTAAGATTGGTAGTGAATTTTATCCTGAGGATAGAATGAATATTAATTATTGTACTAATAATTAAAATGAGGCTTTTAAAGAGATTGTTAATTTTAATAAAGATTATAATGGATTACCTCAATATTCAACCATATATAAATCATGGAACGTTCAACCTTAGTTATAGAATATATGTATTTGATACTAGGTATGAAAATGATCATATGGGTCCACAACCAATACAACTTAATTTTAATTTTAGTGTTGCAGATGCAGATGTTATATGTCATGCATTAGTATTAACTAGAAAGGTTATTAGTGTTAGTAGTGATGGTAATAAGATGTTTGATATTATATCTTAGTTATATAATCAATGTTATGATATAGTTAATGTTATGATATAGTTAATGTTATGATATAGTTAATGTTATGATATAGTCAATGTTATGATATAGTCAATGTTATGTTATAGACAATATCTTAGTCAATGTTTTAGTCAATGACTCACCCATTGTTATTGTGGATGAATAGTCATTGCTCTAGGCGTTACTCTTGTCAATATTTTAGTCAATGACTTAATCAAACTATTTCCTACTAGCCTTAACAAAACCTTTAGCATAAATAATATCTAATTTCTTTTTATTCTTTAGAGACAAACCTTTTGCTTCAAGCTTAGTCTTAGGCTTTGGCTTAGTCTTACTCTTAGGTAGTGGTTTGGGCTTAGGTTTGGGTTTAGGCTTAACAACAAAGGGATTATACTTTTTAACTTCCATTATTTTTTATATATAGAAATATGACTGACTTTAATAAGTTTAAAACTAATTCAAATTGTGTTGGTGGTAGACATTATAGTGGTACTAATAACATAAGAGTTTTTATTACTTCAAAAGTTACTAAGATGTGACAGTATCTGATGCAACAATAGAAGCTGAGGGATTGAAGGATTTCCTGGTGTTGGTAAAGCAACAGTTAGCTTTGGAAAGAAAAATGCTAATAACCCAGTAGGAACATTAGAAATAGCAAGTAAAATAGGAGGTGCTGCTGCAAGTAGAAACCCAAGAGCTGTTTTGTCAGCCACACCTGATTTAATTAAATTTGCAACTACTGGTGAATGTATAAGAGTAGTACAAAAAGGTAGAGGGTTATACTTAGGTACTAAGAAAAGATGATTATTTATATTAGAGTTTAAATAATAACTTTGTCAGTGGCCATGACTCTGACTATGTCTATGACTATAAGTGTAAGTCTATGACTAGATATATCTAATTGTAAATATTAATACTAATATTATTATTACTAAATTTATGGTGAAACATGGACAAAGTCCCAGTATTATAACTAAACACTATTAACTTTAGTTTAAAAAAACATTCAATTTACTTTTCTTATTCTTCTTTTTTTCATAATATATCTTAACTAATTTTTTATATTCGTCATTATCTATTTCATTATCATTCATTGATTTAGTATATAGTTTATTAAACTTGTCACTAAACTGTTTACTTAAAATATACATTTGTGAATACTTTATAATTTTGTTTCTTATTTTAGTACTAATTGTTTTTGATAATAAACCACAAACAGTTGCTGTAGCAAAAGCTGTGGGTATAAATAAGGCAGACCTATCCTATACCTTTTATTGCAACTGATGTTGATGTTGCAGTTGTTGCTATTGATGATAATAATATTTCTGTTATCTCAGCTACGTTAATATAATTTTTATATCTTTTTAACTTCTTATTGTATTTGTTAGTTTCAGTTTCATAATAATTTCCAATATCTTTTATAATGTTAATATTGTTTTTAAATTTTTTAGCTAGGAGTTTATCATTGATGTATTGTTCATTAATGGTTGCCAAGTTTGGGTAAAGTAATCTCTCACTCGGTGATGATGGTTGACTCATTTTAATTAAATAAAATATTTTGCTCTACTTATACTTAGTCATAGTCATTGTCATACTCATAGTCATAGTCATTGTCATAGTCAGTCTTAATCTTAGTCATAGTCATAACTATATAGTAAAATAACTCTCAATCTCTTTCAGTATATCTTCATGATTAAAATCATAATGCATCTCTAGTCCTGCTTGTTCGTTGTTGTCGACAAGTTTATTTTAAAGTTATATAGCAATTATATATTGTACTATTGTCTTTTTGTTCTTTATAAGGGCTTCATCTTTAAAAGAATTAGTCTTTTCATTAACTTTTTCAAATTCCTTTAGACCATTAGTGAACATATCATCTTGCTGTATGTTAGTAATATTCTGATTAAAGTTGTTATTATCAAATTCTTGTTTTAATTGATTATACTTAGAGATGGTATCAGCTGCAACCTTAGTACAAAAGTTAACAGTATTTGTAACTTCATTTGCTGATTTAATAAACTCAATAATTAGTTCTTCATTAACTTGTATTTTGGTTTAGATGTAAGGTTTTAGTTGTGACTTTATCAAAATCACCTTTTCTTAGTTCAGTTATATTTTGACTGAAAATATCGATTTTTATTAGAAGAAGATAATTTATTGTCACAATACTCTTTATTAACAACATCTTTTTCATCTATGGGAGGGTGTACATTTGAAATTTTCTAAGTATCTTTCATGTCAATCTTATCATTATCTTCTAGGAATAAACCACGAGCCTTACTTAGTGTTAAGTTATTTGATGATATCCCTTGCTGTTTAGCTTGATTGAATCTATTTCTTGTCATCTTTGTATTTGTTTACAGTAAGATTTATATCTAAAGATTCCAAAACCTTTTTATTAGATTCAAAATCAAACTCAGATTTTATTAGTTCTTGTTCATAATATTTACCTTCTATTATTTCACCATTAATATCTTCTATCTTATAGGTTGGTGGTTGAGTTTTTAAAACTTCATTAACTTTAATTAATTCTCTATTCCAATTAGTTCTCTATTCCAATTAATTCTCTATTCCAATTTAGTTTCAATTATACCTTGTTGGCTCATCATGGACGTAGTTGTAGGCTTACTCATGGACGTAGTCGTGGTTTCACTTTTGGACCTCTGGTCATGTTCCACCATCTGCTTTACAGGAACTTCGTTCATGAACGTAGTCATGGTTTTACCTATCAATGAAGTTGTGGGCTTACTCATTTACCATAATTAAAAACAGAATTATCTAGTTATTCTTTTTTAATAATTTTCATTGACAAGAGTTTTTTAGATATAATTAACATTTCACCATATAATCCATCATGACCAGCTTTTGTTTCTAGTATAAGTAATTCTTAATCTTTCGATTAGACTATCTGCGAAGTTACAGCTATGATTGTCGAGTTTATCTTTAGTTAAACCCCTGCCATAGTTTTCCTCTTTATTCTCTAATATACGTTTTATTGTTCTATATCTACTGCTTCTCTTATCGCCTTTTCCTATATCATATCCAATATCAAATAAAAAGCTTTAAATTTTGTTTTCATCTTCATCGATATCGCCATATGTTACATTTGGGTTAGTAAGAAAGTAGTAAACCCATCTGAAAATTCATATATTTTATCCTTAACTATAAATGAATTTTCTTCATAAGTTTCTTTAACACCATTCATTTCAAGTTCACCAATAACTAAATTTCTGAAAAATAACTTTGAGGGTTAGAGTGAACTTTCATTAAATTAATAATATGAGCTGTGTCTTTATCTTTTATAATTCCTGGTTTATCTCAGGCTTCCTCTACAGCTTCATTGGACTTCATTAGTGCTTCATTAGACTTCATTAATGATTTGTCGATCTTTGAAGAGGTTTCATTAATCTGGGAACCAGCTTGCTGGATCATCTTAGTTTGTTTATCTAACTCTTGATTTTGCCAATATCGCTCCTAATGTTTGTTCACCCAATGCTAGATTCTGTTCATTATAGGCTCGCCTTGTTTCACCATGGGTGTTTAAAGTTTTAGTTAAAGGATCAAATAACTCTTCTATGTCACCATAATATTCTTGTTGTCTTAATTTATCTTCTAATCTATTCCTTCTGTTTAGTTTTTGTAGTTCATTTAATTCTATAAGTTTATCTAGCTTAGTCATTTTTTTGTATATTGAAAATTTGTGAATTAGATCTATAATATAAAAACAATATTGTACTATGTATGAATTGGATCTATAATTATACTAACTATTAATTATTTTTATATTCACAGATCAATATATAATCTAGTAGCAGCTTCAATTAACTTTCTATCATCATTAATGGTTAGTTCTAGAATATTATTAAATAGTTGGTCTTTGTCTAAATCTAATGATGCAGCATTAATTTTATTTACTAGTTCTCTTTTGAATAGATATAGATTCTCATCATGAGGATAGCTTTTAATATTATTTACATAGAATCTTTTATCATCAAAATTATTCAGACTTCCTTTATTAGTTTTAATTGTTGACATCTTATCCCCAACTTTTTGTATTCTACATTCTTCTACAAATCTTTCTTTATTATCCATTAATACATTATAGTAGTCTTCATGTTTGCCATTGTTTTTCCTTATTCCTTTCTCTTTTGCTGTTCCATTCTTAAAGCTATAGGTCTTTGGTTTTAATACTATGAATTCTTCTATCTCTCTACTTCCAGATTGGAGTATCCAAATGACTTAAGTCCATATATTTATCATCAACATTACCTTCACTAAAATACAAAACTATCAGTATCCATATAGTGTAGCATTAGATCTTTAAGTGATGGTTGTAATACATCATAAAAGAATTCATAGATGTGAAGTTTACTAAGTTCTAATACAGTTGAGCCCAAGTTTATTGGTGTATCGTATTGTATTTCTTTTCTTATATAAAATTCTATTCGAGTGTAACTATCATATCTAATTACATCTTTACTTGTTGGTTTATTTACAGCTTTAAGTATTTCATAATCATCTGTTAGAATCTTAGCTTCTAAATACTTTAATGGGTCTCACTACTTTTACCAAATAGGGAATTATTCACTAACTTGAATATATCCTTCTCAGTCTTAGCTTCTGCTCTCATTTTAATATTGAGTTCGATATAATCTCTCATAATATAATCTTGTTTGAATTTAATTATTCTATGAACTTTAGTAACCTTTATACCCATCTTAACAACAAACTTTAACATTTTGTAGTTTATCGGATATTCATATTTATTATACTGATCTAGTATTAGTTTCTCACTTTTTGAAGAAGTTGGAGGTCTTTGTTTATATCCTAGTTCATTATTCTACTTCTCTTCTATAAGGTAGTAATTGAAAGTTACTAGTTTTATCTTTACATTCATTAGTATATTCTAAATCACAGATAAGCCAGTAGCCATAATCACTATCATCTGGAGTGTTTAATACTTCGTCTAGAGTATTATTAGTAAAGCTGAAGTCTTTATATGATAGTTTTTGCATTAGTGCATAACCGTATAAGTTATTAGCATCGATGTACCATAAAGATCTTTGACTTTGTTTTTGACTATGACTGACTATGTCCTTGACTTCTACTATAGGACTTAGTCCATGCTGGGGGACCAAGGCCGGAGGCCCTTCCATCAATAATGTGTCTATTGCCCATAACACCACATATACCACCTCTCATTGCTTTAATGAAATCTTTTAGCATTCGTTCATCTTGTATTGTTTCTAATTCGACGTCACTTAGTATTAGGAGACAATCAAAGCTGAAACCAGGTAGACTAATATAATGCAAAGAATTGAGTTTATATATGTCTATGTTTAACTTAACAAATAGATTGAAGCAATGTTCTAATATTCTGACATCATTCTCCATATACTCTAGTGTTAGTTCTTTACCAGTTTTCATACTATTAGAATTATTAAAGTTATCAACATCGGCTTGAGTTGGTAACTCGGCTGTTAGCGATGAGCTAAAGTCTTCTATTGATAGATTACACTATTTATTATTATAGCTATTCTCATCCGTAAAGTACTCATAAGGTTACAATGTTTTACTTTTAACTTGATAAACATTGGCTATTTTATCCCGAGACATTGTCATAAAATTGTAACTGTCTATAAACTTTAGTATACCTACTCCAAACATTCTAGCTTTACCATTAGTTCTAGGTAATACATCAACTCTTCTCTTATTATTATTCTGTTTAAATATCTCATTAAATATTAGATTGAAGTCATAACCTTTACCATTATGAAATATTGCAGGAATGAAGTTTTGTTGTCTATAGTTTAAATTACAAATATTGCATGCAGGACCTCTATATTTACTTGTTTTACGACAGTGATCTCTAATTTTTTTAATGCAAGGTTTATAACAAATATGACAAATGTCTTTGGTATCATGGTATAATTTATCTTTACTAAATATCTTGGTTTGGTTAACTTGAAATTAATCTCAGTTTCTATTTCCAATAGATCTTTGACATAATCTTTGATACAGTCTGGACCAAAATATGATTCATAATTTCCATTAAACGGGGCTTCTCCCTTGATTAGTGAAACAAGGCTTGCCCTTCCCCAACTAAAGCCAACGGCAATAGGTACATGGTCAGATATATGTTTTATCGCCAATCTTTTTCTTAATGCTATCCATATAACATTAAAAATCGCTATAGATGACTTTCTTCACTTCTTGTTAATTGTAATGGTTCTTGGTTTTAATTTGTTTTTATATAGGGCATAAATCTTTGGTTTGGTTTGTGTGCAGAATTAATGGGTTTCATATTTTTGTTGAGTGGTAAACCAAAGACAACAATTATCACAAAACCAATACTGTGTTCATCCCAGACTAGTATTCTTACATTCTTGCGACCTTTGACGAAGTTTGAACATTTCTCTAATATTTCTACCTTGGCGCCATGGGACTCCGTCCATGTTACACCATCTTCAGTTGAAGGTTTGTAAAACCAAATGTTGATGTTATATTCTGCGTTCTTATTAAATAATCAGAAGTGTTTTCATTATCTTCCCAGTCATCAACTTTGTTATTTATATATTTATTTTCTCTAGTTGCATCTTTGGTTACAGGATATAATGCGGCCGTAATACATAATCGTGAGCAGTTAAATTTATTGTTTCTATTATTTAATTTTGCTTTTGTTTTACTTCTTAGTCCGGGTGGTAGTTCAGTATAAGATCCTAATGATGGCTCAGTTCTTTCTATGTTCAATTGCACGTCTGATATTCCAATAAATTCATAATCGTAACCATAGCCTTCATATGTTTCTTTGACATGATGCAGCCATTGGTTTAGATTCAGTCGATGATCTTTAGTCATATATTCATCTGTTCTAAAGTTTATTTAAATAGCTTTTGGGACGCCTTCTTCACAATCGGGAGTTCTGTGACCTTAACCATCGGGAGCAGTGACGCCTTCTTCATCATCGGGAGCAGTGACCTTAAATTTATAAGATTTGAATGATTTAAACCGTCTAATATGTAATCTATTGGCTCATTAATATCTTTGATAAAACTATCATCAGACTTAGTAATATATAACTGCCTTTGATTGAAGCTTGATTTAATATGAAATTTTTTGTCCTGGGCTACGTTTTCTCTCCAATGTTTATTCATGTGGGTTTGTAGACCTATATCATTTTTAAAAGTTGGGCCACAGACCCAGCATGGGACTACAGTTTGGGTTTTGGCCGGGGGCGAAGCCCTTTTAAGTTCTGGCAAAACGTTTTTAGGAACGAGAATGTAGTCATTTTCATCCGGGTCGTACACTCTCCATGTTTTCGGGTATGGGCTTAGGCTTAATCATGAGTTGGGGTTGGGGCTTGGGCTTAGGAATGAGATAGTACTCGTCTTCATCAGGATCATACATTCTCACCATGTTTTCGGGTACGGGGGGGGGGGGGGGAGGGTGAGGCTCCTTTAGGCAGGGGTTGGGGTATAGGTGAAGCCCTTTCAGCCTCATCAAGATCCCTAATAGTTTCCCTAACTCTTTTCTGGTGCTTGCCTGTTAAAGTATGTTTGATTAATTCTTTCCTTGAATTTTTATTATTTAATATTTTCAATTTTTGTTCAAGTTTATCCACGAGGTGGCTTCACAGATTTCGCAAGTTGGTTTAGTGCTTTTTACACGGTCTCTCTAGTTACACTAGTATCTGGGATACGTCCACCGGAGTCGGTGGGGATAGAACCCGAACTATCCGTCTGATAATGGATAATTACCAGCTTAACTCTGTACTAGTGGATTGCACTAAGTGAGACAAGAAATGATAGTTTTTGAGGGAATGTAAAGGGAAATATAGTGGATAAAACAAGGGGAAATAAAGTAATGTTTATATGTAGTAGTGGGCAAAAGGGGCATTTATCCACGCAAAAACGAATACCCGCTAGGGTTGAGTTTTTGCGTTGGATAACCCCTTTTTCGCACTACTCTTCATCATCTGATTGAGATGTATTTTGTAGCGAGTGTCACTGCTCCTAGAAGACCTGCAATTGCTGTTAATAGGCTTCCAACTCTCAATTAATTGTCAGAAATCTTGTTTTCCTCTGCCTGCCTTTATTCGTTGTTAGTTTCATCTTAATCCATTTGCTGTTTGATCTGATTTTTGTCTTGTTGCTCCTGACATATATGTGGTGCATGTTTAAGCCTCGAACGCTCTAGAATCGAGAGGCTTAAAGCGTCTTTTTCTAAAATTGACTTCAATGCATATCCCTGTTATGCTGCTGAAATGACCAGCTCGATCTATAAAGTGTAGCAATTTTGCTTATGAATACTTTTGTTTCCCGGTTACTCGGGGTACCAAGATTGTAAAGCTATAAAGAATTAAATTATCGATTCAAAAGGCAAGAGGATTCTGATTGAAATATCAAAGTTACATCAAACTGTTTTCATGGAAATTATGTCATGCTGACGTTGGTTTGTATATATCAACTCAAGTGTATCCTTCTCATCATCAAGTGTATCCTTCTCAAGAATTTCTAGGTTTCTCAACACTTAGTACAATTTCTGAGAATAGAAAATCGAATTTAAAAAAAATGATACAGTCTGGACCAAAATATGATTCATAATTTCCATTAAACGGGGCTTCTCCCTTGATTAGTGAAACAAGGCTTGCCCTTCCCCAACTAAAGCCAACGGCAATAGGTACATGGTCAGATATATGTATTATCGCCAATCTTTTTCTTAATGCTATCCATATAACATTAAAAATCGCTATAGATGACATTCTTCACTTCTTGTTAATTGTAATGGTTCTTGGTTTTAATTTGTTTTTATATAGGGCATACAATCTTTGGTTTGGTTTGTGTGCAGCATTCATGGGTTTCATATTTTTGTTGAGTGGTAAACCAAAGACAACAATTATCACAAAACCAATACTGTGTTCATCCCAGACTAGTATTCTTACATTCTTGCGACCTTTGACGAAGTTTGAACATTTCTCTAATATTTCTACCTTGGCGCCATGGGACTCCGTCCATGTTACACCATCTTCAGTTGAAGGTTTGTAAAACCAAATGTTGATGTTATATTCTGCGTTCTTATTAAATAATAGAAGTGTTTTCATTATCTTCCCAGTCATCAACTTTGTTATTGATATATTTATTTTCTCTAGTTGCATCTTTGGTTACAGGATATAATGCGGCCGTAATACATAATCGTGAGCAGTTAAAGTTATTGTTTCTATTATTTAATTTTGCTTTTGTTTTACTTCTTAGTCCGGGTGGTAGTTCAGTATAAGATTCAAAAGGCAAGAGGATTCTGATTGAAATATCAAAGTTACATCAAACTGTTTTCATGGAAATTATGTCATGCTGACGTTGGTTTGTTCATTATCAACTCAAGTGTATCCTTCTCATCATCAAGTGTATCCTTCTCAAGAATTTCTAGGTTTCTCAACATTTAGTACAATTTCTGAGAATAGAAAATCGAATTTAAAAAAAATGTATCAAGATTTTCAAAGTTTTAAAAATCGACGTTCTAGGCTCAAAATTTAGTTACGAGAAAGTTCATTTTTTAAAAATAAAAATTTATTGAAATTCAGATATTCACTTAAAAAATATCAAAGCATGTGGTTCTATTTGTTAATAGCCGCCCTCATCTTCTCAGCCGGCTATTATAGCACTCCTTTTTCACTTCGACATACAAAAGTTTGTTTTGCTTTAGCTCAAATTTTTTAAATTATTTTGCCGCTATTTTGACGTTTTGCTTGAAATCAATTCGCCTTTTCGAGGCTAGTTTCATTGCTGTTCAGAAGCACTTTGTGCTCAAATGGCTTCTAATCAGCAGTTGCTCAACAAAGCAATCTATAGTCAACTGAATCAGGTTCGAAAAACGAAATCAAAATAGAAACGGGAAAAATCCATAGAGCCCAATTTTAGATGCCCGCTACTTGAATTTCAATCTCATAAGTCTCAGTTAACATCTCTAATGCGTTTTTGCATTGATACTAGCCCCTACATCCTCTAATTAAGAAGCAGGAGTATTCATAACTTAGAAATCCAATCAAATTAGTTCGCACTTTCAAACGAAATCCAATCAAATGCTCGCACTTTCGATCAATAGTCTGCCAAATTTGCTTATTATTACTTTTGAGTCCCGGCTAATGGGGGTACCAAAAGTTGTCGATTGAATGTATAATTAGACTAAATTTAACTATTCGACATGCAAGTTTGAGAGACGAGCTGCTTTGTCGCTGAGAGAATTCTTCAATTGAAGCTTCTGGATGTTGCTAAGGCAACCGATTGGCGTGTACAATACTATTGAACAGATCATTGAACGCTAACCATTAAATTTGCCGGAAGGTATAAGTGTAAGTAGACTAAATTGAATTCGAAAAATTTGCCTTTTTCAGTAAAGCTAGAAATAATGTTAGTTGTTAGTTTCATCTTAATCCATTTGCTGTTTGATCTGATTTTTGTCTTGTTGCTCCTGACATATATGTGGTGCATGTTTAAGCCTCGAACGCTCTAGAATCGAGAGGCTTAAAGCGTCTTTTTCTAAAATTGACTTCAATGCATATCCCTGTTATGCTGCTGAAATGACCAGCTCGATCTATAAAGTGTAGCAATTTTGCTTATGACTACTTTTGTTTCTCGGTTACTCTGGGTACCAAGATTGTAAAGCTATAAAGAATTAAATTAGCGATTCAAAAGGCAAGAGGATTCTGATTGAAATATCAAAATTACATCAAACTGTTTTCATTGAAATTGTCATGCTGCCGTTGGTTTGTTCATTGTCAACTTAAGTGTAGCCTTCTCATCATCGAATTTCTAGGTTTCTGAACAATTTCAGAGAATAGAAAATACAATTTCAGAGAACAGAAAGTACAATTTCAAAGAATAGAAAATGGAAGTTGAAAAAATGTATAAACATTTCAAATCGACATTCTAGGCTCAAAATTTAGTTACGAGAAAGTTCATTTTTCAAAAAAACTAAAAAATTATTGAAATTCAGATATTTACGCCAAAAAAATACGAAAGCATTTGGTTCTAACAGCCTCCCTCGTCTTCTCAGCCGGCTATTATAGCGCTCCTTTTTTGTTTTTTTTTAAATTCGTCGAAAAAGAAAGATTTGTTTTGCTTTACCTCATTTTGCCGCTGTTTCGACATTTTGCGTGAAATCTTTTTACTTCTCTAGGCTAGTTTCACGCATCTCTCATTTTGCTCAAGGTGCTTCTAAACAGCAGTTGCTCATTAAAGCAATCAAAAGTCAACTTAATCAGTATCGAAAAACGAAATCAAAATAGAAACGGGAAAAATTCATGAGCCCAATTTTGATGCCCGCTACTTGAATTTCGCTCATATAAGTCCCATTTAACATCTGTAATGCGTTTTGGCATTGATGCTATCCTCTGCATCCTCTTATTAAGAAACAGGAGTATGCATAACTGCGAAGTCCAATCAAAATAGTTTTCACTTTTAAACGAAATCCAATCAAAATAGTTCGCGCTTTCAAAATATTTTTTTTTCAGCAATCAATTTTTGTTTTTGTTTTTCTCTGCCTTTTAGCCCAATCGATGTAATGGGACTCAATGGCGGCTATTTGCCGGCAATCTGCCTGGTATGTTTTTTCTTGTTGGCGGAGACGGGACTTCAATAAGTAATATTGACGGGTATATTGTTCTCGTCACGATAATTTGACAGGTCTCTGCTCACTTTCCAGGCGCTTTATCGATACATAATCTCAATACATTGTTACATGCTTTAAAAATCGATGGAAATAGGCCATCTTAATACATAGGTACATCCTTTTACCCCTTCCCCCCACGCCCGAGCATTTCTTTGGCTATACCTAATCGTAGTATATTCTTAGCGTATACCTAATAAATAATAGATTTGACCTCCCCTCCCCTGGCCTTTGATCACCTATTACTACTGGTATGTTAAGCCATTGTAATAGCGTGTACTTGCTGTTTAGAAGGTGCTGGCAGTATAGATGAACTATTGCCCGAGTTATTGGGAACTCTGCTAGATAAAGATATTCTCTATCCATCGATCAAGGAGCTGAATGAGAAGTACACACCGTGGCTATCCAAAAAAGGGGCTTCCTTATCGGAAGAAGAACTGACTAGGTACGGGAAACAGAGCGATGTCATTGCCCAAATATGCAAAGAGTATGAGAAAGTTCAGCCCGAAGGAGAGAGCTGTGTAGATGGAGTTGACAAAACAGACGCGGAGGTGAACAGCAAATCGACAGAGAAAATTATAGAATTAATGCATGAAATGCGAGAGTTGGGAAATCCGCCGGAAGAATTGATGAGCAGCATCCAGCCGGAAGGTTTTCCGGGTCTGGGTGACCTGCCCTCTCTATTTCCAGCTTTCAGCCCTGATGGAGGGTCATGTGGTGTCATGTAATTGATTAGCAACCGTTATTTTCATCTTATCTGAACTGTAAAACTGTCCGACGAGATCACGTTATTGGTATAGTCATTCTGTGGAGTTCGAAATTTCGGGTATTCTTAATTCCAATGTATTATTTATCGCTCGATTTATCACGCTCGATCAGAGTGTGATAAATTGTTCAGATTGCTTTTAATTGCTCTCAAACGACGTTTGTAGTAATTATTAGTGCTTTGTACTTTTTTAATAGCCGCAAAGCGATAGCTGAGGCTTTTATTGGCCTTCTCTGGGTTTTTTTACAATTCAAAGAATTTGAATTATAATGGGGCGATGTATTTTTAAGAATCGAAGAGGAGTGTTGGCGGAGAGTCTTTTTTATCGGTAATTTTGTTGGAGTATATTTGAAACAGAAAGTGAAATGGGTGAAAAGAAAGTGTTAAGGTCAAATTGCTGAAGAGAAGAGAGGGTGGTTTTCTGTTCATGCTATATATTGAAGACAGAGCGAGAAAAGTAGGTGTAAAAATATTTTCGTTGAGCGAGTGAATTTTTTTGATCACGTGCGGCATGATCAAAGCAGTTTAAACTCTAATTGTTCGGTTTTTCAGTCAAAGGTGTTTGTATTATTAATAGCCGCGAAGCGATAGCGGCTATTATTGTGGACATCGTGATTTTTGTAATTCGTCGTCTCCATTGATGATTCTTACTACCTGACTTCTTGGAATTGACTTGTTCAATGACTTCAGTGACTTCAACTGCTTTGCAGTTAAAATTTGAGTGCGTGACGTCATTTCTGCTTTTAGTTCAATTGCGCGACTTGCCTCACTAAAAAAAAGACTTCTGAACTCACTTATGGAACTTTAATTTTTATGAAATTTTACTAGTTAACTATCAATAGTGTGCATCTAAGTAGTGCCAAATTTATATGCCTTAATTCTTTAGTATTAGTCTTGAGTTTTTGATTTCGATTATCAATTTTGAAAAAGCTCTTTTAGGGCTTTTTCCTTATAGACCGTATGTGTTATAACAATGACAGTCCGAATCTAACCCAAAAAGTCTAGTGGTCTATTAAAGGAGTGGTGGTCGATCTGTCTATCTTTTTCTTCAGTTGTTTCATCGATTTATTAAGTTGCTTCATTTCATGGAAGACCACAAGCGTCTATCGCGGCTATTTTCCGGCAATCTGTCGGCTATGTTTTACCCAACTAATAACAGTGCGTTTGAATGCTTTTTCAACCATCTGAGTCAAATAATGATGTTTTAGATTCAATTTTGAGCTATTTATTACCATTTTGCCATGTTGTACGTTTTTTAAGCAGTTTTTGTAGTTTTCAAATTTAAGTAGCATTTGTAAAGTCATGTCCTTCAAATTAGCTGTTTTATTGGTTTGTTTGAATTTGCGATCTAATGGTTATTGATTTCGAGTTGTTTTTTAAAGATAATTTAGTCAATTTAAGCATGTTTAGGACAATTTTTGTCTGTTTTTCAGTATATTTTTTCTTAATTTTTTCCTGTTCTTTTCGTTCCTTGCATCGCTTGTTGTTTAGTAAGTTTTTACCAGGTGTTGGGTGGTTAAGTGCCTGAACAGAAGCAGTAATAAAATTATTTGCCGAAATATTGATGCGAATTAGCATTTCACCATTTTGTGGATAATTTTGTTCAAATTATATGACTTTTTTACGACACTCCTTAACTTTTTGCCTTTCATTTTTTTCTATATAAACTATTTTGTTGTCTCTTTCGTCAATTGGCATTCACTTATTGAATGAGATCTCACTGTGTTGAAGGGTTTTGACCAGTAGTTGTTTTGGAGCCGCAATTCGTAATGTTATTTTTTTAAATCAGATCCTTTATCAGTTTTGTTGTCCGTTACTTTCCTATTGTTATTTTGCCGTTTGTTTCAAATTGGTTAGCATTATCAATTAGGAGATTCATTATGCTTTTTAGGGTGGTAAATTTTCTACTACTACGAATTGTTTCTGAAATTTCCCGGCTCTTTTTTCGATAAGTGAGTAAGTGAGCGAGCGACCAAGAACGGAAGTTCAGGGAGTGAATAAAGTTTGGAAAAGTTGTTTGAGTGATCAAATTCGAGGAGCAAAGAAAATAGAGAGTGGTTCTTTTGTTCATGCCTTCTTTCGAGACAGAGCGCAAAATGTAGGTGTGAAAGAAAATTTTGCTAAACTAACCAATTTTTGCGGCTTTTTCAAGCTGTTTGTTTTTTTTGAAGTTGCCATGTTTTCTAGAAGGTTATATCAGAGTGTTTTGATAGAGTTTTGGAGGTTTTCTGTAAGAAAGGGTGTTTTACGCTAATTTGAAGGTTTTCGACGTATTCTGGGGTCTTAAGTTTTTTAAGCGTTTTTGGCCCATTATTGTTTTTTATTGCTTTTACTTGTTGCTGGATTTGAGCGAAATGCTCGTGGGCAATTTTTATTACAAATTAAATAAAGAGTTGTTGGTACAAAGCAATTTTTTCGATTTTCGACGACAAATTGCGAAAAATTGTCAATTTTTTTTTTTCATTTCTTACAGTTTTTCGCTTCTTTTCAGAATCAGAGATCTGTTTGTGTTCCCATTGTATGTGTAGTACTTGTTCAATTTGAAAACGTAATTGAATTTTCTATTTTTTAAATTACTAGTTAAGTTTTCTTTAATTTCAATTGAGTTAGTCTTTTCTCTTTTTTGATGCTCCCTGCCATGAGAAACTAGTTATTCGACAGTTTGCTTTTTGGCGAAGACGTCTTTGAGTCATTGCCGGGTTTCTTCCGACTGTTTTTTTTAAGATCTGTTCACTCATTTTCATGATTTTAAAGTGTTGATTTTGGTGACGCCGAAAGAGGAAGTGGAGCGAAAATGCTAGTGGTTTTGGGACATGAAATTTTTCGCTATATTTTTGAAGTGAGAAAATGGTGTTTGCACAAAAATGCGCTTTCTCACTAGTGGTTTTTTTTACTGGTGGAGGCATTTTGTCTTTGATTTTTACAATTTTATTTTTGATCGGATTTTTAAAAAAATTGTTTTCCCAATACATTCATAATCCATTCTAGCTCGTTTTTTCTTTAGTCAATGAAAATTCAATGAGGCAAGGTCAAGTGAGCGCGTGTCATTCTAATTGAAGGGTATTTGAGAGCAGCTAATAGAATATCATCATTAAGTCAACAGATTCCTCAATATAACATCTCAGCCTTTAATAGAAAACTTTTTTTTGTTCTGTTTATTACTTTTTGAGACTGCAGATCTACGAAGCTGTTGCGGCTATTTTCTTACAATCTGCCAGCTATGTTAATGTGATTTTTCGTCTGACCTGTTTGACTTTTCGTCCTCAGAAACGGGATAACAGCTAGCGCGCGAAGGGTCATGCGCTCAACCAGCCACAAAGTTCGGTTCAACAGAACTTTTTAGATAGAAAATTTTATGGTGTTAAGGGCGGTTCGTAATCCTAAATGTTTGACACCCCCACTCCCTCGGTCACCACACTCGCCCCACCCCCTCTAGAGCTCCAAAGCCAACCCTCGCCGGTCATTTGAGAGCAATTCGTCCGACGTGAATTGCTTATGTTTGAAGTCTTCATTTCATGTGAATTGGTTAAACACGTTGCGCATGTAGTAATGAATGTCTTTTATTTTTTTTGTACTAAATTTGAAATATAGCGGCTCTGAATATGCGATCTCATGATATTTCAAAGATTCTAATTAATGTATATTATAACTTTTCTCAGTTTAGATTTGGAGCCTATTTGATTGAAAGATATGTTTATGCAGTCGTTCTCAACGTATTCGCGAGAGAGAGAGAGAGAGAGAGAGAGAGAGAGAGATATGATGGATCACTAAAAAGCTTAGTCTTCCATAGAAAAATACCAAGCAATCAGTTTAATATGTAACGCCTCTACAATATGAAAAACTTTTTTTCAATGGGTTTTACGAAAAGATTAAACGTGCGCTTAATGACTCTCGACATGTTTTCCGGAAAAACAGCTCGGTAGTTACATAGTTACTAGGGACTGTTTCGGGACTTTATTTTTAAAAGATCAGACTCGACAACTGAAAAGCAACTCTACATTCTGCACATTAATTCAACGAAAGCTGTCGACAGTGTACTACATCAAATACTAATCAACAAATTTGAAGCGGTAAGTATAGATAGAAAATTTATTAAAGGCCATTGTAAGTTATCTGTGCAACGCAAAACAGTACGAGAAAACAAACCCCGTAAATTCGAATACCACTCGAATCACCGCCGGAGATCCACAAGGTTTCACATTAGGACCGGTGTTCACAATTTTCAACAGTGGGCTACCAGAGGTGGTTTCGAACTGTAAAAAGTTTGGCCAGGACAACAATTTTAAACTTATCTGATCAAACAAAAGTGGATTAGAGGACGATATAAACTGCAGTTGATTATTGGTGCAGAACAAACAGGATAAAACTTAACGAGTATTGGCGCTTTCTATGATGCTTTCACGTGAAACGTACTAAAATCTTACCTATTGTTTGCTCTTCGGCCTAAGTCTGGCATGCCAAGACAACTTTTCATTAATATTTGTTTTTCTGAAAGGCGTAACCATGGTAGCAAATCAAGCTCTATAAATACATCATAATTCGCACCATTTGCAACGAAGTTATGGTTAAAAACGGGAAATCCCTTACTATAAATAATATTGAAAGTGAACGTCAACCATTTCTGACTTCTTCAATAAAATCAACATATAAAGAGCTTCAAATGAAAATCAGGAAAGGAAATCAGGCAATAAAAGGATTTTGGAGGGCGAAATTGCAGGTGGGGGAGGCAAATGTGGGTGTAAGGGGGGAGAAATAATAAAGGAACTTGGTTCCTTTACACTCCCGGCAACAATAGGCAACATTTGAAATGAAAATGTAAACACAATGAAATATAGCACAAAAGTTTCCTGTAGCTGTCTGGATGTCGAAGCTCCTGGCTATTCCGTCTGAACCTCTGTGTGCTTTCACAATCTTCCCCAGAGGCCAGCTCCTCATTTGATTTTTGGCACTTCGTTCTCTTGTTGAGCTCAGGAGCATATTCTTTCAGCAACCTGCTCCAGTAGTGATCAAGTACTGCCTGCGCCAACTTGAAGTCCTTAGTGGAGAACCGCTGGTTGCTGTCCTTAAGAGGTTTCAAACACATGTGAGGTCTGCGAAGGAGGAAATTACTCGGAGTAAGTGGTCCCTCATCTGAGATGCTGCAGCCCACATGAGTTAATGGCCTGGAGTACAAAATTACCTCGGCCTCTGCCAAAACTGTCTGGAAAACTGAGAGTTTTAGTTTCCTACTGTCCAGCACTAATAGTAGATTTCTCTTTGCGGTCTGTATCAGCCTCTCCCAGACTCCTCCGAAGTGTGGTGCCAATGGAGGGTTGAAAGTCCACTGAATATTCTGTTGAGCCAATTGCAGTCTGATGCAGTCGTTGTCTGGCTGGTAGCTTCTCTGGAACTTTATTTTCAATGCTTGGTTAGCTGCAACGAAATTTTTGCCATTGTCACTCACAATGAGGTCAGGGTATCCACGTCGTGATACAAATCTGCTGATGGCCATGAGAAGGCAATCGGTTGAGAGATGGCATACGTCTAGGTGACCAGCTCTGGTGACCAGGCATGTGAACAAGCAGACGTAGTGCATCTGGGTGTCCTCTCTCTTGTCCTCAATGTAGAAAGGTCCAAACATGTCATTTCATGTGTTGACGAAGGGGTACTGCTTGTTTACATCTGGAAATCTGAATACAGGCAGATCGGCAATCTCCGGTCTCACATTTTTTGCCCTCCATCGCTTGCAAATGAAACAGTATTTCCCCAGACTTCGCAGCACTTTTCTCAATCCAATCTCCAGGAAAGTCTGTTGCACGTGAGCCTTCACATGTTCCACGCCCTGATGACCACAGTCATGATGCGCCTTTTCAGTCAACAATCTTGGAATTCTGCTCCTGCTATGGGGAACAAGGGGATGTTTCGAACTGTAGGTTAGAGGCGCCTTGTTGAGTCATCCTCCTACCCTGAAGAGTCCGTCGTCATCTAGAAAGGTAGTGAAGGGCATTAGCTTTTCTGCTTTCTCAAGATTGTTTCCCTCCAGCAGTGAAGAAATGGTTCCTGGGAAAAACTCGTTTTGGGACATTTTGATGGGTTAGTTCCTTGCCCCGTACTCATCTGATGCAAAATTGTCAGTGTTGGAGGTCTCAAGTGATTCGTTTTGATTTCTAGTTAGGAGTTCTGCCTTGAAGCGTCTTATTGCCTGGAACACCATTCTAGTAAAGTTGAGTAGTCGACTCCATGTTGAAAATTTTTGAACCCCAATGACCGGCGTTTGGAGCTGTGTCGCTTGTGTAGCGCATATATGAGGATCACTGTCCTCCGCAAAATTTCAGGAGTCTTGATGTGTGCTCAGAAAGTCCGGTGATTGAAGCCATAGCTTTGATATGTCTGATCTGGTGAGGCCTCTTGTGCCGTGGTCAGCGGGATTCATCTTTCCAGGTATATGTCTCCAATTGTCTGGGTTGGAATTCTCGTGAATTTTGGACAATCTTGTCAATGTACATCTTTTGTCTCTGCTTGGATTCGATCCATCCAAGTGTAGCGGTGCTGTCTGTCCAAAAGTGTTTTGAACTTATGGTTGTTGTCATGTCACTCTCACAGAACCCAGCTAGCTCTGCTCCAAGTGCTGCCGCTTCCAATTCCGGTTTCTGGAATGCTCAGCTGCTCGATCGATGCCACTTTTGTTTTGCTGGTCACATATAGTGATGTGGAAGATCCATCGGCCTTGATTGTCCTCACATAAACTATGGCAGCAATTGCACTCATTGAGGCATCAGTTAACGTGTGAAGTTGATGGATTCCATTGGTGCTGGGAATCAAGCATCTAGGATTTTCGATTGAAGTCATGCTCTCGAACTCATCCATCCACTCCTGTAGTTCCTGTTGGTAGCATTCTGACACAGGTTGATCCCAGTTTCTTCCCTCTTTTATGGTTCTTTGGAGAATGCATCTAATTCTGATGGCAAAGGGTGAAATCAGTCCGACTGGATCGAACAGAAGCTGCCATTGAATGCACCTTCCTTTGAGTCATCTGTTTTCCTGTGTAGCAAAGCTTTGGTTTTGCAAACATCAACCTCTCAGTTTTGGGGTCCAAAGTCTGACCAAGGATTCTTTGGGCTTTCATTTCCGCATTGTCTTCTTCCAGTAGGTTATCTAATGCGGCTGCGCTGTTGCTCAGGAACTTTGTCAGATTGAATCCTCCTGTATGCAAAACAGTTTTGATCTCATTTGCACTTCTGTGGGCCTCCTCTTCAGAAGGGTAGGTCTGCATGAAATCATCCATGTAGAACTGCTGCATGATTGATGTGTAGGCCACTGGATGTTCTTGTTTGTGGTCATTTGCACACTTCTGCAGAACAAAGATCGCACGAGAAGGTGAGCATGTGGCTCCAAAAATGAGTCGAATGTATTTGAAGATCTTTTCATTGCCATCCTCTGTCCACAGAAAACAGAGAAAGTCTTGGCAATGACACAGTCTGTCCAATCTGCATGAACATTGCCTCCATGTCCGCTGTGATTGCCACTGAGTACTGTCTGAAGCGGGGAAGAAGGCCATAAAGATTGCAGAGTAGATCCGGCCCTGTCAGAAATGCATCATTGAGTGAGATTCCCTTATATTTGGAAGCAGCGTTTGTTACTCTGCGAATTTTGTCTTGTTTCTGTTTGTTGACCACTGGGTGATGGGAAAAGTACCAGACAGAGTCTCTTCAACTGGGGTCTGCAGTTTTGATGTAGTTTCTATCCAAATCTTTTTTTGATTGTTTCCTCACAGCGGTATCTCAAGTTTGGGTCCCTCTCCAAGCTCTGCTGCAGAGCGTGCCAATGAATTTTGGCCATGAAATAGTTGTTAGGGACTGTGATGTCTTTCTTCCATGAAAGTCCAATCTGGTATCTGCCACCAACGTTTTTTATGGTATCATTGAGGATGGACACAGCTTCTTTGTCATCTGAAGACTGTCCCCTTGAAGAACACTGATTGAAGTTCACTCCTTCAATTGTCCAGAAGAGCTGGAGAAGAACTTCACCTGGATCGTCTTGTCGTCTCTTGATATGATTGAAAAGTGCTTTGCTTGTGCTTTTTGATTGTCCGACCCTCTTCTGTGTGTACCTCAGAGAAATGGGACCTGTCAGTGTCCAACCAAGCAGAGTGTTGACTCCGTGTGGGTGGCCAGTGTGTCCCGTTGTGAACTGTCTGGGAACCGTTGCTGTGAATGCATCTGCTCCAACCAATATTCCGATCCGGTTGTCCATGATTGTTGGAAATCTTATATTCTGGAGGTGAGAATGGTCTCTGCAGATCTCATTCAACATTTCAATTTGAACTCTTTGCATCCGAAACTCTTCCATTGCTGTTGAGTACACAGGGATTCTGATCACAGAACAACTGCTGTACAAAGCTCCTATGCCGATCATGACATCTGCTTGTTTAACTGGGTGTTCACCATGAAATGAAGTTAGTGGTAGGGTTATGTCTTTCGGTTGTCGAACTTGAAGTGCATCGGCAACCTTCTGTGTTATTTGAGTGTTGTCACTGCCACTGTCAAGCAGTGCGTAGGTTTCAATGCAAAGATCTCTGTAGAAAAGTATTACTGGTTTCGCCTGCAACTGTATCTGCGGTCTGATCGAAGAAGTTTTCTGTTTGTTGCTGCAAGTGCAGATTTGTTGCGGGGTAGTTGCCTGATGTTGGGCCAAAGTGAGTTGATTGTTACTCTGCTGTATTTTGTTTTTCTGCGCGTTCATTGGCTGATGGTGGAAACAAAACCATTTCTATTCCAGTGGCCCATGTGTGAAGTGCTGCTGTTAGATCCACCTTGTTCTGGTTTCCATTCTGTTGGTTGTAGTTAGAACTCGACTGTTGCCTTTGGTTTTCATTATTAAAATTATGTCGATAGTTTGAATGGTTTTGGTTTGTTTGGTTTCTGGAGATATTATTTTGTGACATTTGATTCCAGTTCCCACTTGGTTGTGCATTTTGTTGCTGTTGCCTTTCATCTGTCTTATGGAGTGTTGATTGATGGAAGCCATTGCATCTGTCCAGAAGGCACCTTGTTTTCGATTGGCAGAGACCCTTTTCGTGAGCTCTTAGTCAGTTAGGGCACATCTTCAGACACAGTTCAGTTAGGGCACAGATTGAACATCTTCACACAACCCTGTCGGTCATACACTGACTTTTCCAAGTATTCCGGACATCGACCAAGGTTGTGGTTTTGTGAGCAGAGTTGACATGACACATCTGGTGGCCCCCTGTGTCACAGCTTCTTTGTCATCTGAAGACTGTCCCTTTGAAGAACACTGATTGAAGTTCACTCCTTCAATTGTCCAGAAGAGCTGGAGAAGAACTTCACCTGGATCGCCTTGTCGTCTCTTGATATGATTGAAAACTGATCTGGTTCTCTGGTTCCGTTGTGGGGAGATGTGGTCGCACGCCTCTGCGTAGAGTCAGTCCAATCGGCAAAGTGGGTAAGGTTAGGTTGCTGCAAGGCTTGGCTTCTTGTGTGTTGATTCCATCTGATTATCAAGGTAGTGTTAAGTTTGTCTCTGGCCTTTCTCAAGACAGCTGAAGACTTGAGATCAGCTTCGAAGTTGCGCAGCCAGAAGGTTTGTACAAATCTCCTCAAGAAAGATGAGAAGCTCGCAAAAGAGTTTGGTTCATCTAATCTGGGTTTCGACCACGTCTCCAATTGATCCAGCATGCAGCGACAATATGCTGTGGTTTGCCAAACTTTTTGCTCAGTTCAGCGATGGCTTCATGGTAGTAGTCCCCATTGTAGGAGTATCCACTTATGGAATCTTTTGCTTTTTGTGTTACGGAGTTTTGCAGGTAGGTCTTTTTTTAGCATCTGGGAGGCCACTGTTGTTGTGAATGGTTGCTTTGAAGAAACTGAACAACTGGTGACATTTCAAAGGATCACCTATGAAATTATCAATTGATGTCTTGGGTAAACTCATTGTGTTCTGTATCATCAGTGCTTGGTGTTGCATCCAGTCTGGTGGAGAACTCGGGAAGCTCGGGAAACCATTGAATAGGTTGTTGTTATAGCCGTTGTTATAGTGTCCATCAGGTCCCGTACAATTGTTCAGTGGTTGTTGACTTTTTTGTGGTGTGTACCTATGGCTCATGGTCGGACTAGCTTGGCTATTGTTTTGAAAAGACACTGGTTGTTGCAAATGACCTGCTCTATCCTCACTCTCATGTCGGTTCTGTCCTCGATCATGGTTCTCTTCACTCGATCGGTTCGAATTTTGCCAGCCTTCATCTGTTCTCAGTGCCCCTGTGAGAAATTCCCTATTCCTTCCTCTATCTTCAATGTTCAGAACGGGTTGCAAATTATCAGGGTCTTCTGAGTCGGACGAGTCAGCGTTGTTTGTTTCTTGATTGTTGCGGCTTGCACACTGATGTTTCATTGCTCTATTTCGTAAAGGGTACTGTTTTCTCAGTCAATTAGGGGAAGGGGCTGCTGATATGTTAAATGTAGATACAGTGTCACTTGCTTTCGTTCCGTGTGCTTTTGCTCTCTGTTTGCATTTCAGCATGGTTATGTTTCTTTCGACAGATTCATTAGCAAGTACTGTCAACTCTTCACTTGTTAGCTGTAGCTTCATGAGTTTACTGCAACTTCTGTCCAACTGCTCTTTCTGAGAACTCAAGACCTGTTCGTCACTATTGATTTGATCTTCGAAGAGGTCTTTTTACTGCGTTCCACTCTATCACTTTCATCTAAAATTGTTGCTTGAGGATGTTCTTTGCTGTTGAGGATGCTTTGGACTTGTTGATTGTGTTAGAAGACGTTTATTTTACAAAGTTTGTACTGCACTGTTACTGCACTGCGTTTCCTTGTAACAGCCCTATTCTAGTCTTTGTTATGTTAAACCTATTTTTTAAATGAGGCTGTTGCTTACTGTGCTTAGCTAATGCTTTTTGCTTAATGTTTATTTGATATGTTGGTGCTTGTCACTATCACTAATCAGTGAAGTTTGAGACAGATTTGATGGTTCACTAATAAGAAGTTGTATAGAGCTAAATCTTTCTACTAATCAGTGAAATTCTTACAAACGTAGACAAATATGATTATTGTCTGGTTGCCTATTTGTTTTTCGAGTGCGATAGAAAGAACCCTAACTGTGGTGGCTAACTTTTGACTAATGTGTGTGTCTACTGACACTGGTGGGGGGATAACTTCACATTCCTATAAACCTTAAGGTAGCAAGGGCTAACCAGGCCTTAAAACTAATCCTCAGTCAATGTGTGTGTGATAGCGGTGCTTTAAATTTCACCTAGAGGACCTACTCTTTTCAAAACTAATGCGGTATTGAAAGATACTATAATGATCCAACGCTATCTGGACGCCTATTAAAATCCAGCCTTCGGAATTAGACATTCAAATCCGCAATGAGACATTCAAATCCAGCACATCTGTCGTGACTAGGCGTTCCACGCAAGCATCCTTCTTAGGAGAAGTCTCATCTTAGTCTCACTTCTATGGACAGATTAAAATCAGTTGGATCTTTTGTGATTGTGACGTATTTGATTAAAATATGTAAAGTTATCAAAACCGGAGCATAAAATGTGGTATGTGTCAAATGTCTAAGTTCCCCCCTATAAAATCAAAAATTCCCCAGTCTGAGTCAAGCAAGTTTAAAAGGTCCTTTTTTGACCCTAGGATACGCCAGAAATGTTTATGCTCTTCGGCCCAAGTCTTGCATACCACGACAACTTCTCATTAATATTTGTATTTCTGAAAGTTGCAACCATGGTAGCAAATCAAGCTCTAGAAATACATCATAATTCGCGCCATTTGCACACAATTTATGGTGAAAAATGGGAAATCCCTTACTATAAATAATATTGAAAGTGATTATCAACCGCTCCTGACTTCTTCTATAAAATCAACATATAAAGAGCTTCAAATGAAAATAGGTTTGGGGAATGGAAATCAGGAAATGAATGAGTTTTGGAGGACGAAAGTGTAGGTTGGAGGATGGAAATGTGAGTGTAGGGGGAGAGAAATTATAAAGGAACTTGGTTCCTTTACATCTATAATAATATATGTTCATTATCGTGCTGAAGCTTGTAAGGCTTCAGTCGGTTTTAGTAGTTTTGCTAACTTATTGTCAAGAAAGCTCAACTAACTTAAAACTCGCACGATATTAAGATCTAGCAAAACTTAGCAAAAAGACTACAGTTGTTGAATCAAAGTTTAGTCTAATCTGAAAGCCAACTGCTTTCTATAACAGTTTCTAATGGTTCCAAATACAACATGGTTCCACTATTCCAACATTTCGGTAAAAGTAAATAATCTGGTATCATTGCTATTCTTTTCTGATTGTTTAATTAAGTAAAGCGATTTAAGCTACTGTTTACATAGTAAATGTCAAGATACTGCAATATTTACTTTTGTTGATAAAAGCTTGAATGGTTATTACGTAGCTCTAAGCACCTCAAATGTACCGTATTTGACCCTTAATGGACACCAACAGTATCAAAAAAAACTAAAAAATTTACCAAGAAATGACAAAATATCAAAAATGGCAATTTTGCACCATATAAGTGCTAATAGCCACACTTGTTGGTCTCATGCCAAAACTTTCGTTGGGTCCACGAACCGCTTAGAGGTCACCTTAACCGTTTGCTGTAAGCTCGGGTTCCGCAAGTTTAACCTTCCGAAAATTGCGGGGTGTACAAATTTTCAGTCTTTAGTGATAATCTATTTTCAATCTCGTGGTAAAGTTTATGAGGCTTCAGACAGTTTTGGTAATATTGCTAACTTCTTGTTAAGAAAACTCAAATAACTTAAAAATCGCAAGATATTAACATCTAGCAAAACTTAGGAAAAAGACTAAACTGTTGAATCAAAATTTAGTCTAATCTGAAAGCCAACTGCTCTCTATAACAGTTTTTAATGGTTCTAAATACAACATGTTTTCACTATTCAAACATATCGGTTAAAGTAAAAAACCTGTTAAATAGCATTTATATCATTGCTACTCTTTTCTGATTGTTTAATTAAGTAAAGCGATTTAAGCTACTGTTTACATAGTAAATGTCAAGATACTGCAAAATTTACTTTTGTTGATAAAAGCACGGATGGTTATTACGTAGCTCTAAGTACCTCAAATGTACGGTATTTGACCTTTAATGAACACCAACAGAAAAAAATAAACAATTTAAGAAAATTACCATAAAATGACAAAATATCAAACAATGCCAATTTTGCACCATATAAGTGCTAATAGCCACAATTGTTGGTCTGATGCCAGAACTTTCGTTGGGTCCACGAACCGCTTAGAGGTCACCCTAACCTTTTGCTGTAAGCTCGGGTGCAGCAGGTTTAACCTTCCGAAAATCGGGGGGTGGACAAATTTTTGGTCTTTAGTGATAATCTATGTTCAATCTCGTGCTAAAGTGTATGAGGCTTCAGACAGTGTTAGTAATGTTGCTAACTTCTTGTTAAGAAAGCTCAACCAACAGAAAACTCGCAAGATTTTTAGATCTAGCAAAACTTAGCAAGAAGATTAAAGTTGTTGAATCAAAGTTTTGTCTAATCTGAAAGCCAACTGCTCTCTGTAACAGTTTCTAATGGTTCTAAATACAACATGGTTTCACTATTCAAATACTTTGGTTAAAGTAAATATTCTGGTAAATAGCATATCATTGCTACTCTTTTCTGATTGGTTAACCAAGTAAAGCAATTTAAGCTACTGTTTACATAGTAAATGTCAAGATACTGCAATACTTACTTTTGTTGATAAAAGCACGAATGGTTCTTACGTAGCTCTAAGTACCTCAAATATACGGTACTTGGCCCCTAATGAACACCAACAGAATGAAATAAACAATTTAAGAAATTTACCAAATAATGACAAAATATCAAAAAAATGCCAATTTTGCACTACATAAGTGCTAATAGTCACACTTGTTGGTCTGATACCAGAACGTTCGTTGGGTCTACGAATCGCTTAGAGGTCACCCTAACCGTGTGCTTTGAACTGAACACCAAAATTTGTGACGTAGTAAATTTAAATTATTTATTTTATGAAATTATCGTTGTTCATTAAGGGTCAATTACCGTACATTTGAGGCATTTAGAGCTACGTAAAAACCATTCGTGCTTATGTCAACAAAACTCAGTATTGCAGTAATTTGACATTTACTATGTAAACAATGACTTAAATCACTTTACTTGACTAACCAATCAGAAAAAAGTAGCAATGATATAAATGATATTAGCCAGATTATTTACTTTTACCGAAATGTTGGAATAGTTGAACCACGTCGTATTTGGAACCATTAGAAACTGTTATAGAGAGCAGTTGGCTTTCAGATTAGACTAAACTTTGATTCAACAACTTTAGTCTTATTGCTAAGTTTTGCTAGATCTGATTATCTCGCGAGTTTTAAGTTACTTGAGTTTTCTTAACAAGAAGTTAGCAACATTACTAGCGCTGTCTGAAGCCTCACAAACTTTAGCACGAGATTAAAAATAGATTATCACTAATGATCGAAAATTTCTACACACCTCCGACCCCCCGCCGATTTTCGGAAGCTTAAACTTGTGGATCCCGAGATTACAGCAAACGGTTAGGGCGACCTCTAAGCGAATCGTGGACGCAACGAAAATTCTGGCATCAGACCCACAAGTATCGCTATTTGCACTTATAAGGTGCAAACTTAGAACTTTTGATATTTTGTTACTTAGTGGTAAATTTCTTAAATTGTATAATTTATGGTAATTTAGTGTTTGTGTAGCCTCAAATACCGTACACTTGAGGCATTTAGAGCTACGCAAAAACGATTCATTTTCATGCCAACAAAAGTATCTACTGCAGTAATTTAACATTTTCTATGTAAACAATGACTGAAATCACTTTACTTGATTAACCAATAACAAACGAGTAGCAATGTTGTTATAATATTTATCTGATTTTTTACCTTTACCAAAATGTTTGAATGGTGAAACCATGTTTTATTTGGAACCATTAGAAATTGTAACGAGCAGTTGGTTCTCAGATTAGACTAAAATTTGATTCTTCAACAACTTTAGTCTTTTTGCTAAGTTTTGCTAGATCTTAAGATCTTGCGCTTTTTAATTTAGTTGAGTTTTCTTGACAAGAAATTAGCAACATTACTAACACTGGCTGACAAAGTTCAGCGCGAAATTGAACATAGAGTATCACCAAGGGTTTTCCTAACTTCGATCAAAATTAAAGTTACAGTCCTTTAATACGTCCGAGCGACTAATTGTTTCGACGATATTATTAGTCAATCGAACTAGGCCGGCGTAAAGTTTTAGAAACAGGCTGCGACATTTTGGTTCCGATGAGATTCTTGAGCAGCCGCAACACGAACAATTTAAGGGAATTGAGTCCTCTGCTAGTCGTTTAACGCAAAAATTAGCTAGGATTAGTAAAATAGGCTACAAGTCTTTCCTCTAAGACGTGTTCTGAGCTTACCGTTATAAGGATACTTCTGGAACTGTCTTATGGTTGTCTCAAGAATAGGATGTACTCTTAAGGCTTACCTGACTAACTAAAGTTCTATATCTCTAGTCTGTTACTCTTCTATCTGAGCTTCAGTAGACAGTGCACGGGCCCCAATGCTAAAGTCTAACGTATATCTCAATACAAAAACAAGAGCGGAGTAGAGAGAGAGAAATATACTTTATTATTATATCAGGTGGTTAACTGGTACTGACTAAATAACTTTCTCTTCTGAGAAGAGGGGTAAATGGGTAAACATCTAAAGGAAAGAAAGGAAAAGATATTATTCCCTTTTTATCCAATCAGGGAAGAGTATTTTCAGTCTTTATTTATTTATATAATAAAGTCTTTCAAATAGTCTTTTCTGGAAGTCATATTTGACTCCATCTTTCCGGGGTTTCGAGTTTTTTGAAAGTCTCTTGTACAATCTAATAAGTCAATTTCTCTTTATTCTCTCTGAAGAATTTTCTTTCTTTTTTGAATGTGTTGCTTGAGATCGGTTCGTCTGTATGTCGGTTCCTAGACACAAGTTGCCCAAGGAGCAAGGAGTGAACATCAACAACCACAAAAGTATCTATTCCATTACCACGTCCAGTGGGTGAAGATCCTTTCGGGTAGGCCCGGTGTTGATGTCAGGAGGCGATCCTGATGTCCGGTGACTTACCTGACTTACCTGAATTGGTTTAGTTTGTTGTTAATAGCTGTTAGATGTTCAGAAAAGTTTTTCTCTATTGTAACCTGTGTTAGGTTTTAATGTTCTGTTATACTTAGTATCCCTTCCGGTTGGAAAGAAAATTGAAATCTATATGTTAAGTGTTAAGTATATTATGTTATATGTTTTATGGAATTCGATGGAAAAATTGAGGGTAGTTGGGTAGGTTGTCAACACAAGTTGTTGACGCGATCGAGAAGTGTTCAGTGGCATGTGACTGTTTGGTCATGTTGGATTAATACAAATTTTGTCATTGAAGATGAACATGTATTAGTAATTCAATTTTTCCGCGAAATCAGAAGTTATTCTGATGCAATCAATTCTTGCGAATTGTATTGCCATACTTCTACATTTTGTGCTATGTATTTTGTAAAAGGTTTACAGATCTCGCTTATGTGCTTGTAATGGGTATGCCCAAAAATGTCCAATTGCTTTCAATCAACTTCTATTTCTTCAACTTCATAAATTAAGTTAAAGTTTCGTCTGCGCGCTTATTCAACATTCCAAATAATCCAAAGACTCTTTCAGTATTTGGAGTACTACAATGTTAGTTGTTACTAAATAAATGTGTAGCTGTTAGTTGTTACTATAGCTTAAGGAACTAATGAGTTTATCCATATATACATGTGTTTTATTCTTTAATGAATGAATGCGTGTTTTACAAATAATTGGTTATCGGTTTTGTTATTGGTTTATGTACATGTTTTCACATGTGAAATTT
Organism: Convolutriloba macropyga; assembly: GCF_964194025.1. Lineage (NCBI taxonomy): Eukaryota > Metazoa > Xenacoelomorpha > Acoela > Convolutidae > Convolutriloba > Convolutriloba macropyga. The sequence continues at coordinate 50,308,292 of NC_134474.1, read as the reverse complement.
TCGAAGTCGAAATATTTCATGTGTAAACTATGTTGGAAATTCTTATACTGTTATAGTTTGTTTGAAAAAGTATATAACACTTTGTCGTGTCATTTTAAACTTGTATTTCAGTTCGAATGTTGTGTTTTTAAATCTGTTCTCAAGAATCTAAGGTTATATTTTTGTTAAAATGTCATGTCACTGTCTTGAAGATCTGAAAGGCATTATTACATGTTTTACGTAAAGTTAATATGTCTGTTGTATGACTCATTGTTTGTCCATTTACAATTTGTTTACACTGCAAGTGTATATATTACTTGTTCTATTTTCCGTCAGTTCTGTGTCGAATTTACAAGTTGTTAGTTATCTTTTTGGACTTTTATTTATTTACAAAATTGCATATAACTAACTATGGAAAAATCTTTTCATATATACATGTACATTCTAGAAATTAGGTTAGGGTTTATATAAAATGGAAAAAATTATTTTTGATTTTAGATTTTATTGAACAGTAAATGTATAAAAATCTATACAAATGAGTTTAAGTAAGAGTTGTACAAACGTTACTATAGAGTGTTAGAGTTGTACAAACGTTACTATAGAGTGTCGGTAGGGGTATGTGTATCAAGATACAAATATCAATATAAGTGTTTACAAAGTAGTTGAATACAAAGTATTGGACTGATGCAAGTACATTTATCATAACGGGGTGGATTTCTAAGTATCTGAAATAAACATAGATAATCATATATGCACAGATTAATTTCTTGGTTATGTATTGTTACTGATCGAAATGATTTGAAAATATCAAAAGTTGTTACTTGTTACTACCATGACATGGTTATAACTTCTCCGTCTGTTTCGGATGGTTTGTCTGTTCTTTATAGTGGCGGTATTCTTTTACAAAGTTGTCATCTTTCGAGAGAAAATATGCAAGTAAGTTCGTTATATCTTTTAATGGGATGTCCGTAATGGATGCTTTGACTGTGTTGCACAGTTCTTGTTCAAGCTCTGTTTTAGTCCGATCGTTGTTGAAATTTATTCTATTTGTGAAAGCGCGGTTTATAGCTCCTTCGAGGTGATAAACATGATATTCCTCACAAGGTTCCAAAGCTTTGAGCGGTACCATGAGAGGCCGCTCCGGTGCATCTTTCGGTTGGAAGATATAATAGTTTTTGATTGGGTCAAAGTTTCTAAGTGTGCCCAATGTATATTCCCATTTTAAACGATATCCGTAGTTTAGAAAATAAGGTGATGTTAGCTGATCGTTTATATGTATATAACTTCTTGATGTATTGTCGTTTTTATCACGTAGAAATGTATAATATATAAGGTTGTGGATTAGTTTAGTTTCATGTACTCTGTAGTTATTAATTTGTACATCCTTTGGTGTAGGGTGAAGAAAATTGAAACTGAGTTGAAATATTTGATGGCCGTAAACACTATATGGAGATAAATCTTGAATGGCTTTTGCTACGAGTAGATCGAAATTACATGTGATTGGTATCTTGAACTCGTAATCATAGTCATACAAGAATCTTTCAGTTAGGCTGCAGAATTGTTTGAGTTTGGGATACATAGTCTGGTGGAGTTTGTCTCTTCCCATATTTTTTGTACTACGCTTAACTGTATTTGTATTTTCTGGTGGCAGAGGTGGGAAATACTCTGACACGCGATCTTTAAGGTTGTGAAGAGGTGACATGAAAAAGTTATACTCGCGTGAATCGAATGGCATGTTAGCCCAATTTCTATATGATAATAATGGATTGTAATTGCTGCTGTGAGGGCTATTTAATGTTCTAGGTTCTTTGTCCTGAAACCAAATTGTTTCCATAACTGTTGCTGTTGGTGTTTGCTCATTTGTTGATTGATGGAAAAATGATTTACTATTGGTTGATCTCGGTGGTACTGCGTATGGGAATCTTAGATTGTTCTGTCTGCTATTAGCCGTACTTGTAAACAATCTTTGTTGAACATGAGTTTGTGTTCTCGGGTGTTCTGTAATATAATCAGATGGTGGTGGCGGTCTCACTGGTGGGGGGTAGTTTGGAAGTGGGGGTGATGTATACGATTCCGTAGTTGAACGGTTTTGATTGTTAACAATCCTGCTATGTGCATAGCCATGTATATTTGTGTTTGTTCCTTGTTCACTAGTATTAGTAGTGTTAAATGATTGCAAATTCCGTCTGTCCTCGTTTTGTTTTAATATGTAAAATTTAGTTTTAATTTTACGTGCAACCTCCTGTGGAGTTTGAGTATTCTCTGGAGTGTTGTCCAAATGTACTCGCATTGTTGTTACTGTTTCATTAATGTTCCCCATTTGGTCATCTGTTTGAGTTCCACAGTCCGAGGCGTTATCTCTGACTGTGCCAGGACTCGATCGTCCGGATCCTGAGCTAAGTTCTCCTTCTTCAACTTCGTAGCTGAAGGGTGAATCGGCTTTATATGGTGATTCGTAATCCATGCCTGTCGCCATTGTGCTAAAACTCATGAATGATTACTATTGGAATAACATATGTTATAAAGACTGTTATAAAAAAATGGTTTGTAGTTTTATATGTTCTAGACTCACTTGTTAGTGGTTACATTGTTATATATTAAAATGTTTTGTCTGTTTTACTTTAGATCTTTTGTATTTTGTTACTAATACACAATGTCCGATTAGTTAATAGTAGTGGTTGGGTGTATTATTGTTATATGTTCCTTAATTTAGGTGTGATTTTAATCTTCGTATGTATCAGCCGAATGAGTGCCAAAGTATGTGACTTCATTTGTGTGTGTGGCTGATCATTTTGGAGGATGTCTAAGCTGTGACTGCGGTTATGCATTTTGCTAGCCGTTAATTTTAGTTGTTCAAAATCAATTGGTGGAGGATTTTGTATATCGAGTAATTTCGATGTAGGTATTAAATGTCTTTGTTCGTTAGATGTTAATGAAGGATTTGGGATTTCATACAGTTTTGGTTGATTGATTGGTATCGGTGTTTCATATGGGTGGTTGTTAAATAAATTATTATGTTGTTCAACCTTCGGTGCACTAGGGGTAGGTGCTGATAAACTGTTTCCGACGCACTGATATGCCGGGGTTGATGTCATTAGTGGTGGTGATATTGTTTGAAGTTTATTCTCTTTTATTGTTTCTAACGGTTCTATTTTAAATGGTTCTGGTTTATATTTTCTTTCTGGTAATGGTGGTTTCTGTGTCCTTGTCGATGATTCCAAAGTTCGTATTTGTATTCCATTTTCCGTTCTACGAATTGTATTGTTATAATGTTTATAGTTTGTATCAACATAAATTTGTGTTGGTAGGTCATCGTTATTATGGGTTGATGTTGTTACTTCTGTTGAATGTCTACGAAAGTTAGGTTTATTTTTTCGTGGTTTGGTATTTAAGTTTCCATAATGTGAATTGTTATCATCACTGTCGTTATGTATGTTTTCCTCTTGTATTTGTGCTACTAATTGTGTAAGTGTTTGTGAAAATATTCCGAAGATTCCGGTTAGTAGTATTTTTGTTATGCTTGCTTGTTTTCCAATTGCTTTATGAATAGCAAAAGCGTTATAGAATTTGATGACAAGATTTGTTATGAATAGTATCATGCTAATCATAGCATAAATAATAGCCATTTTCTCTATTATGTACCATGGCCAACCAAAGATTGTTAGAATTTGTTCTTTTAGCCATGCGCCGTCGAAAATTTCTTTCCAGTTTACACTTGGTTGATCTATTTGGAAGTTTTATCCATTAATATTCAAATCTCGTAGTCATTTGAGTGATTGTTCATAGTTTTTGTATGTTTGTAATGATCCTAATTGTTCGAGTTCTAAGAGTTTTAGTGCATTAGCTGACTGTGCGTCTTGTAAAGGTTTTTCACGATCTCTCATGTATTCATGTAGTAGATCTCTTTTTCTTTCTTGTACTAGTTGTTCTTTATTATAGATTCCGCTTTCTATTAGACTTGCTTTACTAAACATGTAGTCTAGTACTATTTCCTCAGGTGATATAGTATTTAGTATTGTTTCTACTTCAACTGGATACTGTGTTAATCTGTATCTAGCTGCTCCTTCAGTATCGACAGATATGAGTTGATCAAAATTACTGTGTGAACATGGTACCTTTTTTGCCCAAAGGTATGTTTGGCGTGTTAGTTGATGTACATATTGTACTCTGTTCTTGTATAGAATTGTATTTTATCGTAGAATTTACGTGTTTGTGGTACATAAAGTGGTGATGATTTCTTTGCACATTTGTACATTTTCATAACGTTAACTCCTTCTTGTTTGACAAATATCGATCTGTCTCCTGTAAGGATGTATCCTAAAAGTGTTGTGTTCTTTTGTACTTGTGTTAATGTTAATTGTCGTAGGTTTCGAGTTTGTTCGCAAATTTGTGAATAAAATTCTATTGCTTGTAGACTGATTCGAGAATAGATGTTGCACATATATAAATCCATTTTCATATTTAGATGTGTGTTCTCATTTACAAAACCATAATAAAATTGGTTGTTATCTTCATCTTCGTAGCGTGTGTTCGTTGAGATGATTTGTTTCGGTGTTATTTTTATGAATTTTTCATCGTCGAATTTATCTTTCTTTCTCGTTACTTTTTGCCCTGTATGCGTATCAAAGCCATATTCATATATTATGTAAATATCATGGTATTCTGTTTTATGTAGAGGTTGGAGTGATCCGCATTCGTGTTCGACTACTGGATAAACTTCAAATCTTGTTGCTATTGAGGCTGTTTTGTTCAATTTTATTTTTTCTTGTATATCTGGTTTTAGTACTGTTGTCCATTCTGCATTTGTTTCTATCCAGTATCTGTCTTGGTATTTTACCATGTATGCATCAAATCTAATTAGTTCAAATAATTGACAATGTGTTTGAGGTTCCCAAACTATTGTTGCTTTTGTGAAAGGTGTCGGTTGACACTCTCCTTTGTGAAGATCACACGGTAGTTTTGTTCCCATGTATGAGATTTCTTCCATGTCAAGATTTAATATTAATGATATTTCTCTGATTTCTAATGTCCAATCTAAAATGTCTATTCTGTTTTGTTTTCTTACTCCGGTTAAACAGTTTGATTGTGCGTTTTTGATTGCAGAAGGTATCCACGTTGGATTTGCGTAATCATATACTATCCTTCCATATGGTGGTACCATAGGAGTATCTAAATGAAATTGTATTCTACCTTGTAGGTCTTCAATTCTCTTTTGTAACGGTGGATTAGCTATGTAATTGAATGATATGTTGTATCTTGTTGGTTTATATACTGTATTTTTCAGTAGGTTAAGTCTGGCGAGTTCGTTACGAACTTCGTCTGGGTCTAATATTTTTGTTCTTTGTGCGTCTGATACATAATAGCTAGGTCTAATTGCTCTAATATAGTGGGTGTGTTGTGAACACCATTCTACTCGTTCTTTAATTGTTCCTGCAACTGCGTATGTTTGATTTCTACTGCTTGTGCTTTTGATAATAGTTGAACTTCTGTTTTTGTCATGTCTAAATCTAGTGGTTTAAATTTGCGTGTGCTAATTTTGTTCAGTTCGTAGTATTTTACGTTTGTTATTTCTTCTGCATCGCAATCGTAATGTTCAATAAAAATATATTGAGGTCCGATTGCTGAGCCATTTATGTTCAGTCCTGTTAATTCTACATAGTCTTCTTTTGTCTGACGTTTTTGTCTTTTGTTATTTAGTTGGAATTGTTCTAGAATACTATTTGTTAATTGTTCTCTGTAGAAATTCCAGTTTCTTGTCCATTTATCTATAGCTATGTTCCACATTTCTTCATAATCTGAACTGTTGTTAAATTCTTTTAATTCTGGTATTTTATAATTATCTCGAATTAGTGTTGAGTCTGCTGTTAGATTTGTTTGATTGTCAAATACGTGTTCCATAAGTTTGTTGAAGTTTTTCCGTTCTGGTGTGTTTGATGTATTTATTTTTATTTTGTTTTTATTTTGGAAGTTTTTGATGTGTTTTTCCATTCGTTCATTGATGCGGTTCTTAATATGTTCTTTAAGTTTGTTTTGTATATTGTATTGTGATTGTATTTGTGTTTCTATTTTCATGTAAATAAATATTATTATTATTAGTAGTATTAGTATCATAGATTTTAATTGAAACGGCATGTGTACGATAAGCCTGTATGAGGATTGTAGAATGTCGCAAAGCCTAAAGTTTGTTTAGTATATCTATCGAATTTGTAGACAAAGTCAATGCAAATGAACGGTGCTGGTGTCGTTGTTGTTACTATGGAGGGGGTTGTAGCATGAAATGGATGATTGAATATTGTATCGTATTTGATCGTTGTATTAAACTTTAGTTCTAGGGATGGTGTTGCTAAAACTTCAAATGCTGTATTTCGTTGGCGATGTGTTAGATTTAAGGTATTTGTAAGTCTATTTCTTGACCAATTGGTAAGGGTATCTCCAAGATTAGTCGGTCCATATAATGGTGGAGGTGGATTCCAGGTTTTATGATCTAATGGAAAAAGATACGTATGTTCATTAGTTCTACTTAAAATAGGTGGATTTGGATTTAGTACTGGTGTTGCTCGAGTTCTGCCTGGATGACTTGATGCTAAACTTAATTCTGGTATAAATGATGCTGGTGAGAGTGTTGTATTCCGTGGTGGTTGTAAGGAGTTTGTTAGTTCTATTCGTGGTACACTTATTGATGTGTTAGAAGATGACGATTGATGTGATCTATGTGGTGTAGTATTTGTACTTATTGTTTGTTGCGGTGAAGTTGCTGACCAAAGTGAGCTATGTGGTGAATGTGTTGATTGTACACGAAAATGGTCTTGTACAAAGTTGAATTCCTGTCTTTGTTGAAATGTGGGTGGTAAGAAAGGATTTGCTCTTAATTCAGATGATGTAGGTGTTTGGATAGTATTAACACTTGAGTGATCGTTTGGTGAACCTATATTAAAATTATGGAGTGTTGGTGTCCGGGTTGGTGTTCCGGTTGGTGTTCCGGTTCGGCTCGGTGGTTCTGACTGTCCGGCTTCTATAGGTCTTATTATATTTGATTCTATATCAGTAGAGTCGTATGAGACTAATGTAGAGTTCTGTGTGGGAAATGAGAGTGATGCTCTACGTCTGCCTCTTTATAGATGTCTAGTTTCTGTTCTCTCACGCCGTACTGTATACGGGTTTTCGTTTCCAGGGTCTGTATCGTCTACTTCAGGCGAGGTTGGTATATTTGTTAAATCTGTTACTTCGTTATGATGTGGTTGTTCTTGAGTATTGTTACGATTGTTATTATTATTTGATGACGCAATTTTTGCTGATTTTTAATATTAAGCTCCGGAACCAGGTCCGTGTGGTTGGATTTGAATATACGGTGGTGCTAATATTAGTACTGGTATTAATTCTTGTTCTGGTTGGTGTGTTTGTGCTCCTATGTTTGATATCCAAATTTCGTTTTGTTTTACTCTCAATTTAAACTGGTAGATTACAACGTTTCCGTAAAATGGTGATTCTACAGGGAATCCAATTTGTAGATAAAATTTTTGTGTATGTAGTGTGTAATATATAGATTCTTCTAAGTCGAGGTTTGGATCAATTTTTATGAGTTTACAAAGTATTCTATTAAGCCTAAGCACATTCGTACAAAGAAATATATAATTATTGCAATTTTAATAAATTTAAATATTTCCAGTTCTATTATATCTATGTTTTTTTTACATGTATGGTAGATATCTGGATAGATTTCGTGCATTGAATTACTGTACCGGTGGGCTTGCATATACTACTCTGCGATTTCTGATTACTTCATTTATTGTTACAATCGCGAGATACGTAGATATTACTATTATGCAAGGTACTAAGAATATAGTAAGAAATAATATTATTTTATTTAGTTTTAAGTAGATTGTTACTAGTGTTTCTGAGAAAGCAATTGTTGAAACGTATTATAGAGTGTTGGTATTTGAAAAAAATTTTTTAATGCTACACTGAAAAATGACAGTTATTTGCTTTTGTAACTGACACTTAACGGTGTCGCACTATTTGTATTAAACTGTGATTCACTGGTAAACTACAATGACAATAATTGGTATCATATTATTTGTTAGGCCTTTAGTTTATCGTCTATAAGTTCAATAGCGTCTTTTTTGCAAACTACTAAGAAAACTGTGTTTAGTTTGTTAATATCAACACATTTATCCGTGTGTATTTGTTGTTTCAGTGTTCCGAATTCTGTAATGGTTTCGTTACAGAGTGTTATGTCTTTCAACAATTCAAAATGTTTTTCTCCCCAAAAAAGTTTTATTTCTTGTCCGGCTTCTGTTATTCCTTCAATTATGAATAAACAATCTTTAGGTGAAATTTTACAATCAGTTGTTCTGACACTGTCGTTATCAAAATGTATATGGCTATCGAAAGGAAAATAAATTGAACAAAATTGTCTCTCTGTACTTGTATCTTTATACAAAGCTGGTTTCTGTTTAATGAGTGCATAAACTCTGATGCTGCTAACATTGGTGGTTTTTCATCACCGTGGTGGGTATAGTGGTGAATTAACCTTTCTGAAATAAATTTAAAGTAATTCAGTTTACCTGGTACTTTTGGATTGTCTTGCGATTGAGTGTCGTTGATAAAATTGTATTACTAAAGATGAAATTTATGAGAAATAGTTTATATTCTTTTTCCAATGTGATATTAGATGTTTATTACAATATTGAAAGAAAAAAGAAAGTGTGTTGAGATTTTAGATGTTGTTGAGATCGAATATTTTGAATTTTGAGTTTACAATTTCGGTTTTTCAGCTTAGCTGAAATTTTTCAAAATTTTTCAGATTTTTCAAGTTAGTTTGACAGTTGTGAATTGTACGAGGCAAAATCAGAATTGTGATTTTTACTTTCTCGTTTCTGGATCTCTACAATGTTTTTGACATTTACATATCTTCCGTTTTTCATATTTGGGTTTTTAAGTTGTCAATTTTAATAATTACTAGGTCTAATTAGAATGGTAGTTTCCTATTTCTTAAATTGGATTTACTTCTGACAATTTCCAGAACTTTTGTTCTTAAGATGTTTTTCTTTGTAATTGGTCTATTGGTATGGAGTTTAGTATATTTGATGGTAGTTGACTTGCTTCCATCATGGTATGTTATGGTAATTAGTCCGATGTTGGTGCCAATTTTTCTGTTGTCTTTTGTTTTGAAGTAGGTTCTTTGATCAATTGTATGGTTCGTGGCGTCAGCTTGTTCCAAATAATTTGGTGCAAAAATATCTAATTACTGAAATGGTATTATTGGTAATTGGATACGTTGTTGCAGTCTTCTGCAATTTTGTAACTTTGAAAATTTAATTGGTAGTTTTGTACAAATGGTACAAAACGCTTTGTTGAAAAAGCATTGACGTAATTGAAATGTTCTTTCAACTACTAAGGATCTTGGTAAGATCAGTCTTGTTAATCACCATCTTGTTTATGGTGCTGGGAAATGTTAATTGGTTTGACATTTTACTTGTTGTTACTAATTGCGTCTGCAAAGAGACAGTGTGTCTCTGTAAATTGTTTAACATCCTGTCATCTCCTTATGGATGTTGTCAATTTATGAGTTTTTCCCGTTAATGATGTCTTTGTTGGGTTTTAGTGATTATCACTAATGAGTTATAGTTTGTGTTATCTCTAATTAGGTGAGCTAATGATGTGTATGACGTTAGTTGTTAGCGTCCGCTTTCACTAACGTCCATATTTTCACTAATGAGGTGTATGACGTCCGTATTTGGTATGACGTGTATATGTATGACGTATATTGTTCTGTTCTGTGCAATAGAGTTGCATAGTGGATTAACTGTTCATAATATCGAAGGTCTATTAGCCGAATGTTTAGGTTAAAGTTCTATTGGCCGAATGTCTGATGGTCGAATGTATACTTATTGGTATAGTACGGATCTGTTAAGAGTGTGAATGGATTTATTGTCCATTTATGTGAATATATGTATTCAAAGATAATGTGTATTTTATGGGAGGAAGCGTATATGAAAGTAAACGTGTATTTTAGATTCTGTTGTTGGAGATTACTGGATGTGCTTTATTACGAGTTACTACGGAGATTGTTATACGGAGATTGTTATACTGAGATTGTTTCCATAGAGGAAGTTACTTGTTCTCTCTTATTACCTTTGGAGAAGGAGTTATTCTTTTGTTCTGATGAACGTATTCGTCCAATCGATGCATTACTATGCGTTGGGATGTTTTCTTTTATTAATTCGTACTCATTATTTTTAGCTTCCGTTCTATTACTAGTATTACCATTTATCCTTTTATTAATTATTTGTTGTTACTTTTTACTCTGTCCCATTAGTTTATGAATCATCGTCGTTGTTTGTTATTTCTGATTATAGTAAATGTTCCTTTTTATATTTTTATTAATGTTCTTGAATGTTAGCATCTTCAAAATATCTATTCCATTCCGTGAGGTGGATAGATCCTCGATCCTTTTTATAAAGGATAATATTATTTGTTCTTTGATTGTTTGTTATTTGGATATTTGTTGTTTGTTTATTGTTTACTGTTAATGTCAGCTATCTCTAAACGTCTATTCCAGTTCTAAGCTTGTGAACATCCTAAAAAAATTACCTTTTGTAATTTTGATTTTTGTGTTTTGTTTGTTGTTTATATGAGAATTTACCCTTTGTTATTCTATAGCGGGTGGTTTCGCGGGCTACTATCAATACCCATTTGTATTAGAATATCTTGTATGGATATATTTTATTTGTTATTTGAATCTTTGTTATTTGCCTTTATCGATTGTGATGTTTGCTGTTGCCAACTACTACAGATGTCTGGGGTGGGCGTTTGCCAACTGATGGACGTGTTGGAAGGAGGGTATTTGACATATTCCCCAAATATATTTACAACGCGTGTGTAAACTTCCTGTGTTCAAAACAGTGAGATCTCCTTTTTGTTTTTATATTTTATTGTTTTTATTAATTCTCTACTAAAAGGTGTTAAAATATTTGGTAGTAGTTATTCCCAAATGGAATGTTAATATCTGAATTGTTATTTCATAACTGATTTGAAAATAGGTTGGTATATCTCGGGTTATGATCCAATGTTGTATATTAGTTGGAATTGGTTAGTGGTTAGGTGAATAATAGCACCTTTTAGTATTATTATTTTTATTCTTTTCATGTGTAGTCGTATTTATTGTTTGTAATATTTTCTTGTATTAATTTAGATGTATTTATCGTTTCTTTTGGTATATTTGTTTCTGCACACAAAGTTCGGGTTAGGTATGTGTGTCCGCAGAAAATGTACATAAGGATATACATAGGAATGTACATAGAGATGGTTTTATGGTTATTAATTGATAGGTTTTAGGATTATTCGTAGGTTATATTTCGGATATTCTATGAAGATATTGAAAGTTGGTAGGTTAGTTATTATGGGAAAATTAAACGGTTACGGGATGTGTCTGGTGGTTTTAATACTGATAGCTCTATGTATGGGTATAGTTGTTTAAGCGAAATGAATATTTTATACTATTAGAAGTTTTCGAGTATGTGCGAATATTATTCGTGTTAGTGAAAGTATTAAAGTTGAAACCACAGTCCCTGGTGGACGGTTGTACGATTTATATGTGTTGATTCGTCAATGTCGAATGTTGCAAAGACAATGAATAGCGTTGTATTTATGCGGGTTGGTATTAGTATAATATATAAGTATCAGTATTAGTATAATGATTATTAATTTGTTTATTGTTATTATTATAAATATTATTTCTTATTGTTCTTATTTATGGTGTTAAATTAATTTTCTTTTTACGAAGATTGTAGTTATGAGTTTGTTGAATTTCATATTGTGTTTTATTTTTCTTGTCTGATGTTTGTATAGTAGGTTGTTTTAATATTGGGATTTCGTTTGTTAGTAAGTAGTTTTGTAATTCTAGTTTAATGTGTCTTTCTTTCGGGTAATACGGTACTATGTGATTTCTGTGTATTGTTGTTTCTGTAGGTTTATCGATAATAAGATATGGTCCTGTCTTTAGTGGCAATAGTTTTTTAGATACACCGTCAATCTGTTGATGGTTTGTTATCAATACGAAAGTATTTTTCTCAAGTGGTTTTGCTGTCCGAAATCGGAGGTTCATCTCATCTGTTAATTTTTTTCGGTTTTGAAGTATTTTTGTTATTGTTCGATATGTATCATTATAATGTTTTTCTTTTTCAAGGAACCATTTAGCAAATGTTCCTTTTTGCAACTTTGCTATTTTTTGGTGGTTGAATTGTTTTTCTAAATGAGTATGTGCTGGTTGTGTGTTGCATGCACTGTTTTCTGTTGGGTGGCAATGTCCCATTTCGTCCGTTGTTGTTCCAAGTTTTATTTTTGTTGGTTTTCTTGGCTTTTGGTGGAAAACAACTTCATATGGTGGCATACCTAATCGTGTTTGGTATTGAGTATTATATGCATATGGAAAGAACTTTGCCTTCCCTGGCCAATTTTGATATTTCTCGTCTAATAATGTTCTGATAAATTGTCCGATTATTCTGTTTGTCCCTTCTACTAATCCGTTTGTCCAAGGTGCATATGTTGTACTTGGTTTAAACTTGATTTCAAAGTAGTTACATAGATGTGTTAATTCTGTGTTAATGTATTCTGATCCGTTATCGGAACGAATTTCTTCTGGTAGTCCGAATTTCATTAACCAATGTTCAAATAATGCTGTGAACGCGTAATGTGCATTTTTCTTGGGTGCACACATTATTGTTACATAGTGTGAAAATGCGTCTACTATTACAAAGATAAAATTGTTTCCTTCTGATGATGGGTGGATTGGTCCTTTTGTATCTATCATGATCATTTCATTAAAATAAGATTTTGGTGGTGCTAGTTGTTCTTTTTTACTTTTTGTTTTTGTGTTTGCAAATACTTTGTTTGTTTGACATTGTATGCAATCTGCTATAAGGATTTTTATCCAGGTTGTTAAGTTTGGAAAATAATATTTTTCCATTATGTTTCTTTTTGTTTTTTCAAGTCCTGTATGACCAACTGTGTCTGTGCAATGATTTTCGTAGAAAACACATAGTAGTAATGTTAATGGTAAGCATATTCTTTGGATTGTGCTTTTCTGAATTCTAATGATGATTTTAATTATTCCAGTTTTTTCGTCAATTACTATTGATTTAAACTTTCTATAATATGCAAAGAGTCCTTTGTTTCCGCGTATGTCCATTGTTATTGAATGTGGTTTATTGTTATGTTTTTTCCACATTTTTACCTTATGTAGTACTGAATCTATAATTTGTGTTTCTCTTATGAGTTCTTCTGTGGGTTTCGTTTTCTCATCATAGAAAATGTCTGTTATTTTTGCGTTATTGTAATTATGTTCTTGTTTAACATTGTTTATGAGTCTAAGATAGTCATCGTCATGGTGAACCGTGTATGGTCCTTTTTGGTTTTTCTCGATAATCAAGTCGTCTTTTTCTACAATTGGTGATTGCCAATTTTTTGTTTTTGGTTTGTATTTCGGTATTAAATTTGTTTGTGTTTCTGTGTTATACTTCTCGTATGAGATTGGATGATATTCGTTTTTATCAATGTTGATTTCGAAATAGTTGTTATGTATGTTAGCTAAAACTGGGTAGTGTGTTTTTTCTTTACTGCCTTCATCTGTGTTATTGCATATGCTGTATGTGCATTCTAAGTTATTTGCAAATGGTGTTTTTGCAAAGAAGAATTTTATGTTTTCCGGTATTTCTACTGTAATGTCTCGTGTTTTAGTGAAATTTTCTTCATCTATTGTTCTACTAAGAAGATCGGGTAGGGCTAGGTTTTTCCCTTCTGTCCAAATAATGTGTAAACTTGGAAATTTCATAAGTATAAAATGAAATCTGTACACTCTGTGATTCGGTTTCTTCTTTTGTGTAAATAGATAAATTATTGGTTTGTGATCTGTAAATAGAATAATTGGATGATTCGAGCCAGTTAATAGAAATTCATACTCCGTTAGGGCGAATATGATCGCTGAGCATTCTCTAATTAATGCAGATAGTCGCATTTCAATTGGTGTGAATAGTCTAGAGTTGGCTGATATTAATCTCATTTTCTTTTCAGTTGGTTGTTGTTGTAGTAATGCTGCTCCAATGCATGTGTTGGATGCATCTTTTATGATGTAAAATGGTTTTTTAGTATCTGGCATTGTTAATTCGAGTTTATGTGTTATTGTTCTTTTCATTTGTTCAAAGATTGTTTGATGTTCCTTTGTCCATTTAAAGTCGTTCTCCTTGTGTAAGAGATTATACAACGGTTGCAGTATTGGTTGCATACCATAGACATATTTCGCTAGGAAATTTATTGTTCCAAGGTATCTTTGTAAAGCTTTCATACTCGTTGGTGGTTCCAGTTTTTGGAATCCATCGATCCTTGATGTAAGCGGTTTCACTTTTTTATCTTCAATTATATGTCCTAAGAATTTTACTTTCTTTAAGATAAAATATGTTTTGTCGGGTGCTGCTTTAAGGTTTTCTTTAAGTAGTTTTTTTGTGATATTCTATCAATGTTTTGAACATTTGTTCATATGAATTTGTTTGGATAAATATGTCATCTACGTATGTAATTACAGTTCCTTTTCTAATTAAGGGATATAGAAAATGTGTTAATATTGATGCAAATGCTGCTGGTCCGATTGATATTCCGTAGAATAATCGTTTAAAACAGTATTGTTCATTTCCGATTGTAAAATGTGTATATCGCATTGATTCCTCGTCTAATGGTGTTTGGTTGTATGCGCTATTTAGATCTGCTGTTGTGAATATTGTTTCATTAATCCTTGTTAGTGCTACATCAACTGGTTCGATTGACCAGTTGCATTTGGATTCATCTATCATGCTGTTCAAATTTCTTGCATCTAGCACGATTTTTAGAGATTCACCTTTTCGGAATATTATTACTGGATTTGTGAATGTGTTTCCTGTTGATAATTGTTCTTTGTTAACGGGTGCAATTATGTCGTATTTTTTTAATACATCTAATAATTTTTGTATTCGTTCCCGAAGGTGTATCGGTACTTTGCTTATTCTTTGTTTTTTGAAAACTGCATCTTTTTTCATCGGTAGGTTCAATTTTACTTTTGTTTTTCCGACGTCAAATTTTGTTGTTGCATATACTTGTCTATAGTGTAGTATGATTGTTACTACCTTTTCAAACTCTTCTTGTGTTAAGTATGAATGTTGAAAATCAAACATTTGTATGAATTATTTTTCTCGTTCTGAATATTTGTTAATATTGAATTTGCATTTAAAGTTTGGTTTTCTTTCAAATGTTGCTACTTGTTCAATTGTTTCGTTTTCTTGTATGTTGAGTATTTCATTAATATCGTTTTCATTTTCGTATGTTAGATGATACAATGCTGTGAATAAGTCTATTGAATTTGTCTGATATATCTCGTTATCTTGTCTCTTAAATGTAATGTTTCTATTCATGAAACCAATTAATCCTGTATTTATGGTTATTCTGTGTCTATTTTTGTTAATTAGTAAAATGTCTTTGAAGTATTCTTCATCTGCTGTGAAGTCCCTTATATCTGTAAAAGATTTATTGTGATATTTGTTTATCGGTTCAAAGTAGAAATGTGATTTATGTATTGTTTTTTCATTTGATTTTTTCATCTGTTTGAATATCGGTATTGGAAATGTTATGCTTTTATTTTGGTTCTGTTCGATATAAATTGTTTTTCTATTAAATATTGGGTATAATCGAGAGTAATGCGGGTAACCTTTTGTACTATTCATATAGAATATAATATCGTTGTCTAAAATTGTGTTGGTATTCAATGTTAATCTGTTAGTGTTTACATTTATTGTTTCAATATATTCTTTGAAGAAAGGGGTGCCTAGTATGTTATGGTTACATTGTGTTACATAGAAATGAATGTAAAAATTGTTTTGAGGTTTGTTTCTGTTATTCGAGATTCTATCTGGCGTGAGAGGTATATGACTGTTCCGTGTGTTTCTATTGTATGTTGTTCGCTGCGGTTAATGTTTTATTTGCTTTTTCTAAGCGAATTTTTGGGTTATTGTGTTTTATTTCATTCCAAGTGTCTTCATTGAGTAAGTTTAATGTAGCTCCTGAATCTAACAGAAAATCAATTTCTAAAATTGGTTTTTGTTTTGTGAAATCTTGTTCAAATTTATTACACTGATACATCGGTAATATCCATGTTGGGTTACTTTCTAAAGTGTTTATTAATGTATTGCATGTATCTTCGTTTGCGTTATAGAATTTATCTAATATCTCTTAATCTTCGTCTGATGACTCTGATGTGTATTCGTATTCATCAATTCCTGGTGGATCATCGTTTTGTTTTTCTGATTCAATGGTATTTATTCTGTTTTTGTTATTATTACTATATTTATTTCCTTCATTTCGTCGTTCTTTAGAGTAATTCCTTTGATTTTGTTCTCTTTGTGATGAATTTCTCCTATCTTCTCTGTTATTATTATTTGAGTAATGTCTATTGTTACTACTAGAACGTTGTCTATATTTGTCGTTTCTATTTGAGTCTCTGCTGTTATATCTTTGTCTGTTATTGTTATTATAGTTATTATTATTTCTGTTATATGGTGATTGTTGTCTTGAGTTGTTTCTGTCTGTATATCTCGAACTTGATCTACTATTATTGTATTTGTTATAATTGTTATTTCTATTGTAGCTGTTACCTCTGTTTCTGCTGTAATTGTCTCTGTTATAACTTGTACTTCTGTTATTGTAGTTGTTTGATTTTCTGTATCCTTGGTGATTCCTATTATTTCTAGGATTGGTATAATTGTTCCTTGATTGTGATCTGTATGGTGTTCGGCTTCGTGAATTGTTATATATTGGTGACGTTGGTGGTAGTTGTCTTCCGTTAATGTTGTTTGAATCAATTTTTCTGTTTGGTAAGTTTTGATTATTTCTCATATGACCATAGAATGATTTTTCTTTTGGTCGTGCTATGCTTTCTCGACGTGGTCTTTTAAAGCATTACCTTTAGTATGTCCATGTGAACTGCAATAACTACAAAACAATGCAAATTTTGGTCTACTTTTAAAATTCTTTTTGTCGTATGTATTATTAATTCCGTTAAGGACGTTACATATTGTTCCTTCAAATTGTTCTAGGTCGTTTTGATTAAGTTCGTTGATACTGTTACAGGCTATATTCATTTGTTTTAGATCTTCATTGATATTACTTGTACTCTGATTAACTTAATATAATCGTTTGTGGTTATTAGTGATAGTTCTTGTTAGGTCCATCAGGTCTATTTTTCTACTAATGCTTTGAATGGCATTTCTGGTTCTCTTGGCGTTTGTTTATGATTCGCATGCTTTTTTAGTGCTGCTGTTTTTAGTTCGTTGTCCAAACATCTAATAAATGTTTGGTTCATTACGCTATTTCTATAATCTTCTGTGTACAGTGAATATGCAGTTTTTACGAGAGTTTCTATTCTCAGTGCTAATGATCTTAGTGATTCGTTTGTATGCTTTTGTAATTGTTGTAATATTATTTTTGCTTGTTGTTTTGACTTTTCAGAGTCAAACATATCTGAAAATTCTTTACAAAATGTTTCCCAATCTAATTTTGTTTCACTCGGAAGTGTTGAATACCATTTTTGTGCAGGTTCTTGTAGATTATGTAATATTAATGCTGCTCTTTTTGCTTGCCATTGATGATGTCCAGGTTTGTTTACTGGTTCTATTCTACTGCTAAATATCATAGCTGCAACTATACTGTTTAAGTATTCTTCAACAGTATATGCTGGGTCCGTACCATCGAATGGTCTTATTGTTGTGGGTACTGAGCCACTGCTGATGCTTTGTTCTTTTTGAGGTTCTTCGTTTATGCTCATTGATGACAATTGTTTATAGAAAGGTAGAGGAGGTTCTACTACGGTTGTTTCTCTTTCTTCTGTTATGATAGAATTGGTTCTTCTATTACGATTTTCTTGTTTTCGATTGTGTTGTCTATTGTTTATTTTGTATATTTTCGTTCGCAATATCGTCTATGTTTCTTTTATTGAATAATTGTTCATGTTCTGTTCTAAGGTTTGTTTGTCTATTTATGTTATCCAGAGTTTTATCAAGTCTGTCGAATACCATTTCTAGTGCTTCTTCTGGTCTTTTTTCCATTCTTCTATTCATTTGTTGATATTTCATTTCCAGGTTATCTATTAGTTTACTTGTGTGGTTTGTTACTGTAGCTGTTATTTCATTTTTTAGTTCCGTGTATTTATTTGTTTGTTGTCCCCAATATTGTTGGTGATATTCTTGGTTATCATTTAGAGAACTAGTATATCTATTGTTCCTATTACAATTATCTCTCGTTGGATATTTCCGTCAAACATTTTCGTTCACTGATGGTGGTAATTGATTTTCATATCTTTTTATTTCCTTTTTCATCTGTTAGTGTAAATGTGTAATGTTTGTTATATTGATCTCTATCCAGTAGTATTACTGGTAGATAATGTACTAAATGGTTTCTATATATATTAATCTGTTATATATGTTTTGTTTCTTTAAAGAAGTTGTTCTTCAAGTTTATTATTATTCTGTATATAATTTCGCAATTTTCTTGTGGGCAATCGCTAGCAATTGTAAATGGTATTAAGAAATTGTTAGTACTTGTTTGTTCATCGTATTTGTAAGCCATTTAAATGTTCTTTTTCTTTATATGCGTTATGTTTAGCAACAATACTTTTGTTATTTTTTCAATATTTTTTGTTTGTTTACCTAATTTAGTTCAGCACTGGTCGCACCAGATAAGACGTGTTCTGAGCTTACCTTTATAAGGATACTTCTGGAACTGTCTTATGGTTGTCTCAAGAATAGGATGTACTCTTAAGGCTTACTTGACTAACTAAAGTTCTATATCTCTAGTCTGTTACTCTATCTGAGCTTCAGTAGACAGTGCACGGGCTCCAATGCTAAAGTCTAACGTATATCTCAATACAAAAACAAGAGCGGAGTAGAGAGAGAGAAATATACTTTATTATTATATCAGGTGGTTAACTGGTACTGACTAAATAACTTTCTCTTCTGAAAAGAGGGGTAAATGGGTAAACATCTAAAGGAAAGAAAGGAAAAGATATCATTCCTTTTTTATCCAATCAGGGAAGAGTATTTTCAGTCTTTATTTATTGAAATAATAAAGTCTTTCAAATAGTCTTTTCTGGAAGTCATATTTGACTCCACCTCAGATGTGAAGAAAATATTTCAAACTGCCAGTGGCAAAAGTTTTTAATGAGTATGTGGAGATGCTAAATTGCAAACTTGGGCTTTACCTAAAATGAAATATTCTAACTGAGAAAACTATTGTTTTTTCGGCCTTCATACTCCACAGAGACATCAAAATTAAACACGCCAAAGATATGTTAAAAAATTGCAAGCAAATTAAAAAGAGCTTGGTGGGAAAAATATCAATTGCTTATTCAGTCTCGTGAGTGATATACTCATTCCTCTCGTACAGCTGCTAGAACTCAAAACTGCTCACCTCGTGAAAAACTCTGATTGTTTGCTAAGATGGTTTCAAAAGGTAACATTATACTTGCAGCAAGATCCCATTCTGATAACAACACCGAGTGCTCTCAAATTTCTTGATATGATAAACGGAAAAACGCTATAAGAAATTATGCGGGTAAAATCATCCCAAAGTTTTAGTTAAGCCGAGAAGCTTTTAAAGTCTGAGAACTTCCACCCCAGAAAAAAACTAAACATAACAAGTAGCAGTAGGGAAGCAAACCCAGAAACCTTTGATAGTATTGGACCAATTGAATCAGACGCCATCCACTGATGTGCTGCATTAATGAGATTTGGACCAAAAAGCTGATGACTGAGAGACCTAATTGCTCAATTTGTTAATTTGATTGCGAACAAATTCATCACGGGCAGAATTTTCCCTAGTTTGGCGCTGCTCGATGCAAAAATTGCGTTGTAGATCATGAACACAATTTCTGCGCTCCCAAATGCCAGAAACCTTACTCAAGAGCTTCCAATTTTCTTAACAATAGCCACCAAGAAAGCTCTAAACTTGTGCCGAGCAAGGCTACGAGGACTAGTTGCAGAGGTACCAAAGTATGGTTACTAACCGAACGAAAGAAACTTTGTTTTTTTTTATTTAGCAAAGTTTTGGCCCTGTGTTGAGATTTTTCAGCAAACACATTTAAAATTTGTAACTGGAAAACATTATCTTGGAGTTGTTTTTGGGCTTGAAACTAAATTGTAATTGAACTTTTTTCAAAAAACCAAAAAATGGCAGGCCAAGACTCAACTTCTGAGTGCTACTGCTGATTTCTGCCCTTATGAAGGTTAGAGGTTTTCACAAAACCCATTATGGATTTTGGTGATAGGAGATCTCACTGGATACGATAAAAGTTTGAAAACAATCGGGGATTCAATCAAAAACAAGTTTTGTATCAGTCATAGCCAACGTTTATAATTTGGGAAGTCCCCAGCCATGTCTGTCCACTATTTCTGCAAAGAAAGATTACTTCTTCCAAACCCAGCAGCAAAAGCAAATGAGCAGTTTGAAATGTCCCATAAAACATCTCTCTTCAAATCTGATTCTTTTTTGAGTGGAACAACATCGGATGTCGACACACAGAAATCCCACGTTCGGAGCAGCAAACAATTTTTTGCATGAGTCGTAGCCCGAATAATACATACAATCATTAGACCGGAACAATTGAATGGATTTCCAAGATTCCAAAGGGCAAAGATACGCTTTACATCTAATAACTTTTCCATTGAGATGATATGGTCATGGTGAAGAATTGGAATTTTCCCATTACAGGCCCTTCGTGAAAATACAGCCCTCTATCGTTGCATAATTACCATGATTCGGGGCTATAGATTATGTGACTACTATGCTGGAGTGGAAGGCTATAATCGGAAAGACCCGATGATTTACAGCTTCCACATGCCTTGATCTGGAAAGGCCTCCTTACTAAAAAGCATAATAAAATTAAAGATTTGAAGGGAGAAATATCGCGCCTTGTACTTTGCCTAAAAATAGAAAAACCCAAAAAATCGTAAACACTGAGAGAATCAAATAGCTTTAAGAGCCCATTTTCCCTTTAAGTGTGTCCTTAGCTCGCAAGAGGCTGTCTCGGTTGATAATCGTACCACTGACACGAAATCTTATCTTACAGCCACAGAGGATGTGTTGCAGAGCTCCGCTGACGATAAAGGAAAAAATACTCTAACGCCTGCCAAGAGAAGCATATCGCTTTTTTGCTTTAATTTTCACTGTTGAAGTTATGATGAAGCTCCAATTGAAGATAAATGAATTTGATTTAGAAAAGAAACGACCCTAAAAATTTTGGAAAGTTAGCGAATCTTTGCTTTTTAGAGCAAGCCGAAATGTTGAAAAAAAGCTCAATTAAAAAAAATCCCTTCCTCTTAAAGGGTAGCCTTTCAACCCGGTTACAACCAACCAACTTCTGTGTATGTTTATATATCCTGATATTAGTCAAAAAAAGCATCAGAAGCGAATGATAAAGAAAAAGACAACCATCAGAACTATAATGAAAAAAGATCGGCATGGAGGCAGAGTATGGAGCTACACAAAAGGGCAAAAATTTTTTGTCCTAATGTACGCGTTCTGCTTCCGGAAACCAATCTTTGTATGGCTTTTGATGCTGAGGGACCGGCGCCATCTGTGCACGAGGAGTTAAAACGACAGAAGTTGGCTTTTCTGAATTCGATTATCTTTTGCTCGCTCTTCAGATTCTTGATAGACTCGTGGTATTTGTAGGAAACTGGTAGGTTTCTTGGGCAGCACTAAGCACAATCAAACACCTTCAATTCAAAAAATGTTCTGAAACGCGATTCGAAAAAACCACTAGTGCTACTTCTTTTTGCGAAGGTTTCATCTTGCAAAGACTGAAGACAGGGCTCTCGTTTGACATCATCGAATACATCATTGGTTAAATCGAAATGATGTTCCCTTTTCCATAGCCAAATCTAGAGAATAAGCCTCTTTTTCATTTGTGAGATCTCTCAAGGCCAAGGTTTTCGCTCGAGCCTATTCGTGCTTTTTGTTCTGATTTTCTGAACAATTTTCTCTTGATGAATTTCTGCATCTACTGAGTTATAATTCTGTAGCGCCTCACCTGTCCCAATAGATCTTTCATATTCGTTTGCCCTGTCTTTGGGTAGAAGAAAGTTTAGGCCACCTTCTTTAACAGGAAGAAAAAGTCTTCCGATATTTGTCTTTATGAGAGGGACGAATCAACATTGAAGTGATAATATTTTTTTCAGTTATTTGGTCGGCTTCGTTCTAAAGACTGTCCTAGTTTGGTTTAGTTCTAGCAATAAAAGTCATCTAAGGGGACATCCTACTATGTTTTGCTAGTTTAGTAAGCATGTTAGAGAAAATCATTGATCTTTTTTCATAAAATTGTTGCAGCTTTAATTAGAAGCAATAACTGAACCCAGAACACGACCTTAAAGAACATCAACATCTAATCCAAAAAAAAGTTTGACATCTGAACAAACTCCCGTTTTGTGATGAGATGACATTTGATTACATTATAACCTACAACACCGCCATGTTAATTGAGCTTATCTATGACGATGATTTGTGTAGATTCAAGTCTACCGGCCATAATACTGCCATCTGCTTACCTTTTTTACTCAAAGTATCATCCTCAAGCTTGTCGATGGGGAAATATGGCCACATCGTACTTTGCAATGACTACTGGGTCAGCTTTTGTTGTTCCCTGAGACTTGATTGCTGTTTTATCAATGAAAAGGTCTGATGGGGTCTTGATGGAGATTCTGACTGCCGTATAAATTGATGGATAAAATTTGTGATGTTTTCTAGAGCCTGATTTCTATTCCAGCTGTTAAATGCGTTCCTGGCATCAATCAGGACAAGCATTCTACTCTGTTGTCCAGGGCACATCTATCTTTTTCCCCAACTAATTGGAGATCTCGCTTAACGCACTTCAACATAACTTTACCTACAATTCTTCATAACTCTTGGCCAATGCCAATGGAGGGTGCAACCCATGGGTGCAATCAGAAAACAAACCTTATTAGAATTATAGAAGTTTAGTTCTTCAGTGCCAATTCTGATTGCAAGTCCGGACACTGTTTCGCAAACATTGATTGATGTGGATTTTCATGATGTCAAAGGTTGTGTCAATTCAACTGAATCAATCCCAGAAGACATCAGAAAGCAGTCGATATCTTACCGGACTTCATTTGTTTGTCAAAGGCTTGAAATTAATCCACATCTCATTTTCTTTTTAATTTCTCGCTCTTGAAATGCCTTTGTATCAATGAACAGATTGTCGAATTTGCTTCTAATCCAAATTTCAAGCCTTTCAGACATGGTTTTTCTTATTGAAGCATCGTTTTCACTTTTCGATCTTGCGAGAAGTAAATGCGGCGAGATCATTCTGGAAATCATAGATCATTCGGTCTGCAGCCCATCTTCAAGCGTCTTAGTGATGATGATGTTCATGACTTTGGCCATTTCAAAGCCTATTTTCTTTCAATCTAGGCCGAACTGTTGATTGATAATAGCAGCCGCCGTAGGATTCAGCCATGGAATGAGAATACAAGTGAGAAATTTCATTAACAAATTTCCAAATTTAAATCCCATCGGGCGGAACTCCCCACTTTGGCATCAAATACCGTTTCAAATCTGATTAAAAGCTGAAAAATATTCGGTCAAAAGAAGCTAAAGCCAAATCCCATTCATGACTCGCACTAGAAAAAAAATGTGCTTGAAGATGAAATCCATCAAAACATTCGAGGTGATCAGGAACAATTTGAATCAGATATTTTCAGTAATCGACAGTGGAGCAATTTTCAAAAATACCTCATATCAATACAAACGTGTCCACCATCTCCATGAGAAAGGCATCGTCAAAAAAGTAGCTTCTGCTGACGCCGAAAAAGTAGAACTTTCAAATCAATTCTTTCAAAGGGAACACAACCCAAAGACTGAACAACCTCTCGCCCTGTCAGCTTTTGCCAATTTAAAGAGAACTGATACCAGTAGTCTGATATATATGCGGGAGGATCGCGGGAGAGATCCTTCGAGATCCTGTGGGTAGATGCAGATCCCCGTAGGGGAGATTTTTTATATTAAGAAAGTGGTAATTGCCCGCACTACATGTATTTGTTTATTGGTATATAATTTTAGCGCTATTAGAGAGCAATTCTAGTTGGTGAGAGATGAGAGATCCTTAAGAGAGGGGAGATGTTAAAAGAGTTGCATTTTCGCTACAAGAATTTGTATGACACGCTTTTTGTCGGAATATACTTTTTATGTGACAAATTGAAGTGGGGAGGTGGAAATGTTCCTATTATGCAAGGTTTTTATTTTTAAGATTCGCTTCGTCAGAATATAATTTGGTGAATGGGATGGCCAAAATGATAGCTGCCATTGAACTAACAATTATTCAAAAAAATATACCTGCAGATAAAGAACAATATGGTTCAACGTATGGTGATAGGTTTCTTGATTTTCTAGCTTCTTTTCAGTACCTTGACCCTGAGATTAAGGTCTAAATGCAATTGACAATTTGTCACTTGACAACTGCTTTAAATTGTTCAAAATAATTTGACTTTATGCAATACTCCCTGACGGATCGGGCTTTATATTATATTACAGTCATAGATGTCCTGGATACTCGTATGTGTTAGCTTGTCCAATTACGTACGAATTTTTGGGTCATATAACGATATTGGCTTTTCGCTTTTTGTGAAAGCGTTCAAAAACAAATTGTTCACTTCGTTAGAATGCTAAAACAAGAATAACATGATTTTAGACTTTGCAGGTTTCCGCTACAAGGAACATATAAAAAAGTTATCGCTTTTTTCAGGTAAAAATTGTTTCATAAGTTAAAACTGACGCAAAATTACTCAACAAAAATAAGTTTTGCGCATAGAGATTATGAAATTATTCATTATTTAGAAATTATTCATCAAAAGTCAATTGTACATCATTTTTTCCTTTTAAGTTACATGTCTTAGATGAAAATCTCCTCGATAAAACTTAAAACATAAAAACAACTTTTTACAAAAAAAATCAATAGTTTTCACATAAAATATATATGAGTCACCAAAGGTCCAAAGTCTTGGCGAAAAACTGGAAAAAAAACCTCTTTATGTTATAACTAACACAAATTTACCTAGAAAAATATCAGTTTTGCTCACACAAAGTGTACATCTGTCATCAATTGTCAATTGCTCAAAATTGTTTTCCTCTTAAGGCTTACGTCCCACAGAAAAATTCTTCAGTAAAAGTTGCTTCATAGGTGAAAACTAACACAAAATTATTTAAAATTGTATCAGATTTGCTCCTATAGGATACATATGAGTCATCAAAGTTAATTTTACATCATTCTTTTCCTTTTAATGTACAAGTCCTTTTTTGAGCCAGTCCTAGAGAAAGTTTTCTTCGATAAAAGTTCAAATTTGCAAAAGAACTTAGAAACTGCCTAAAAATATCATTAATCTTCAAGTAAAATATTTATGAGTCATCAAATGTCAATTGTACACAATTATTTCCTCTTATTATTTAAGCATTGGAACAAATTTTCGAAAAGATGATTCATAGATTACTAATAAACAATTACTTAAAAATGTATCAATTTTGCTCATACAAAGTATACACCTGCCATCAAAGATCGATTGGAGATAACTTTTTTCTTTCAACGCACAAGTCCCAGAGACAAATTTCTTTCGTAAAAGCTGCTTCGTAATAGAAAACTTACACAAAATTACAAAAAATATATCATTTCGCTCATGTAGGTTATTTTGAGCCTCAAAGTTCAATTGCACACTATTTTTGTACAATTTCGAAAGAAAAAAATAAAAAAAAGCGTTTTTCAAAAAAAATAACACATTTTTTCCAAAAAATATCGGTTTTGCTCCCATAGAGTTTGTATATGAGTTAGCAACGGTCATTTTTTATCATGTTTTTCTTCTTACTGTACAACTCCCAGAGAAATTTTTCCTCAATCAAAAATGTTTCCTTATTAGACACTTAGAAAAAAATATTTGAAATATATCAATTATTCTCATACAGTTTTTACATGGGTCATCAAAGGTCAATTGTACATCATTCTGTTTTGTTAATGTAGAATTGCCGAAAATCAGGTAAAAGTTTCTTTCAAATTTAAAGTTAACACCAAATTACAAAACTTTGTCAATTTCGCTCATAAAGGCTGTTTTTGAGTCATCAAAGGTAAATTGCACATCAATTTTTCCTTTTAATGTACGAATCCTAGAGAAAACCTTTTTCAATGAAACATTTTTCTTTAGAAACGCCTAAAAAATAGTCAAAACTGTATTGATTTCGATGTAAGACGTGTTCTGAGCTTACCTTTTAATAGGATACTTCTGGAACTGTCTTATGGTTGTCCCAAGAATAATAATAATCTTAAGGCTTACCTGACTAATTAAAGTTCTATGACTCTAGTCTGTTACTTTTCGATGGGAGTACTAGTGGAGAGAGCACGGGCCCCAATGCTGCTACCTAGACTTAGTCTCAAATATATTTCACGAGAGGAGTAGAGAGAGATTCATATACTTTATTGTTATATCAGGTCTGACTCTGAAGGAACCAACTAAAGAGTGAAAGAAAAGATTCTAGCGTATTTCTAAAAGGGAAAATAATAAATATAATTTTATCCAATCAGAAACGAGTATTTGAGTTTCAGTAAATAATTTATTTTCTTTGAAATAAATAATTTTTTCAATTTTATTTCTGGATGTCAATCAAGATTGACTCCATCTTTCCGGGTTGTTGAGTTTTTGAAAGGTTTGTATTCTGTATAGTTTGTTCTTCTACTTTTTTTTCTATTAGAATAATTTGTAGTTGTAGGTAGATTCGTATTCGCATGCAGGGTTGTAGTCGTTGGGCAGTTGTAGGCAGGTCAGCTGTTCAAAGACCTTCTTTGAAATTCAACAACCACAAAAGTATCTATTCCATGAACCATCAGCGTTCCAATGGTTCCCACAAGCGGCGGCTGCCGATGATCCAGTGGTGTGTTGCTGTTCTGTCCTTGTATTTGTGTAGTGACTTACCTGACTTACCCGAAAGTTTCTTAGTTTTAATTGTTAAGGGTGAGTTGTGAATTACATAAAAAAAAACTATAGTGTTACCCTGTAAAGGTGTAGGTGAAATTAGGTATTTGTTAACAAGTCTATCGTGAATGGTTCACGAGGTTCTTGTTGACTATACATTCAATTATTTTTGTAACACTTTTACATGTATAAATGTATCCCTTCCGGTTAGAAAAAGAAAAGATCTGCTTTATGCATGTTAAGTTCGTTCACATATGTTCTAGGAGTTTTGAAATGTGAGATGTGAGTATGTAAAAATGCAATGGCAAGTAATTAATTGTACAACAATTTTAACTTCTAAAATATTGTTACAATCACCTGGTTCTTATGAGGTTAAATTTTGTTATGTAACACGCTCGGCAAGTATCGTGTACATTTGTTTACAGTTCTCGGCTACAATCAATAGGGGGTAATGACTCGAGAATGTTCACAGGTGTTTCATTTTTTGTTGTGAGTTGTTAATATTCTATATGGAGGGGAAGCAGTGTTATTAGACACTGGGTGACATTCTATCTGTTCTTTGAAAAGTTATCTGTTAGAAGTATGTGTTCGATTGTTTGGAAGGAGAAAAAGTGTACCGCGAAGCTGGTCGATCCTTTTCTATTTTACATCAGAAAATATGGTGTACTATTTACTTCCATGAGTTTTGGCTATTACTCACGGCAGTGTGTTCTAACATCGTATTGTGAAATTTTCGAATTGAGGTTAATGTTGCAAGTTTTTGTGTTGTTATATCTTTTTGTTTATGTATTTACTAGTTAGTTCATCCATAAACTAGTTTTGTGATAACGCTTTGTAGGTGTATTGTGAATTTAATACTATATTAGTGGAAATAGGATTGTTAAAGTTCATCCAGGTGCATGCTTCACGGTAATACGTGTCTTTACATTTTGGCATGTATGAAATTCTTAACTTATTTAATTGCACATTTAATTACATGTGGATGTCTTTTGAGTCGTTTATTTACATACAGTACAGTTGTCATTACATATATTACCTTGAAATTGTTGAGGTAAGTTGTTCCAGAGATGTGTTTCGTTTATTGTTCAGAAGTATTACAGTGCTGGAGTAGGAATACTAATGGGGGGTATTTGAATATATTCACACTAATCTAGAATTCAGGTGGTGTATTATTTCATAATCTATTTCCCTGAGTTGTTTGTCTCAAATCCGGTTGCACTTGTCGATACAAGGTGTGTTGGTATTGTTTAGTGCGGTGGCACTGCTTGTAGTGCGGTGGTACTGCAAGTGTAGTGCGGTGGCACTTCATTATTAAAAATAGGTGAAGCGGTGAAGCTTTTTTTAAAGTACGGAAGTACAAGCTAATCATTGTTTAGAACAGAATAGTGACATTTACTGACATACTTTATGAAGACATTACAGAAGGTGAGATAAAGGTGAGATACGAAATTGAAACACTTTGAATCAGAGATATAAAAGTGAAACAGTTTAATGTGTATACATCGGTACGTTTAGACAGTTTTAAATCAGTTTTGTTTGTTGCGGGTGATTAGGCAGTTGTTTTAGTTCTTCAAACTCTTTTATGAACTCCTTGTTTTGCGACAGAAAATATGCTAGCGCGTTATGTAATAGGTTCGGTGTTATGTGTCATACTGTTGCTTTTACAGCTTTTTGTATATCCATTTCCTGATCCGTCTGTCGTCGGGATCCTATATTTTCTATGAAGTTCTTTACTGGTTTCGCTGGAACGCTTCCTTGAATGTGATATGTGTGATAGTTCTCGGCTGGTTCTAGCGCTTCAATTGGTATCATAAATGGTCGTTTGGGGTTCCCGATGAATTGGAAGATATAATAATTTTTCACGGGGTCAAAATTTCTCAGGGTGCCTTTCATGTACTTATCATTAATAATATCTGCAAATTTCATGAAATAAGGTGAAATCATTTGGTCGTTTACATATATAAAATTTTCAAGTGGAAGGTTGTCTCGTAGGTAAGTATAATATATTACGTTATGTATTAGCTTTGTTTCATGTACTTTAGAATTGTTACATTGTACATCTTTGGGGGTGGGGTGTAGAAAATTAAAACTTAATTGGAACATTTCATGAGTATATGCTTTATATGCGGTTACATCCTGTGAAGCTTTTGCAGTTACATGATCGAGGGAGGGGTTACGGGGTAAGGTGAATTTATAATTATAACGATATAGAAACTTCTCTGTCAAGCTGTAAAATTGTTTTAGTTGGGGGTATCGTTGGTGGTGAACAATGCCTCTCCCCATATTTCGTGTGCTTGTTTTGATTGTTTCCATTGTTTCGCAGGGAATTGGTGGGAGGAATTCAAGAAGTCGATGTTGCTGTGAGTTGAATTCCTCAATACAAAAATGGTGTAGTTTGTTTTCGTATGGGATGTTTGACCAATTAACGAAAGATAAGAGCGGGTTGTAACGCTCGTTATCTGGGTCCGCGTACAGTCGGGGGTCATCATTTTTGAACCATATGGTCTCGCTGGCGCGTGTGCTTGGTGACTGCTCGTACGTGCTGATGTGGAAAAAACTTTTAGGGTTAGTGCTTCGTGAGGTGACTGCGTGTGGAAATCTCAGGTTATTCGGGCGAGTGTTTGAGACCTCTCCCCGTTGAACTAGGTTATAAAGTTCAATGATTGGGTTAACATGTTTTCCCAATCTATTATGCACAGGTGTCGTGCGGTTCAATTCTGTGGGTGGTTCTGGCATTGGTGCAGGCATGGGAGGATTGAAAGTGGCTGGAGGCGGGTATACTGGCATTGGTGGATACTGGCTTTCATATGGGTTAGTGTAATATACTTGTTGCATTGTTGGTGTTACTATAGGTACTGATTGGCAAAGTGGTGATGCATGTACTTGATTATACTGATAGGAAAGGTTTGCTATGGGTTGGTGGTTGGGGTGATGTTTGACTTGTTGGTGAGCTTGTTTTGCTCGTAAATCGATCTGTTTCCTTTTCTCTGACAGTGAGCTATATCGTTCTTGTCCGTAGGTGTTATCAACGTGGACAACGAGGTTTTTCACTTTCCGCACCTACTCGGATGGAGGTCTCTCTGATGGAGGTAGCTCAGATGTGCTCGGTGATTGTGGGCGTGTACTGGTTTGTACTCCAGTATCCATGGTATTGGATTCTACAACTGTTGCAGTGGAGCTTGGACTCGTTGCTCCTGAGCTTATTTCTCCCTCTTCCACGGAGTAGCTAAGTGGAGAGTCTGGCTTGAATTTGCACTCTGATGACATGCTAAAACAAATCTAGATGTATTTGTTGTAGATAATTGAATCATTGTAATAAATCTCTTTAAATATGAGGTGATATCTACAGGTTATTGTATTAGTAGTAGGTTATTACTATAGGTTCGTGATGCTACATATTATTACTACATATTAGTGATGCTTACAATGTGATATTTGTGAATAGGTGAGTGGGTGAATAACCTTTCATAATCAGTTAGGTGAATAATCAGTAAGGTGAATAATTATTGAGGTGAATAATCTTTGAGGTGAATAATCATTTAGAACAGGTTAAGGAAAGGTAAGAGCAGGAATTAGAAAGGTTATACACTGAAAGGTTATACTCAGTAGGAATGTAGTATAGGTTATATATGACAGCGAAGAGAGTTATCTTAATAAGTCAGGTGATTTTTGAATTCTTTAGAATACCGTATTAAATTTCATAATTAGTGATGGATTGTGAGTCTTAATAGGTTACTTCATTTGTGTGAGATCTATCTTCCTCATCCAACATATCCATGGTTACATTCAATGGATTTATATTTTTATTGACTTTTAGATGTTGGAAACCCAAAGGTGGTGGGTTTTGGATTTCAGGTAATTTAACAGAAGGAATTAAATGCTTTGGTGTTTCGTCTTTTTGAGTAGTCTTGTAATTTTGTCTTTTATCGAATAACTCAGGTGCACTTGGAGTTTGATACGGCGGTGGTGTTATTAATGGGGGTGGTGGTAATAGTGGTGGTATTTTCGAAAATGGTTGATCTCTAATTGATACTTTGTCGTTTATTGTTGCTAATAGTTCTTGGCGTAAAGGTTCGAGGCATGATTTTCGCGTTGGAACACTGGGTTTACTTTTGTGATTAGTGTTCTTAAGTTGTATGCCTTTCTTTGATCGTTGGATTGTTGCGTTATACTGTTTGTAATTAGTATCCACATATATATCATTATCATTGTCAAGTACGAATGGTGATTCGGTTATCTGAATATCTGATCTCGGCTGGTGTTTCATTGTTACCTTTAGTTTGTTCCTTTCTGTGTTATTATTCTGTATTTCGTGGCTATTATTATCATCATCTGATGAGTTATCTGAATCTTGTGCTTCGGCAATCAATTGTGTTAGTGTGTGTGAAAATATTCCAAATACTCCAGATAAAAGAATTCGTGTTAGACTTACTTGTTTACCAATAGCTTTGTGTATTGCAAAGGCGTTGTAAAATTTAATTACTACGTTAAATAAAAATAATAAGAAATTTACCATGGCATAAAGTATTGCTATTTTTTCAAGTATATACCAAGGCCAACCAAATACGGTTATGATTTGGTCTTTTAGCCATTTTCCATCAAATATTTCTTTCCAATTGATGGTGGGTTGGTCTAGCTGGAATTTATAACCGTTAATGTTTAGATCTTTCAGCCATTTGAGTGAATTTTTATAACGTTTATAGGCTTATAGTCTTTAGCCTAATAGTCCTCTAGTTCAAGTAGGTCTAGTTCAAGTAGTTTTTGAGCATTAGCTGAGGTGGCTTCATGTAGTGGTTCGGCCCTGTCTCGGATATACTCTCGTAACAAATCTCGTTCTCGTTCTTTTTTAGTTGCTTTTTACTGAATATTCCGTTTTCAAATAAACTAGTTCATCTAAAAAGCTTATCAACTCTTATTTCTTCAGGTAAAATTGTGTGAGGAATCGTTTCAAATTTATAGGAAAGGGTGTTAGTCTATATCGTACTGTTCCCTTTATATCAATGGAAATGAGTTGTTCAAAGTTATTATGTGAAAAAGGGACTTTTTTAGCCCAGACGTAGGTCTTTCGTGTCAATTGGTGTACGTATTGTACAACTCCTTTATACAGGATGGGTATTTTGTCGTAAGAAGTTTTATCATCTGGTACCCATAGTTGCGAAACTTTTTTGGCGCATCGGTACATTTGCATGACATTTATGCCTTCTTCCTGTACAAATATTGAACGATCTCCTGTTATTATGTAACTTAGTAGTAGTGTCTTTGTGTACTTGTGTAAGTGCTGGTTGTCTAACGTTCCTGGTTTGCTCGCATGGTTTTGAATAAAATTCAATGGCTTGTAGGCTGAGTTGTGAATAGATTCTAGTCATTTAAAAGTCCATTTGCATTTCTATGTGTGCTATTTCATTGACAAAACCATAGAAGTAGTAATTGTTGTGGTTTTTGGTTTATTAGGTTGTTGCGAAATATCTTTACTATTAATATTTACAAATTTTTCGTTATCAAAGGTGTTAATGTCTGTATCGTATGGTTTTCCTGTGTTCATATCAAAGCCATGTTCATATATTATAAAGATGTCTTCGTATTCGGTTGGGTATAATGGTTTTGTGGGTCCGCAATAAAATTCTGGTTAACTGTAAACTTCGAATCTGGTTGCTATTTGGGTGTTATTGTGAGATGTGGTTCTGTTTTTGTTCTGTTCGTTGAATTTCTGAACTAAGGTCCAGTCGGTGTTTGTTTCGATCCAATACCTATCTTTGTATTTTACAATGTATGCATCAAAGCGTAACATTTCAAAGATCTGACAATGTATTTCAGGTTCCCAAACAATGGTTGATTTAGTTAGAGCTGTTGTGTGACAATATCTTTTTTCTACATTGCATGGTAATTTGGTACCATCTAATGAAATTTCATTCGTTTCTAGGTTAAGTGATAGTGATACTTCGCTTAATGACAATGTGCAATCTAGGAAATCTGGTCTGCTTTGGACTTTTTGTCCTGCTTTGCAATTGAATTGTCTGTTTTTAGATGCTGTTGGTATCCAGGATTCGTCTGTGTAATCGTAAACTAATCTACCGTATAGTGGTGTTAACGGGGTGATGTATGATAATCTGATTTCTCCCAGTGTTTTTTCTATTCTGTTTTGTAAACTTGGAATATTCATATAGTTAAAAGATATATTATAATTTTCAGGTTGATACTTAGTATTTTTTAGGATGTTGATTCGTGCGAGTTCATTTCCGACCTCATTAGGGTCTAATATTTTTGTTCGTTGGGCATCCGAGTAATAATAATTTTGACGACTTGCTCGGATGTAATCGGTGTGTTGTGAACACCAATGAACAGTTTCTTTTATTGTTCCTTCGACTGCGAAAGCTTTGATTTCTATTGCTTTTGCTCTAGAGAGTAGTTGTATTCCAGTTTTTTCCATTTCGAGATCCATAGGTTTAAATGTGCAGGTGCTAATTTTATTAAGTTCATAGCATCTAACATTGCTGATTTCATTTATTTCACAATCGTAATGTTCGACAAAAATTTCTTGTGGTCCTGTTGTTTGTCCAGTCGAGTTTGTGTTATTACTTGAATGTAGATTTTTGTCTATTATTCTTCGTGAACGTTTGCGTATTTTGTTATGGTTTGTTTCATTTGTGAATATTGTTATTGCTGGTTGAGGAATATTGTGATTTTTACGATATGGTTCTATTATCGCTCCGTTACGACTTGTCTGTACTTGGTGTATTCCAGTTATTTTCTGCTTTGATATCGGAAATTCTAGGTTATTGGGTATTTGAGGGTGTATTTCGAGCTGTGCTTTTTCTAGTTGTTGTATATTATTTTTTATTTTCATGTTTCTGCTATTGAATGGTGTAACTATTTGAGTGCGAGGTCTTGGTTTTCCCCAGTTATGAAACCAATAGTCTGCTCGTATATTCCATAATCTGCTCGTATAATCCATCTTCATAATCTGATTCGGTGACATTTATAAAATTCGTGAAGTAAGTATTATTTGTGTTGTGTTTAGTTCTGTCTTGTGAACACCAATGAACAGTTTCTTTTATTGTTCCTTCGACTGCGAAAGCTTTGATTTCTATTGCTTTTGCTCTAGAGAGTAGTTGTATTCCAGTTTTTTCCATTTCGAGATCCATAGGTTTAAATGTGCAGGTGCTAATTTTATTAAGTTCATAGCATTTAACATTGCTGATTTCATTTATTTCACAATCGTAATGTTCGACAAAAATTTCTTGTGGTCCTGTTGGTTGTCCAGTCGAGTTTGTGTTATTACTTGAATGTAGATTTTTGTCTTTTATTCTTCGTGAACGTTTGCGTATTTTGTTATGGTTTGTTTCATTTGTGAATATTGTTATTGCTGGTTGAGGAATATTGTGATTTTTACGATATGGTTCTATTATCGCTCCGTTAAGACTTGTCTGTACTTGGTGTATTCCAGTTATTTTCTGCTTTGATATTAGAAATTCTAGGTTATTGGGCATTTGAGGGTGTATTTTGAGCTGTGCTTTTTCTAGTTGTTGTATATTTTTTTTGATTTCTATGTTTCTGCTATTGAATGCTGTATCTATTTGAGTGCGAGGTCTTGGTTTTCCCCAGTTATGAAACCAATAGTCTGCTCGTATATTCCATAATCTGCTCGTATAATCCATCTTCATAATCTGATTCGGTGATATTTATAATATTCGTGAAGTAAGTATTATTTGTGTTGTGTTTAGTTCTGTCTTGTAAATTTTTGACGTCTTTTACACGAAGTTTAATTGGTCCTATACCATATTCAAAGTATACTAGTAATAGGAATAGAAATAGAAATAGGTAAAAAGTATTATGTGTAGTATTACTAGTTGACTCGACATGTGTACGTTAGTCCTGTTAAGACGTGTTCTAAGCTTACCTTTATAAGGACACTTCTGGAACTGTCTTATGGTTGTCTCAAGAATAGAATGTACTCTAAGGCTTACCTGATTAACTAAAGTTCTATATCTCTAGTCTGTTACTCTTCTATCTGAGCTTCAGTAGACAGTGCATGGGCCCAAATGCTAAAGTCTAACGTATATCTCAATACAAAACAAGAGCAGAGTAGAGAGAGAGAGAGAGAAATATACTTTATTATCATATCAGGTGGTTAACTGGTACTGACTAAATAACTTTCTCTTCTGAGAAGAGGGGTAAATGGGTAAACATCTAAAGGAAAGAAAGGAAAAGATATTATTCCCTTTTTATCCAATCAGGGAAGAGTATTTTCAGTCTTTATTTATTTAAATAATAAAGTCTTTCAAATAGTCTTTTCTGGAAGTCATATTTGACTCCATCTTTCCGGGTTTTCGAGTTTTTTGAAAGTCTCTTGTACAATCTAATAAGTCAATTTCTCTTTATTCTCTCTGAAGAATTTTCTTTCTTTTTTGAATGTGTTGTTTGAGATTGGTTCGTCTGTAAGTCGGTTCCTAGACACAGGTTGCCCAAGGAGCAAGGAGTGAACATCAACAACCAGAAAATTATCTATTCCATTACCACGTCCAGTGGGTGAAGATCCTTTCGGGTAGGCCCGGTGTTGATGCTTAGAGGTGATCCTGATGTCCAGTGACTTACCTGACTTACCTGAATTTAGTTTGTTGTTAGATGTTCGGAGAAGTTTTTCTCTATTGTAACCTTTGTGAGGTTTTAATATTCTGTTATACTTAGTATCCCTTCCGGTTGGAAAGAAAATGGAAATTTATACGTTATGTGTTAAGTATATTTTGTTATATGTTTGTATGGAATTCGATGGATCAATGGAGGGTAATTTTGAGTAGATCAACACAATTTGTGTAACATGATCTAGAAATGTTCAGTGACATGTGAATGTTTAGTCATGTTGGATAATTACAAATTTTATTATTGAAGATGAACATGTGTTAGGGATTTAATTTCTCCGTGAAATCAGAAGTTATTCTGATGCAATTAATTTTTACGAATTGTATTGCCATACTTCTACAATTTTTGTTGTGTTATGTATTTTGTAAAAGGTGTGAAGATCTCGCTTATTGGTTCTAATAATGGGTAGGCACAAAAATGTCAATTGCCTCATCCTCAGTAATGGCCATTTCATCAATTCAGAAATTTGATTAATGTCTCTGTCTGCGCGCTTTTATTCAATATTCCAAATAATCCAAAGACTATTTCAGTATTTGGAGTACTACAATGTTAGTTGTTACTAAATAAATGTGAAGCTGTTAGTTGTTACTATAGCTTAAGGAACTAATGGAGTTTATCCATATATACATGTGTTTTATTCTTTGATGAATGAATGCGTGTTTTACAAATATTTGTTTATCGTTTATGTACATGTTTTTACATGTGAAATTTTCGAAATCGAAATATTTTATGTGTAATCTATGTTGGAAATTGTTATACTGTTATAGTTGTTGTGTACTCAAATCGGTTCTCAAGAATCTAAGATTTTATTTTTGTTAAAATGTCATGTCAATGACTTAAGGTTTGAAAGGTATTATTACATGTTATACGTAAAGTTAATATGTCTGTTGTATGACTCATTGTTTGTCCATTTACACTTTGTTTACACTGCAAGTGGATGTACTATCTGTTCAATTTTCCGTCAGTTCTTTGTCGAATTTACAAGTTGTTAGTTATCTTTTTGGAATTTTATTTATTTACAAAATTGCATATAACTAACTACGGAAAAATCTTTGCGTATATACATGTACATTCTAGACATTAGGTTAGGGTTTATAGAAAGGAAAAAAATTATTTTTGATTTTAGATTTTATTGAACAGTAAATGTATAATAATCTATACAATTGTGTTTAAGTAAGAGTTGTGCAAACGTTACTATAGAGTGTTAGTTAGGGGTATGTGTATCAAGATACAGATATCAATATAAGTGTTTACAAAGTATTTGAATACAAAGTATTGGACTGATGCAAATACATTTATCATAACGGGGTGGATTTCTAAGTATCTGAAATAGACATAGATAATCATATATGCACAGATTAATTTCATGGTTATGTATTGTTACTTATCGAAATGATTTGAAAATATCAAAAGTTGTTACTTGTTACTATGATAACATTGTTATAATTTCTCCGTCTGTTTCGGATGGTTTGTCCGTTCTTTATAGTAGCGGTATTCTTTTACAAAGTTGTCATCTTTCGAGAGAAAATATGCAAGTAAGTTCGTTATATCTTTTAAGGGGATATCCGTAATGGATGCTTTGACTGTGTTGCATAATTCTTGTTCGAGTTCTGTTTTATTCCGTTCGTTGTTGAAATTTATTCTATTTGTGAAAGCGCGGTTTGTTACAGTTCCTTCGAGGTGATAAACATGGTATTCCTCGCAAGGTTCTAAAGCTTCGAGCGGTACCATGAGAGGCCGCTCAGGTGCATCTTTCGGTTGGAAGATGTAATAGTTTTTGATTGGGTCAAAGTTTCTAAGTGTGCCCAATGTATATTCCCATTTCAAACGATATCCGTACTTCAGAAAATAAGGTGATGTGAGCTGATCGTTTATATGTATATAACTTCTTGATGTATTGTCGTTTTTATCACGTAGAAATGTATAATATATAAGGTTGTGGATTAGTTTAGTTTCATGTACTCTGTAGTTATTATTTTGTACATCTTTTGGTGTAGGTTGAAGAAAATTGAAACTGAGTTGAAATATTTGATGGTCGTAAATACTAAATGCAGATAAATCTTGAGAGGCGTTTGCTACGAGTAGATCGAAATTTCATGTGATTGGTATCTTGAATTCGTAATCATAGTCATACAAGAATTTTTCAGTTAGGCTGTAGAATTGTTTGAGTTTGGGATACATAGTCTGGTGGAGTTTGTCTCTCCCGATGTTTTTTGTACTACGCTTAACTTTATTTGTATTTTCTGGTGGCAGAGGTGGGAAATACTCTGACACACGATCTTTAAGGTTGTGAAGAGGTGACATGAAAAAGTTATACTCGCGTGAATCGAATGGCATGTTAGCCCAATTTCTGTATGATAATAATGGATTGTAATTGCTGCTGTGTGGGCTATTTAATGTTCTAGGATCTTTGTCTTGAAACCAAATTGTTTCCATAACTGTTGCAGTTGGTGTTTGCTCATTTGTTGATTGATGGAAAAATGATTTACTATTAGTTGATCTCAGTGTTACTGCGTATGAGAATCTTAGATTGTTCGGTCTGCTATTAGCCGTATTTGTAAACAATCGTTGTTGAACATGAGTTTGTGTTTTCGGGTATTCTGTAATATAATCAGATGGTGGTGGCGGTCGCACTGGTGGAGGGTAGTTTGGAAGTGGGGGTGATGTATACGATTCCGTAGTTGAACGGTTTTGATTGTTAACTTTTCTGCTATGTATATTTGTGCTTGTTCCTTGTTCACTAGTAGTAGTAGTAGTGTTAAATGATTGCAAATTCCGTCTGTCCTCATTTTGTTTTAATTTGTAAAATTTAGTTTTAATTTTACGTGCAATCTTCTGTGGAGTTTGAGTATTCTCTGGAGTGTTGTCCAAATGTACTCGCAGTGTTGTTACTGTTTCATTAATGTTCCCCATTTGGTCATCTGTTTGAGTTCCACAGTCCGAGGCGTTATCTCTGACTGTGCCAGGACTCGATCGTCCGGATCCTGAGCTAAGTTCTCCTTCTTCAACTTCGTAGCTGAAGAGTGAATCGGCTTTGTATGGTGATTCGTAATCCATGCCTGTCGCCATTGTGCTAAAACTCATGAATGATTACTATTGGAATAACATATGTTTATAAATATTATAAAGACTGTTATAATACTTGTTTGTAGTTTGACATGTTATAAACTCACTTGTTAGTGATTACATTGTTATGTATTAAAATGTTTTGTCAGTTTTACTGTAGGTCTCTTGTATTTTGTTACTAATACACAATGTCCGATTAGTTAATAGTAGTGTGTGGATGTATTATTGTTATATGTTCCTTAATTTAGGTGTGATCTTAAATTTCGTATGTATCAGCCGAATGAGTGTCAAAGTATGTGACTTCATTTGTGTGTGGCTGATCATTTTGGAGGATGTCTAAGCTGTGACTGCGGTTATGCATTTTGTTAGCCGTTAATTTTAGTTGTTCAAAATCAATTGGTGGAGGGTTTTGTATATCGAGTAGTTTCGATGTAGGTATTAAATGTCTTTGTTCGTTAGATGTTAATGAAGGATTTGGGATTTCATACGGTTTTGGTTGATTAATTGGTATCGGTGTTTCATATGGGTGGTTGTTAAATAAATTATTATGTTGTTCAACCTTTGGTGCACTAGGGATAGGTGCTGATAAACTGTTTCCGATGCACTGATATGCCGGGGGTGGTGTCATCAGTTGTGGTGATATTGTTTGTAGTTTATTCTCTTTTATTGTTTTGAACGCTTCTATTTTAAATGGTTCTGGTTTATATTTTTTTCTGATAATGGTGGTTTCTGTGTCTTTGTCGATGATTCCAAAGTTCGTAATTGTAGTCCATTTTCCGTTCTACGAATTGTAGTGTTATAATGTTTATAGTTTGTATCAACATAAATTTCTGTTGGTAGCTCATTGTTATTATGAGTTGATGTTGTTACTTCTGTTGAATGTCTACGAAAGTTAGGTTTATTTTTTCGTGGTCTGGTATTTAAGTTTCCATAATAAGAATTGTTATTATCACTGTTGTTATGTATATTTTCTTCTTGTATTTGTGCTACTAATTGTGTAAGTGTTTGTGAAAATATTCTTAAGGTTCTGGTTAGTAGTATTTTTGTTATGCTTGCTTGTTTTCCAATTGCTTTATGAATAGCAAAAGCGTTACAGAATTTGATAACAAGATTTGTTATGAATAGTATCATGCTAATCATAGCATAGATAATAGCCATTTTCTCTAATATGTACCATGGCCAACCAAAGATTGTTAGAATTTGTTCTTTTAGCCATGCGCCGTCAAAAATTTCTTTTCAGTTTACACTTGGTTGATCTATTTGGAAGTTATATCCATTAATATTCAAATCTCGTAGCCATTTGAGTGATTGTTCATAGTTTTTGTATGTTTGTAATAATCCTAATTGTTCGAGTTCTAAGAGATTTAGTGCATTAGCTGACTGTGCGTCCTGTAAAGGTTTTTCACGATCTCTCATGTATTCATGTAGTAGATCTCTTTTTCTTTCTTGTACTAGTTGTTCTTTACTATAGATTCCGCTTTCTATTAGACTTGCTTTACTAAACATGTTGTCTAATATTATATCCTCAGGTGATATAGTATTTAGTATTGTTTCTAGTTTAACTGGATACGGTGTTAATCT
The DNA here is from genome assembly GCF_964194025.1 of Convolutriloba macropyga. Taxonomy (NCBI): domain Eukaryota; kingdom Metazoa; phylum Xenacoelomorpha; order Acoela; family Convolutidae; genus Convolutriloba; species Convolutriloba macropyga. Next base: position 50,267,991 of record NC_134474.1, on the reverse strand, counting down.
GTATCTAGCTGCTCCTTCAGTATCGATAGATATGAGTTGATCAAAATTACTGTGTGAACATGGTACCTTTTTTGCCCAAAGGTATGTTTGGCGTGTTAGTTGATGTACATATTGTACTCTGTTCTTGTATAGAGTTGGTATTTTATCGTAGCATTCACGTGTTTGTGGTACATAAAGTGGTGATGATTTCTTTGCACATTTGTACATTTTCATAACGTTAACTCCTTCTTGTTTGACAAATATCGATCTGTCTTCTGTAAGGATGTATCCTAAAAGTGGTGTGTTCTTTTGTACTTGTGTTAATGTTAATTGTCGTAGATTTCGAGTTTGTTCGAAAATTTGTGAATAAAATTCTATTGCTTGTAGACTGATTCCAGAATAGATGTTGCTCATATATAAATCCATTTTCATATTTAGATGTGTGTTCTCATTTACAAAACCGTAATTAAATTGTTGGTTATCTTCATCTTCGTAGCGTGTGTGCGTTGAGATGATTTGTTTCGGTGTTATTTTTATGAATTTTTCATCGTCGAATTTATCTTTCTTTCTTTTTACTTTTTGTCCTGTATGCATATCAAAGCCATATTCATATATTATGTAAATATCATCGTATTCTGTTTTATGTAGAGGTTGTAGTGATCCGCATTCGTGTTTGACTATTGGATAAACCTCAAAGCTTGTTGCTATTGAGGCTGCTTTGTTCAATTTTATTTTTTCTTGTATATCTGGTTTTTGTACTGTTGTCCATTCTGCATTTGTTCCTATCCAGTATCTGTTTTGGTATTTTACCATGTATACATCAAATCTATTTAGTTCAAATAATTGACAATGTGTTTGAGGTTCCCAAACTATTGTTGCTTTTGTGAAAGGTGTCGGTTGAGACTCTTCTTTGTGGAGATCACACGGTAGTTTTGTTCTCATGTATGAGATTTCTTCCGTGTCAAGATTTAATATTAGTGATATTTCTGTTATTTCTAATGTCCAATCTAATATGTCTATTCTATTTTGTTTTCTTACTCCGGTTAAACAGTTTGATTGTGCGTTTTTGATAGCTGAAGGTATCCACGTTGGATTTGTGTAATCATACACTATTCTTCCATATGGTGGTACCATAGGAGTGTCTAGGTGAAATTGTATTTTACCTTGTAGGTCTTCAATTTTCTTTTGTAATGGTGGGTTAGCTATGTAATTGAATGACATGTTGTATCTTGTTGGTTTATATACTGTATTTTTCAGTAGGTTAAGTCTGGCGAGTTCGTTACGAACTTCGTTTGGGTCTAATATTTTTGTTCTTTGTGCGTCTGATACATAATAGCTAGGTCTATTTGCTCTAATATAGTGGGTGTGTTGTGAACACCATTCTACTCGTTCTTTAATTGTTCCTGCAACTGCTTATGCTTTGATTTCTACTGCTTGTGCTTTTGATAATAGTTGAACTTCTGTTTTTGTCATGTCTAAATCTAGTGGTTTAAATTTGCATGTGCTAATTTTGTTCAGTTCGTAGTATTTTACGTTTGTTATTTCTTCTGCATCGCAATCGTAATGTTCAATAAAAATATCTTGAGGTCCGATTGCTGAACCATTTATGTTTTGTCCTGTTAATTCTACATAGTCTTCCTTTGTCTGACGTTTTTGCCTTTTTTTATTTAGTTGGAATTTTTCTAGAATACTATTTGTTAAATGTTCTCTGTAGAAATTCCAGTTTCTTGTCCATTTATCAATAGCTATGTTTCACATTTCTTCATAGTCTGAACTGTTCTTAAATTCTTTTAATTCTGGTATGTTATAATTATCTCGATTTAGTTTTGAGTCTGCTGTTAGATTTGTTTGATTGTCAAATACGTGTTTCATAAGTTTGTTGAAGTTTTTCCGTTCTGGTGTATTTGATGTATTCATTTTTATTTTGTTTTTATTTTGGAAGTTTTTGATGTGTTTCTCCATCCGTTCATTGATGCGGTTCTTAATATGTTCTTTAAGTTTGTTTTGTATCTTGTATTGTGATTGTATTTGTGTTTCTACTTTCATATAAATAAATATTCTTATTATTACTAATATTAGTTTTATAGATTTTAATTGAAACGGCATGTGTACGATAAGCCTGTATGAGGATTGTAGAATGTCGCAAAGCCTAAAGTTTGTTTAGTATATCTATCAAACTTATAGACAAAGTCAATAAAAATAAACGGTGCTGGTGTCGTTGTTGTTACTATGGAGGGTGTTGTTGCATGAAATGGATGATTGATTATTGTATCGTATTTGATCGTTGTATTAAACTTTAGTTCTAAGGATGGTGTTGCTAGAACTTCAAGTGCTGTATTTCGTTGGCGATGTGTTAGATTTAAGGTATTTGTAAGTCTATTTCTTGACCAATTTGTGAGGGTATCTCCAAGATAAGCTGGTCCGTATAATGGCGGAGGTGGATTCCAGGTTTTATGATCTAATGCAAAAAGATATGTATGATCATTAGTTAAGACGTGTCCTGAGGGTTCCCTTTATAAGGATACTTCTAGAACTGTCTTATGGTTGTCTCACGAATATGGTGTACTCTTAAGGCTTACCTGACTAACTAAAGTTCTGTATCTCTAGTCTGTTACTCTTCTATCTGAGCTTCAGTAGACAGTGCACGGGCCCCAATGCTAAAGTCTAACGTATATCTCAATACAAAACAAGAGCGGAGTAGAGAGAGAGAAATATACTTTATTATTATATCAGGTGGTTAACTGGTACTGACTAAAAAACTTTCTCTTCTGAGAAGAGGGGTAAATGGGTAAACATCTAAAGGAAAGAAAGGAAAAGATATTATTCCCTTTTTATCCAATCAGGGAAGAGTATTTTCAGTCTTTATTTATTTAAATAATAAAGTCTTTCAAATAGTCTTTTCTGGAAGTCATATTTGACTCCATCTTTCCGGGGTTTCGAGTTTTTTGAAAGTCTCTTGTACAATATGATAAGTCAATTTCTCTTTATTCTCTCTGAAGGATTTTCTTTCTTTTTTGAATGTGTTGCTTGAGATCGGTTCGTCTGTAAGTCGGTTCCCAGACACAGGTTACCCAAGGAGCAAGGATTGAACATCAACAACCACAAAAGTATCTATTCCATTACCACGTCCAGTGGGTGAAGATCCTTTCGGGTAGGTCCGGTGTTGATGCTTGGAGGCGATCCTGATGTCCAGTCACTTGACTTACCTGACTTACCTGAATTGGTTTGTTGTTAGGTGTTAGATGTTAAAAAAAATTTTCTCTATTGTAGGTTTTAATACTCTGTTATATTAAAACCTTTGTTAGGTTTTAATATTCTGTTATAACTAGTATCCATTCCGGTTGGAAAGAAAATAGAAATTTATATGTTTTGTGTTAAGTATATTTTGTTATATGTTTTCATGGAATTCGATGGATCAATTGAGGGTAGTTCTTCTTAGGTCAACACAAGGTGTGTGATCTAGAAATGTTTAGTGACATGTGAATGTGTAGCCATGTTAGATTAGTTCAAATTTGTTTATTGAAGATGAACATGTATTAAGAATTTATTTCTTCGCGAAACCAGAAGTTATTCTGATGCAATCAATTCTCACGAATTGTATTGTCATACTTCTACAATTTGTGTTGTGTTATGTATTTTGTAAAAAGGTTTACAGATCTCGCTTATGGGTTTGTAATGGGTATTTCCAAAAATGTCCAATTGCCTTATCCTCATTAACGGTTACTTCATCAATTCAGAATATTGATTAATGTCTCTGTCTGCGCGCTTATATCCAATATTCCAAATAATCCAAAGACTATTTCAGTATTTGGAGTACTACAATGTTAGTTGTTACTAGGGAAAGGTGAAGCTGTTAGTTGTTACTATAGCTTAAGGAATTAATGTAGTTTATCCATATGTACATGTGTTTGTTCTTTGGTAAATGAATGCATGTTTTACATATATTTGGTCATCGGTTTATTTATATGTTTGTACATGTGAAAATTTCGAAGTCAGAATATTTTATGTTTTGAGCTATGTTGGAAGTTGATTTATTGTTACAGTTTGTTTGGAAAAGTATATAACACTTTGTTATGTCATTATGATTTCAAACTGGTATTGTAGTTTGTATGATGTGCAAACAAATCGGTTCTATAAGAATCAAGTTGAGTTTTGTTAAAATGTCATGTCAATGACTCACGGTCTGAAAGTTATTATTACATGTTATACGTAGAGATAATATGTCTGTTATATGACTCATTGTTTGTCCATTTACACTTTGTTTACATTGCAAGTGTAAGTTATTTGTTCTAATTTCCGTCAGTTCTGTGTCCTATTTCAAGTTGTTATTTATTTATTTACAAAATTGCATATGACTAACTATGGAAAAATCTTTGCATATATACATGTACATTTTAGAAATTAGGTTAGAGTTTATATAAAGAGTAAAAAATTATTTTTTGTCTTTAGACTTTATTGAACAGAGAAAATATTTAATAATTGGTACAATTATTTTTGTGATTGATAGTTATGTAAATAGAAGATACAACTATAGATTGCTAGTTGGGAGTATGTTTATCGAGATACAGATATAAATATAAGTGTTTACAAAGTATTTGAATACAAAATATTGGATTGATACAAATACATTTATCATAAAGGGGTGAATTTCGGGTATCGGAAAACATAAATAATCATATATGCACTGATTAAATTCATGGTTACTTGTCGAAATTATTTAAAGAATCAAAAGTTGTTACTTGTTACTATGATAACATTGTTATAATTTCTCCGTCTGTTTCGGATGGTTTGTCCGTTCTCTATAATGGCGGTATTCCTTTACAAAGTTGTCGTCTTTCGATAGAAAACATGCAAGTAAGTTCGTTATATCTTTTAATGGGGTGTCTGTAATGGATGCTTTCACTGTATTGCATAGTTCGTGCTCAAGTTCTGTTTTAGACCGTTCATTATTGAAATTTATTCTATTTGTGAAAGCGCGGTTTGTTACGCTTCCTTCGAGGTGATAGACAGGGTATTCCTCGCAAGGTTCTAAAGCTTCGAGCGGTACCATGAGAGGCCGCTCAGGTGCATTTTTCGGTTGGAAGATGTAATAATTTTTGATTGGGTCAAAGTTTCTAAGTTTGCCCAATGTATATTCCCATTTCAAACGATATCCGTAATTTAGGAAATAAGGTGATGTGAGTTGATCGTTTATGTGTATATAACTTCTTGATGTATTATTGCTTTTGTCACGTAGAAATGTATAATATATAAGGTTGTGGATTAGCTTAGTTTCATGTACTCTGTAGTTATTGTTCTGTACATCTTTTGGTGTAGGATGAAGAAAATTGAAACTAAGTTGATATTTCTGATGATCGTAAATACTGTATGCAGCAAAGTCTTGGGATGCTTTTGCTATGAGTAGATCGAAATGACATGTGATTGGAATTTTAAACTCATATTCATAATCATATAAAAATTTTTCGGTTAGGCTGTAAAACTGTTTGAGTTTCGGGTACATAGTCTGGTGGAGTTTGTCTCTCACCATGTTTTTTGTACTACGCTTAACTGTATTTGTTTTTGCTGGTGGCAGAGGTGGGAAATACTCTGACACACGATCTTTAAGGTTATGAAGAGGTGCCATGAAAAAGTTATATTCGCGTGAATCGAATGGCATGTTTGCCCAATTTCTGTATGATAATAATGGATTGTAATTGCTGCTGTGTGGGCTATTTAATGTTCTAGGATCTTTGTCCTGAAACCAAATTGTTTCCATAACTGTTGTTGTTGGTGTTTGCTCATTTGTTGATTGATGGAAAAAGTGATTTACTATTGGTTGATCTCGGTGTTACCGCGTATGGGAATCTTAAATTGTTCGGTCTACTATTAGCTGTAAACAATCGTTGTTGAACATAAGTTTGTGTTCTCGGGTGTTCTGTAATATAATTAGATGGTGGTGGCGGTCTCACTGGTGGTGGGTAGTTGGGAAGTGGGGGTGATGTATATGATTCTGTCGTTGAACGGTTTTGATTGTTAACTAATCTGCTATGTTCATAGCTATGTATATTTGTGCTTGTTCCTTGTTCACTAGTGTTTCTGTTAGTGTTAAAGGATTGCAAATTCCGTCTGTCCTCCTTTTGTTTTAACTTGTAAAATTTATTTTTAATTTTACGTGCAATCTCTTGTGGAGTTTGAGTATTCTCTGGAGTGTTGTCCAAATGTACTCGCACTGTTGTTACTGTTTCAGAAATGTTCCCCATTTGATCGTCTGCTTGAGTTCCACAGTCCGAGGCGTTATCTCTTACTGTGCCAGGACTCGATCTTCCTGATCCTGAACTCAGCTCTCCTTCTTCAACTTCGTAGCTGAAGGGTGAATCGGATTTGTATGGCGATTCGTAGTCCATGCCTGTTGCCATTGTGCTAAAACTCATAGATTATTACTATTGGAATAACATATAGTTACAAATGTTATGTTGACTGTTATAGAAACTGTTTGTAGTTTGATATGTTATAAACTCACACGTTAGTGGTTACATTGTTATGTATTAAAAATGTATTGTATTTTTTACTGTAGGTCTATTGTGTTTTGTTATGGATATACAATTTTATGAATAAACAATTTTTGATGAGTTAATGGTAGTGGGGGGTTATGCTGTTAGATGTTCTTTATTTATGTTTGGTTTTATATTTCGTATGTATCAGCCGAATGAGTGTCAAAATATGTGACTTCATTTGTGTGTGGCTGATCATTTTGAAGGATGTCTAAGCTGTGACTGCGATTATGCATTTTGTTAGCCGTTAATTTTAGTTGTTCAAAATCAATTGGTGGAGGGTTTTGTATATCGAGTAGTTTCGATGTAGGTATTAAGTGTCTTTGTTCGTTAGTTGTTAATGAAGGATTTGGGATTTCATACGGTTTTTGTTGATTAATTGGTATTGGTGTTTCGTATGGATGGTTGTGGAATAAATTAATATGTTGTTCAACTTTGGGTGCACTAGGGATAGGTGCTGATAAGCTGTTTCCGATGCATTGATATGCCGGAGGTGGTGTCATTAGTTGTGGTATATGGTTTGTAGTTTATTCTCTTTTATTGTTTCTAATGGTTCTATTTTAAATGGTTCTGGTTTATATTTCCTTTCTGGTAATGGTGGTTTCTGTGTCTTTTTTGTTGATTCTAAAGTTCGTAATTGTAATCCGTTTTCTGTTCTACGGATTGTAGTGTTATAATGTTTATAATTTGTATCAACGTAAACTTCCGTTGGTAGCTCATTGTTATTATGAGTTGATGTTGTTACTTCTGTTGAATGTCTACGAAAGTTAGGTTTATTTTTTCGTGGTTGGGTATTTAAGTTTCCATAAAATGAATTGTTATCATCACTGTCGTTATGTATATTTTCCTCTCGTATTTGTGCTACTAATTGTGTAAGTGTTTGTGAAAATATTCCGAAGATTCCGGTTAGTAGTAATTTTGTTATGCTTGCTTGTTTTCCAATTGCTTTATGAATAGCAAAAGCGTTATAGAATTTGATGACAAGATTTGTTATGAATAGTATCATGCTAATCATATCATAAATAATAGCCATTTTCTCTAATATGTACCATGGCCAACCAAAGATTGTTAGAATTTGTTCTTTTAGCCATGCGCCGTCAAAAATTTCTTTCCTGTTTACGCTTGGTTGATCTATCTGAAAGTTATATCCATTGATATTCAAATCTCGTAGCCATTTTAGTGATTGTTCATATTTTTTGTATGTTTGTAATAAACCTAATTGTTCGAGTTCTAAGAGTTTTAGTGCATTAGCTGACTGTGCGTCTTGTAATGGTTTTTCACGGTCTCTCATGTATTCATGTAATAGATCTCTTTTTCGTTCTTGTACTAGTTGTTCTTTACTGTAGATTCCGCTTTCTATTAGACTTGCTTTCCTAAACATATTGTCTAATACTATTTCTTCAGGTGATATAGTGTTTAGTATTGTTTCAACTTTAACTGGATACGGTGTTAATCTGTGTCGAGATGCTCCTTCAGTATCTATAGATATGAGTTGATCAAAATTACTGTGTGAACATGGTACCTTTTTTGCCCAAAGGTATGTTTGGCGTGTTAATTGATGTACATATTGTACTCTATTTTTGTATAGAATTGGTATTTTATCATAACATTCACGTGTTTGTGGTACATAAAGTGTTGATGATTTCTGTGCACATTTTTACATTTTCATAACGTTAACTCCTTCTTGTTTGACAAATATCGATCTGTCTCCTGTAAGGATGTATCCTAGAAGCGGTGTGTTCTTTTGTACTTGTGTTAATGTTAACAGTCGTAGATTTCTAGTTTGTTCGCAAATTTGTGAATAAAATTCTATTGCTTGTAAACTGATTCTAGAATATATGTTACTCATATATAAGTCCATTTTCATATTTAAATGTGTGTTTTCGTTAACAAAACCGTAATAAATTTGGTTGTTATCTTCATCTTCGTAGCGTGTGTTCGTTGAGATGATTTGTTTCGGTGTTATTTTTATGAATTTTTCATCATCGAATTTATCTTTCTTTCTTGTTACTTTCTGTCCTGTATGCATATCAAAGCCATATTCATATATTATGTAAAAATCATCGTATTCTGTTTTATGTAGGGGTTGTAGTGATCCGCATTCGCGTTCAACTATTGGGTATATTTCAAATCGTGTTGCTATTGAATCTGTTTTGTTTAATTTTTATTTTCTCTTGTATATCTGGTTTTTGTACTGTTGTCCATTCTGCGTTTGTTTCTATCCAGTATCGGTCTTGGTATTTTACCATGTATGCATCAAGTCTAATTAGTTCAAATAATTGACAATGTGTTTGGGCTTCCCAAACTATTGTTGCTTTTGTAAAAGGTGTCGGTTGACACTCTCCTTTGCGGAGATCGCATGGTAGTTTTGTTCCCACGTATGAGATTTCTTCCGTATCAAGATTTAGTATGAGTGATACTTCTCTGATTTCTAATGTCCAATCTAGTATGTCTATTCTATTTTGTTTTCTTACTCCGGTTAAACAGTTTGATTGTGCGTTTTTTATTGCGGAGGGTATCCACGTTGGGTTTGTGTAATCATACACTATCCTTCCATATGGTGGTACCATTGGAGTATCTGAATGAAATTGTATTCTACCTTGTAGGTCTCCAATTCTCTTTTGTAATGGTGGATTGGCTATGTAATTGAATGATATGGTGTATCTTGTTGGTTTATATTATGTATTTTTCAGTAAGTTAAGTCTGGCGAGTTCGTTACGAACTTCGTCCGGGTCTAATATTTTTGTTCTTTGTGCGTCTGATACATAATAGCTAGGTCGGTTTGCTCTAATGTAGTTGGTGTGTTGTGAACACCATTCTACTCGTTCTTTAATTGTTCCTGCAACTGCGTATGCTTTAATCTCTACTGCTTGTGCTTTTGATAATAGCTGAACTTCTGTTTTTGTCATATCTAAATCTAGTGGTTTAAATTTGCATGTGCTAATTTTGTTTAGTTCGTAGTATTTTACGTTTGTTATTTCTTCTGCATCGCAATCGTAATGTTCAATAAAAATATCTTGAGGTCCGATTGCTGAGCCGTTTATGTTTGTCCTGTTAATTCTACGTAGTCTTCCTTTGTTTGACGTTTTTGTCTTTTATTGTTTAATTGGAATTTTTCTAGAATACTGTTTGTGAGATCTTCACTGTAGAAGTTCCAGTTTCTTGTCCATTTATCAATAGCTATGTTCCACATTTCCTCATAGTCTGAACTGTTTTTAAAATTTTCTAATTCTGTGATGTTATAATTGTCTTTAATTAGGTTTGAGTCTGCTGTTAGTTTTGTTTGATTGTCAGATACGTGTTTCATAAGTTTGTTGAAGTTTTCTCGTTCTATTGTATTTGATGTATGTATTTTTATTTTGTTTTTATTTTTGAAGTTTTTGACATGTTTCTCCATTCGTTCGTTGATGCGTTTTTTAATATGTTCTTTAAGTTTGTTTTGTATCTTGTAATGTGATTGTATTTGTGTGTCTATTTTCATATAAGTAAGTATTATTATTATTTTTATTATTAGTAGTATTATAGAATTTAATTGAAACGGCATGTGTACGATAATCCTGTATGAGGATTGTAAAATGTTGCAAAGCCTAAAATTTGTTTATTATATCTATCAAACTTATAGACAAAGTCAATACAAATAAACGGTGCTGGTGTCGTTGTTGTTACTATGGAGGGTGTTGTTGCATGAAATGGATGATTGATTATTGTATCGTATTTGATCGTTGTATTAAAATTTAGTTCTAAGGATGGTGTTGCTAGAACTTCAAGTGCTGTATTTCGTTGGCGATGTGTTAGATTTAAGGTATTTGTAAGTCTATTTCTTGACCAATTTGTGAGGGTATCTCCAAGATTAGTTGGTCCGTATAATGGTGGAGGTGGATTCCAGGTCTTATGATCTAATGGAAAAAGATATGTATGATCATTAGTTCTACTTAAAGTAGGTGGATTTGGATTTAATATTGGTGTTGCTCGGGTTCTAACTGGATGACTTGATGCTAGTCTTAATTCTGATATAAATGATGCTGGTGAGAGTGTTGTATTGCGTGGTGGTTGTAAAGAGTTTGTTACTTCTATTCGTGGTACGCTTATTGATGTGTTCGAGGATGACGATTGGTGTGATCTATGTGGTATAGTGTTTGTACTTATCGTTTGTTGCGGTGAAGTTGCTGACCAAATTGAGCTATGTGGTGAGTGTATTGGTTGTACACGGAAATGGTCTAGTACAAAATTGAAGTCTTGTCTTTGTTGGAATGTGGGTGGTAGAAAAGGATTTGCTCTTAATTCAGATGATGTACGTGTTGGGATAGTATTAACACTTGAATGATCGTTTGGTGAACTGATATTAAAATTATAGAGTGTTGGTGTTCGGGTTGGTGTTCCGGTTGGTGTTCCGGTTCGACTTGGTGGTTCTGACTGTCCGGCTTCTATAGGTCTTATTATTTTTGATTCTATATCAGTAGAATCGTATGAGACTAATGTAGGGTCCTGTGTGGGAAATGAGAGTGATGCTCTACGTCTGCCTCTTAATAGATGTCTAGTTTTTGTTCTCTCACGCCGTATTGTATACGGGTTTTCAATTCCAGGGTCTGTATCGTCTACTTCAGGCGATGTTGGTATAATTGTTAGATCTGTTACTTCGTTATGATGTGGTTGTTCTTGAGTATTGTTACGATTACTATTATTATTTGATGACGCAATTTTTGCTGAATTTTAATTTTAAGCTCCGGAACCAGGTCCGTGTTGTGGGATCTGCATATATGGTGGTGTCAATATCAGTACTGGTATTAGTTCTTGTTCTGGCTGGTGTGTTTGTGCTCCTATATTTGATATCCAAATTTCGTTATGTTGTATTCTTAAGTTTAACTGGTATATTACAACGTTTCCGTAAAATGGTGATTCTTCAGGGAATTCAATTTGTAGATAGAATTTTTGTGAATGTAATGTGTAATATATAGATTCTTCTATGTCAGGGTTTGGATCAATCTTTATGGGTTTACAAAGTATTCTATTAAGCTTAAGCACATTTGTATAAGGAAATATATAACTATTGCAATTTTAATAAATTTAAATATTTCCAGTTCTACTATATCTATGTTTGTTTTACATGTATGGTATATATTAGGATGTATTGCGTGCATTGAATTTTTGTACTGGTGGGCTTGCATATACTACTCTGCGATTTCTAATTACTACATGTATTGTTACAGTCGCTAGATACGTGGATATTACTACTATGCAAGGTACTAAGAATATAGTAAGAAAAAATATTATTTTATTTAATATTAAATAGAGTGTTACTAATGTTTCTGAGAAATCAATTGTTGAAACGTATAAACGAGTGTTGTGATCTGGAAAAGATTTTTTAATGCTGCACTGGAAAATGACAGTTATTTTCTTGTGTAACTGACACTTAACGGTGTCGCACTAATTGTATTAAATTTAAATTCACTGGTAGACTACAATAACAATAATCGGTATCATATTAAATGTTAGGCGTTTAGTTTATCGTCTACAAGTTCAATAGCGTCTTTTTTACAAACTACTATGAAAACTGTGTTTAGTTTGTTATTATCAATACATTTATCAGTGTGTATTTGTTGTTCCAGTGTTTGGAATTCTGTAATAGTTTCGTTGCAGAGTGTTATGTCTTTCAACAATTCAAAAAGTTTTTCTCCCAAAAAGAGTTTTACTTCTTGTCCGGTTTCTGTTATTCCTTCAATTATGAATAAACAATCTTTAGTTGAAATTTTACAATCAGTGGTTGTAACACTGTCATTATCAAAATGTATATGACTATTTAAAGGAAAATTAAGTTGAACAAAATTGTCTCTTTGTACTTGTATTTTTATACACAGCTGGTTTCTGTTTAAAGAGTGCATAAACTCTGATGCTGCTAACATTGGTGGTTTTTCTTCACAGTGATGTGTATAGTGGTGAATTAACCTTTCTGAAATGAAATAAAAGTAATTCAGTTTACCTGGTATGTTGGGTTGTTTTGCAATTGAGTGTCGTTGATAAACTTGTATTATGAAAGATGAAATTGAGAAATAGTTTATCTTCTCTTTCTAAAGTGATATCGGTTGTTTATTACAATATAGAAACAAGGAAAGAAATGTGTTGTGATTTTGAGATAGAAAATTGTTGAATTTTGAGTTTACAATTTCGGTTTTTCAGCTTAGCTGAAATTTTTCAAAATTTTTCAAATTTTTCAAGTTAGTTTGGCAGTTGTGGATTGTACGAGGCAAAATCAGAATTGTGATTTTTACTTTCTCGTTTCTGGTTCCCTACAATGTTTTTGACATTTATATATCTTCCGTTTTTCATATTTGGGCTTTTAAGTTGTCAATTTTAATAATTACTAGGTGTAATTAGAAAGCTGGTTTCCTATTTCTTGAATTGGATTTACTTCTGACATTTTCCAGAACTTTTGTTCTTAAGATGTTTTTCTTTGTAATTGGTCTATTGGTATGGAGTTTAGTATATTTGATGGTAGTTGACTTGCTTCCATCATGGTATGTTATGGTAATTAGTCCGATGTTGGTGCCAATTTTTCTGTTGTCTTTTGTTTTGAAGTAGGTTCTTTGATCATTGGTATGGCTCGTGGCGTCAGTTTGTACCAAGGAATTTGGTGCAAAAATGTCCAATTACTGAAATGGTATGGTTGCTAATTGGATATGTTGTTGCAGTCTTCTGCAGTTTTGCACCTCTGCAATGTTAATTGGTAGTTGGTACAAATGGTACAAAATGTTTTGTTTGAGAAGTATTGACGTAATTGAAATGTTCTTTCAACTACTAATGATCTTGGTAAGATCAATCTTGTTAATCACCATCTTGTTTATGGTGTTGGTAAATGTTAATTGGTATGACATTTACGTTTCGTTACTAATTGCGTCTGCAAATAGACAGTTAGTCTACTAGAAGGTTTAGTTTGCTTATATAATGAGACTATAAGTCTTTGTTAACGTGCTTTATCATCCTGTCATCTTCATAGAGGATGGTGCCATTTTGGTCATCTCTTCCTGCTAATTGGGTCCTTGTTGGGTTTTAGTGATTATCACTAATGAGTTACAGTTCGAGTTATTTCTAATTAGGTGTGCTAATGATGTATATGACGTTATTTGTATGACGTTAGTTGTTAACGTCCGCTTTTCAAGAACGTCCGTATTTTCACTAATGAGATGTATGACGTCCGTATTTGGTGTGACGTGTATATGTATGACGTATATTGTTCTGATCTGTGCAAAGGGTGCACAGCGGAATAACCGTTCATAGTATCGAAGGTCTATTAGCCGAATGTTTATGTTTAAGTTCAAGTTCTATTGGCCGAATGTCTGATGGCCGAATGTATAATTATTGGTGTAGGACGTGTATGTTAAGAATGTGAATGGATGTATTTTCTATTTATGTGAATATATGTTTTCAAAGATAACCTGTCTGAAAGTAAACGTGTATTTTAGATCCTGTTGATGGAGATTACTGGATGTTCCTTATTGCGTGTTATTACGGAGATTGTTATTACGGAGAGATTGTTATTACGGAGAGATTGTTATTACGGAGAGTGTTATATGGATATTGGTATACGGAGATTGTTATACTGAGATTGTTTCCGTTTCTTTCTCATTACATTTTGAACAGAAGTTATTCCTTTGTTCTGGTGAACATATTCGTCCAATCGATTAGTTACTCTATTTTTAGATGTGTTTCTTTTATTAGTTCGTACTCATTATTTTTAGTTTCCGTTTCTATTACTAGTATTACCATTTATCCTGTTATTAATTATTTGTTGTTATATTTTACTCTTTCCCGTTAGTTTATTAATCATCGTTGTTGTTTGTTATTTCTAAATTTTCCTTTTTTATTTTTATTAATGTTTCTTTTTTATTTTTATTAATGTTCGTGAATGTTGGCATCTTCAAAATATCTATTGCATTCCGTGAGGTGAATAGATCCTCGATCTTTTTTTATAAAAGATAAAATTATTTGTTCTTTGATTGTTTGTTATTTGGATATTTGTTGTTTGTTTATTGTTTACTGTTAATATCAATTATCTCTAAACGTCTATTCCAGTTCTAAGCATGTGAACCTCAAATAAAATATACCTTTTGTGTTTTGAATTTTGTGTTTTTGAATTTTGTTTATATGAGAAATTACCCTTTGTGACAATCATAGTTGAGGTTTCAAGGGCAACTATCAAAACCTATTTGTGTTAGAATATCCTGTAAGGATATGTTTTATTTGTTATTTGTTGTTTGAATTTTTGTTATTTGTTTTTATCGATGACAATGGTTGCTGTTGTCAATTACTACTTGGTGGGACGTTTGCCAAGCTGGGTGGGCGTTTGCCAACTGGGTGGGCGTTTGCCAACTGATGGTTTGTCAGAGGATGGAAGATGTATTCTTCAAATGTATTTATAACGTATGTTTAAACTTCCAGTGTTCGTAAACAGTTAGATCTCCTTTATGTTTTTATATGTTGTTGATTTATATAAGTTATCCACTAAAAGGTGTTAAAATATTTGGTGATGGTTTCTCTCAATGATATTTATGGAATGTAAATATCAGAATTGTTATTTCATAACTGATTCGTAAATTATGATGATATATCTCGGGGTATGATCCAAGGTGTCATAGTTGTTTAGTGGTTAGTTGAATAATAGCACCTTTTAGTACTATTATTTTTATTCTGTTCATGTGTATTCGTGTTTATTGTTTGTAATATTTTCCTGTTTTAATTTAGATGTATTTATCGTTTCTTTTCTATTATATTTGGTTCTGCACACAAGGTTTGGGTTAGGTATGTGTGCCCGTAGAAATATTGAATGTACATAGGAATATACATAGGAATGTACATAGAGATAGTTTTATTGTTATAATTTGATAGATTTTCGGATGATTCATAGATTATATTTCGAATTTTCTATGAAGATGATTGTTGAAAATTGATATATTAGGTAATATTAGAACATTAAACGGTTACGGGATCTGTTTAGTAGTTTTACTAATAATAGCTGTATGTACGGATTATCATGAAGTGACTTTTGGCATAGTCGGTCAAGTGAAATGAATGTTTTATAACATTAGAAATTTTCGAGCATGTGTCTAATATTAAACGTGTTAGTGAGAGTATTAAAGTTGAATCCGCAATCCATAGTGGATTGTTGTACGGTATATATGTATTAATTTGTCAATGTCGGTTGTTACAAATACAATGAATAGCGTTGTATTGATACGGGTTATTAATATTAGTATTAATTTGATTATTGTTATTATTATAAATATTATGTATTATTGTTCTTTAGTTATGGTGTTAAAAGTGTTTTCTTCTTACGAAGATTGTAGTTATGAGCTTGTTGAATTTGATCCTGTGCTATGTGTTTTTTGTCTGATTTTTGTATAGTAGGTTGTTTTAATATTGGAATTTCGTTCGTTAGTAAGTAGTTTTTTAATTCTATTTTAATATGTCTGTCTTTCGGGTAATACGGTACTATGTGATTTCTGTGTATTGTTATATATTCTTTATTGTTATCTTTTAATTTGTATGTTGTTTTTGTAGGTTTATCGATGATAAGATATGGTCCTATTTTTAGTGGTAGTAGTTTTTTAGATACGCCGTCAATTTGTTGATGATTTGTTACTAATACGAAAGTATTCTTCTCAAGTGGTTTTGCTGTACGAAATCGGATGTTCATCTCATCTGTTAATTTTTTGCGGTTTTGAAGTATTTTTGTTATTGTACGATATGTATCATTATAATGTTTTTCTTTTTCAAGGAACCATTTAGCAAATGTTCCTTTTTGCAACTTTGCTATTTTTTGGTGGTTGAATTGTTTTTCTAAATGAGTATGTGCTGGTTGTGTGTTGCATGCACTGTTTTCTGTTGGGTTGCAGTGTCCCATTTCGTCTGTTGTTGTTCCAAGTTTTATTTTTGTTGGCTTTCTTGGCTTTTGGTTGAAAACAACTTCATATGGTGACATACCTAATCGTGTTTGGTATTGATTATTATATGCATATGGAAAGAACTTTGCCTTCTTTGACCAATTTTGATATTTCTCGTCTAATAATGTTCTGATAAACTGTCCGATTATTCTGTTTGTCCCTTCTACTAATCCGTTTGTCCAAGGTGAATTTGTTGTACTTGGCTTAAACTTGATTTCAAAGTAGTTACATAAATGTGTTAATTCTGTGTTAATGTATTCTGATCCGTTATCGGAACGAATTTTTTCTGGTAGTCCGAATTTCATAAACCAATGTTCAAATAACGCTGTAAATGCATAATGTGCATTATTTTTGGGTGCACACATAATCGTTACATAGTGTGAAAATGCATCTACTATTACAAAGATAAAATTATTTCCTTCTGATGATGGCTGGATGGGTCCTTTTGTATCTATCATGATCATTTCATTAAAATATGATTTTGTCCGTGCTAATTGTTCTTTTTTACTTTTTGTTTTTGTGTTTGCAAATACTTTGTTTGTTTGACATTGTATGCAATCTGCTATTAGGATTTTTATCCAGGTTGTTAAGTTTGGAAAATAATATTTCTCCATTATGTTTCTTTTTGTTTTTTCAAGTCCTGTATGACCAACTGTGTCTGTGCAATGATTTTCGTAGAAAACACATAGTAGTAATGTTAATGGTAAGCATATTCTTTGGATTGTGCTTTTCTGAATTCTAATGATGATTTTAATTATTCCAGTTTTTTCGTCAATTACTATTGATTTAAACTTTCTATAATATGCAAAGAGTCCTTTGTTCACGCGTATGTCCATTGTTAATGAATGTGGTTCATTGTTATGTTTTTTCCACGTTTTTACCTTATGTAGTACTGGATCTATAATTTGTGTTTCTCTTATGAGTTCTTCTGTGATTTTCGTTTTTTCATCATAGAAAATGTCCGTTATTTTTGCGCTATCGTAATTATGTTCTGGTTTAACATTGTTAATAAGTCTAAGATAGTCATCGTCATGGTGAACCGTGTATGGTCCTTTTTGGTTTTTCTCGATGATCAAGTCGTCTTTTTCTACAATTGGTGATTGCCAATTTTTTGTTTTTGGTTTGTATTTCGGTATTAATTTTGTTTTTGTTTCTGTGTTATACTTCTCGTATGAGATTGGGTGATATTCGTTTTTATCAATGTTGATTTCAAAATAGTTGTTATGTATGTTAGCTAAAATTGGATAGTGTGTTTTTTCTTTACTGTCTTCATCTGTGTTGTTACATATGCTGTATTTGCATTCTAGGTTATTTGCAAATGGTGTTTTTGCAAAAAAGAATTTTATGTTTTCCGGTATTTCTACTGTAATGTCTCGTGTTTTAGTAAAATGTTCTTCATCTATTGTTCTACTAAGAAGATCGGGTAGGGCTAGGTTTTTCCCTTCTGTCCAAATAATGTGTAAATTTGGAAATTTCATTAGTATAAATTGAAATCTGTAAACTCTGTGGTTCGGTTTATTCTTTTGTGAAAATCGATAAATTATTGGTTTGTGGTCTGTAAATAGAATAATTGGATGATTTGAGCCCGTTAGTAGGAATTCATATTCCGTTAGGGCGAATATGATCGCTGAGCATTCTCTAATTAATGTAGATAGCCGTATTTCAATTGGTGTGAAAAGTCTAGAGTTTGCTGATATTAATCTCATTTTCTTTTCAGTTGGGTGCTGTTGTAACAATGCTGCTCCAATGCTTGTGTTTGAGGCATCTGTTATGATATAAAATGGTTTTTTAGTGTCTGGCATTGTTAATTCGAGTTTATGTGTTATTGTTCTTTTCATTTGTTCAAAAATTGTTTGATGTTCTTTTGTCCATTTAAAGTCGTTCTCTTTGTGTAAGAGATTATATAATGGTTGTAGTATTGGTTGCATACCATATACGTATTTCGCTAGGAAATTTATTGTTCCAAGGTATCGCTGTAAAACTTTCATACTCGTTGTTGGTTCCAGTTTTTGGAATCCATCGATTCGTGATGTAAGTGGTTTCACTTTTTTATCTTCAATTATATGTCCTAAGAATTTTACTTTCTTTAACATAAAACATGTTTTGTCGGGTGCTGCTTTAAGGTTTTCTTTAAGTAGTATTTTGTGATATTCTATCAATGTTTCGAACATTTGTTCATATGAATTTGTTTGAATAAATATGTCATCTACGTATGTAATGACTGTTCCTTTTCTAATTAATGGATATAGAAAATGTGTTAATATCGAAGCAAATGCTGCTGGTCCGATTGATATTCCGTAGAATAACCGTTTAAAATAGTATTGTTCATTTCCGATTGCAAAATGTGTATATCGCATTGATTCTTCGTCTAATGGTATTTGGTTATATGCGGTATTTAGATCTGCTGTCTGCTGTTGTGAATATTGTTCCATTAATCCTTGTTAGGGCTACATCAACTGGTTCGATTGGCCAGTTACATTTGGATTCATCTATCATGCTGTTCAAGTATCTTGCATCTAGCACGATTTTTAGAGATTCACCTTTTTGTAGTATTATTTCTGGATTTGTGAATGTTTTTCCTGTTGATAATTGTTCTTTGTTAACGGGTGCAATGATGTCGTATTTTTTTAATATGTCTAATAGTTTTTGTATTCTTTCTCGAAGGTGTATCGGTACTTTGCTTATTCGTTGTTTTTTGAAAATTGCATCTTTTTTCATCGGTAGGTTCAATTTTACTTTTGTTTTTCCGACGTCAAATTTTGTTATTGCATATACTTGTTTGTAGTGTAATATGATTGTTACTACTTTTTCGAACTCTTCTTGTGTTAAGTGTGAATGTTGAAAATCAAACATTTGTATAAATTCTTTTTCTTGTTCTGAATATTTGTTAATATTGAATTTGCATTTAAAGTTTGGTTTTCTTTCAAATGTTGCTACTTGTTCAATTGTTTCGTGTTCTTGTATGTTGAGTATTTCATTAATATCGTGTTTGCTTTCGTATGTTAGATGATACAATGCTGTGAATAAGTCAATTGAATTTGTTTGATATATTTCGTTATCTTGTTTTTTAAATGTAATATTTCTATTCATGAAACCAATTAACCCTGTATTTATGGTTATTCTATGTCTATTTTTGTTAACTAGTAAAATGTCTATGAAGTACTCTTCATCTGCTGTGAAGTCTTTTATATCTGGAAAAGATATATTGTGATATTTGTTTATCGGTTCAAAGTAGAAATGTGATTTATGTATTGTTCTTTTATTTGTTTTTTTTCATCTGTTCAAATATAGGTATTGGAAATGTTATGCTTTTATTTTGGTTCTGTTCGATGTAAATTGTTTCTCTGTTAAATATTGGGTATAATCGAGAGTAATACGGGTAGCCTTTTGTACTATTCATATAGAATTTAATACCGTTATCTAAGATTGTGTTTGTATTTAAGTTTAGTCTATTTGTGTTTACATTTATCGTTTCAATATATTCTTTGAAGAAAGGGGTGCCGAGGATGTTATGATTGCATTGAAATACATAAAAATGAATGTAAAAATTGTTTTGAGGTTTTTTTCTGTTATTCGAGATTCTATCTGGTGTTAGAGGTAATTTGACTGTTCCGTATGTTTCTATTGTGGTGTTGTTTGCTGCAGTTAATGTTTTGTTTGCTTTTTCTAATTGTATTTCTGGGTTATTATATTTTATCTCATTCCAAGTATCTTCATTGAGTAAATTTAATGTTGCTCCTGAATACAGTAGAAAATCAATTTCTAAAATTGGGTTTTGTTTAGTGAAATCTTGTTCAAATTTATTACACTGGTACGTCGGTAATATCCATGTTGGGTTACTTTCTAATATATTTATTAATGTATTGCATGTATCTTCGTTTGCGTTATAGAATTTATCTAGTATCTCTTGATCTTCGTCTGATGACTCTGATATGTATTCGTATTCATCAATTCCTGGTGGGTCATCGTTTTGTTTTTCTGATTCAATGTTGTTTATTCTATTTTTGTTATTATTATTGTTGTATTTATTTCCTTCATTTCGTCGTTCTGTAGAGTAATTCCTTTGATTTTATTCTCTTTGTGTTGATTTTCTCCTGTCGTCTCTGTTGTTATTGTTTGAGTAATTTCTATTGTTACTACTTGAACGTTGTCTAAATCTGTCGTTTCTGTTTGAATCTCTGCTGTTATATCTTTGTCTTTTTTTGTTATTATAGTTATTATTATTTCTGTTATGTGGTGATTGTTGTTTCTATCTGTATATCTTGAACTTGATCTACTATTGTATCTATCATAATTGTTATTTCTTTTGTAGCTGTTTCCTCTGCACTACTGTAATTGTTTCTGTTATAACTTGTACTTCTGTTATTGTAATTGTGTGATTTCCGGTATCCTTGATAATTCCTATTATCTCTAGGATTTACGTTGTTATTATAATTGTTCCTTGATTGTGATCTGTATGGGGTTCGGCTTCGTGAATTGTTATATATCCGTGACGTTGGTGGTAATTGTCTTCCGTTAATGTTATTAGAATCAATCTTTCTGTTTGGTAAATTTTGATTATTTCTCATATGACTGTAGAATGATTTTTCTTTTGGTCGTGCTATGCTTTCTCGACGTGGTCTTTTAACGCATCTACTTTTAGTATGTCCGTGCGAGCTGCAATAGCTACAAAACAATGCAAATTTTGGTCTACCTTTAAAATTCTTTTTGTCATATGTATTTTTAATTCCGTTAAGGACGTTACATATTGTTCCTTCAAATTGTTCTAGGTCGTTTTGTTTAAGAACGCTGATATTATTACAAGCCGCATTCATTTGTTTTAGATCGTCATTGATATTATTTGTACTCTGATTAACTTCATATAATCGTTTGTGATTATTTGTTATAGTTCTTGTTAGATCCATCTGGTCTATTTTTTCTATCAATGCTTTGAATGGCATTTCTGGTTCTCTTGGCGTTTGTTTATGATTTGCATGCTTTTTTAATGCTGCTGTTTTTAGTTCGTTATCTAATTATCTAAAAAATGTTTGGTTCATTACGCTATTTCTGTAATCTTCTGTGTACATTGAAAATGCAGTTTTTACGAGAGTTTCTATTCTCAGTGCTAATGATCTTAGTGATTCGTTTGTGTGTTTTTGTAATTGTTGTAATATTACTTTTGCTTGTTGTTTTGACTTTTCAGAGTCAAACATATCTGAAAATTATTTGCAAAATGTTTCCCAATCTAATTTTGTTTCACTCGGAAGTGTTGAATACCATTTTTGTGCAGGTCCTTGTAGGGTATGTAGTATTAAAGCTGCTCTTTTTACTTTCCATTGATGATGTCCAGGTTTGTTCACTGGTTCTATTCCACTGCTAAATATCACAGCTGCAACTATACTGTTTAAGAATTCTTCAACAGTATATGCTGGGTCTGTACCATCGAAAGGTCTTATTGTTGTGGGTACTGAACCACTGCTGATGCTTTGTTCTATTTGAGGTTCTTCGTTTATACTCATTGATATCAATTGTTTATAAAATGGTAGAGGAGGTTCTACTACGGTTGTTTCTCTTTCTTCTGTTGTGATAGAATTGGTTCTTCTATTCCGATTTTCTTGTTGTCGATTGTGTTGTCTATTATTATTTTGTATATTTTCGTTCGCAATATTGTCTATATTCCTGTTACTGAATAATTGTTCATTTTCTGTTCTGAGGTTTGTTTGTTTATTTATGTTATCTAGAGTTTTATCAAGTCTGTCGAATACCATTTCTAGTGCTTCTTCTTGTCTTTTTTCCATTCTTCTAATCATTTGTTGATATTTCATTTCCAGATTATCTATTAGTTTATTTGTGTGGTTTGTTACTGTAGCTGTTATTTCATTTTTTAGTTCCATGTAATTATTTGTTTGTTGTCTTGGATTTTGTTCGTGACACTCTTGGTTATCATTTAGAGAACTAATATAGATATTGTTTCTATTATCTCTCATTGGGTATTTCCGTCGAGCATTTTGGTTCACTGATGGTGGTAATTGATTTTCAAATATTGTCTCTCTTTCTTCGGAATCTGAGATATCTATGTCTTCGTCTATATTTTGTTGATTTCCAAATAAATTCGATGTTAATTGTTTATCAGGTTTTAGTGTTGATTTTTGTTTTAGTTGTAAGCTATTATTTGTTTGAATATCTTTAGGTGTTGATGTCGATGTTAGACTTCTTGATAAGTTAAATGAAGAAGATCCTGTCTGACTTTGATCCGTAATTTTTACATGACTTTGTAATCCTTCGATGAAGTTTATGCTATCGGAGCATGTTTTTAATGTGCTTTCAAAATGTTCTGAATAGTGTTCGCTATTCCAAATGTTTTGGAGTTCGTCACATAAATGACTAATTTCCTCCGGAAACGTTTCTCCGAATTGAACTCGTTTTTCATTAATGTCTTCGAAGTTGTCTAACCAAAATAGGAATGTAAATTCAGATACTATTTTTATTATATCTAATGTTGTTGTTTTCAAATTTGGTTTTAATTCAATTATTTTTGTTAGCCAATTGTTATAATTTTTTATGTCTAATCTTAATTTATCGTTCACTGACTGTATTTTTTTGACGATGTTCGTTTAGGTATCCGGCTGTATTCCTTAGTGTTTCGTACGTAGTGGATGTTACTGCTGTCAATTTTGTTTTATCTTGTAATTCTTCATGTCTTTTCAAGAATATTTTAAGCATATCCGATAGTGATGTTTCTTTTTGGAAATTAAAAAATATCTTTTTATTTCGTTTTTCATCTGTTAGTGTGAAATTGTAATGTTTGTTATATTGATCTCTATCCAGTAGTATTACTGGTAGATAATGTACTAGATGGTTTCTATGTATGTTAATCTGTTGTATATGTTTTGTTTCTTTAAAGAAGTTGTTTTTCAAGTTTATTATTATTCTGTATATAATTTCACGATTTTCTTGTGGACAATCGTTAGCAATTGTAAATGGTATTAAGAAATTGCTAGTACTTGTTTGTTCATTGTAGTTGTAAGCCATTTTAATGTTCTTTTTTCTTTATATGAGTTATGTTTACCAACAAAACTTTTGTTATTTATTCGATATTTTTTGTTTGTTTACCCAATTTAGTTCAGCACTGGTCGCACCAGATAAGACGTGTCCTGAGGGTTCCCTTTATAAGGAGACTTCTAGAACTGTCTTATGGTTGTCTCATGAATATGGTGTACTCTTAAGGTTTACCTGACTAACTAAAATTCTATATCTCTAGTCTGTTACTCTTCTATCTGAGCTTCAGTAGACAGTGCACGGGCCCCAATGCTAAAGTCTAACGTATATCTCAATACAAAACAAGAGCGGAGTAGAGAGAGAGAAATATACTTTATTATTATATCAGGTGGTTAACTGGTACTGACTAAATAACTTTCTCTTCTGAGAAGAGGGGTAAATGGGTAAACATCTAAAGGAAAGAAAGGAAAAGATATTATTTTCTTTTTATCCAATCAGGGAAGAGTATTTTCAGTCTCTATTTATTTAAATAATAAACTCTTTCAAATAGTCTTTTCTGGAAGTCATGTTTGACTCCATAGTTCTACTTAAAGTAGGTGGATTTGGATTTAGTACTGGTGTTGCTCGAGTTCTACCTGGATGACTTGATGCTAATCTTAATTCTGGTATAAATGATGCTGGTGAGAGTGTTGTATTCCGTGGTGGTTGTAAGGAGTTTGTTATTTCTATTCGTGGTACACTTATTGATGTGTTGGAAGATGACGATTGATGTGATCAATGTGGTGTAGTGTTTGTACTTATCGTTTGTTGCGGTGAAGTTGCTGACCAAAGTGAGCTATGTGGTGAATGTATTGATTGTACACGAAAATGGTCTTGTACAAAATTGAAATCTTGTCTTTGCTGAAATGTGGGCGGTAAGAAAGGATTTGCTCTTAATTCAGATGATGTAGGTGTTTGGATAGTATTAACACTTGAGTGATCGCTTGGTGAACTTATATTAAAATTATGAAATGTTGGTGTCCGGGTTGGTGTTCCGGTTTGTGTTCCGGTTCGACTTGGTGGTTCTGACTGTCCGGCTTCTATAGGTCTTATTATATTTGATTCTATATCAGTAGAGTCGTATGAGACTAATGTAGAGTCCTGTGTGGGAAATGAGAGTGATGCTCTACGTCTGCCTCTTAATAGATGTCTAGTTTCTGTTCTCTCGCGCCTTACTGTATACGGGTTTTTGTTTCCAGGGTCTGTATCGTCTACTTCAGGCGATGTTGGTATATTTGTTAAATCTGTTACTTCGTTATGATGTGGTTGTTTTTGAGTATTGTTACGATTGCTATTATTATTTGATGACGCAATTTTTGCTGGTTTTGTAATATTAAGCTCCGAAACCAGGTCCGTGTGGTGGGATTTGGATATATGGTGGTGCTATTATTAGTACTGGTATTAATTCTTGTTCTGGTTGGTGTGTTTGTGCTCCTATGTTTGATATCCAAATTTCGTTATGTTGTACTCTCAAGTTTAACTGGTAGATTACAACGTTTCCGTAAAATGGTGATTCCACAGGGAATCCAATTTGTAGATAGAATTTTTGTGAACGTAGTGTGTAATATATAGATTCTTCTAAGTCGGGGTTTGGATCAATTTTTATGGGTTTACAAAGTATTCTGTTAAGCCTAAGCACATTCGTACAAAAAAATATATAATTATTGCAATTTTAATAAATTTAAATATTTCGAGTTCTATTATATCTATGTTTGTTTTACATGTATGGTAAAAATCAGGATGGATTTCGTGCATTGAATTATTGTACCAGTAGGCTTGCATATACGACTCTGCGATTTCTGATTACTTCATTTATTGTTACAATCGCGAGGTACGTAGATATTACTATTATGCAAGGTACTAAGAATATAGTAAGAAATAATATTATTTTATTTAATATTAAATAGATTGTTACTAGTGTTTCTGAGAAATCAATTGTTGAAACGTATTATCGAGTGTTGTTATTTGAAAAATATTTTTAATGCTACACTGAAAAATGACAGTTATTTGCTTATGTAACTGACACTTAACGGTGTCGCACTATTTGTATTAAACTGTGATTCACTGGTAAACTACAATAACAATAATTGGTATCATATTATTTGTTAGGCTTTTAGTTTATCGTCTATAAGTTCAATAGCGTCTTTGTTGCAAACTACTAAGAACACTGTGTTTAGTTTGTTAATATCAACACATTTATCCGTGTGTATTTGTTGTTTCAGTGTTTCGAATTCTGTAATAGTTTCTTTACAGAGTGTTATGTCTTTCAACAATTCAAAATGTTTTTCTCCCCAAAAGAGTTTTATTTCTTGTCCGGTTTCTGTTATTCCTTCACTTATGAATAAACAATCTTTAGTTGAAATTTTACAATCAGTTGTTCTGACACTGTCGTTATCAAAATGTATATGGCTATCTAAAGGAAAAATAAGTTGAACAAAATTGTCTCTTTGTACTTGTATTTTTATACAAAGCTGGTTTCTGTTTAATGAGTGCGTAAACTCTGATGCTGCTAACATTGGTGGTTTTTCATCACCGTGGTGGGTATAGTGGTGAGTTAACCTTTCTGAAATAAAGTTAAAGTAATTCAGTTTACCTGGTATTTTTGGATTGTCTTGCGATTGAGTTTCGTTGATAAAATTGTATTACTAAAGATTAAATTTATGAGAAAGAGTTTATATTCTCTTTCCAATGTGATATTGGATGTTTATTACAATATAGAAACAAGGAAGAAGGTGTGTTGAGATTTTAGATGATGTTGAGATAGAAAATTTTGAATTTGAGTTTACAATTTCGGTTTTTCAGCTTAGCTGAAATTTTTCACAATTTTTCAGATTTTTCAAGTTAGTTTGGCAGTTGTGAATTGTACGAGGCAAAATCAGAATTGCGATTTTTACTTTCTCGTTTCTGGTTCTCTACAATGTTTCCGACATTTACAAATCTTCCGTTTTTCATATTTGGGTTTTTAAGTTGTCAATTTTAATAATTACTAGGTCTAATTAGAATGTTAGTTCCCTATTTCTTGAATTGGATTTACTTCTGACAATTTCCAGAACTTTTGTTCTTAAGATGTTGTTTTTCTTTGTAATTGGTCTATTGGTATGAAAATTAGTATATTTGATGGTAGTTGACGTGCTTCCATCATGGTATGTTATGGTAATTAGTCCGATGTTGGTGCCATTTTTTCTGTTGTCTTTTGTTTTGAAGTAGGTTCTTTGATCATTGGTATGGCTCGTGGCGTCAGCTTGTAACAAATAATTTGGTGCAAAAATATATAACTACTGAAATGGTATTATTGGTAATTGGATACGTTGTTGCAGTCTTCTGCAATTTTGTAACTTTAAAAGTTAATTGGTAGTTTTGTACAAATGGTACAAAACGCTTTGTTTAAAAAGCGTTGACGTAATTGAAATGTTCTTTCAACTACTAATGATCTTGGTAAGATCAGTCTTGTTAACCACGATCTTGTTTATGGTGCTGGGAAATGTTAATTGGTTTGACATTTTACTTGTTGTTACTAATTGCGTCTGCAAAGAGACAGTTAGTCTACTCGGAGGCTTAGTTTGCTTATACAATGAGACACTCAGTCTTTGTTAATTTGTTCTATCATCCTCTCATCTTCATAGAGGATGGTGTCATTTTGTTCATCTCTTCCTGCTAATTGGGTCCTTGTTTGGTTTTAGTGATTACCGTTAATGAGTTACGGTTTGTGTTATCCCTTTTAATAGGTGAACTAATGGTGTGTATGACGTAAGTTGCTAACGTCCGCTTTTTCACTAACGTCTGTATAATCACTAATGAGATGTATGACGTCCGTATTTGGTATGACGTATATATGTATGACGTGGATCAACTGTGGATCACAGTGGATTAACTGTTCATAATACCGAAGGTCTATTAGCCGAATGTTTATGTTTAGGTTCAAGTTCTATTGGCCGAATGTCTGATGGTCGAATGTATAATTATTGGTGTAGTACGGGTGTGTTAAGAATGTGAATGGATATGTTGTCCATTTATGTGAATATATGTATTCAAAGATAACGTGTATTTTATGGAAGAAAACGTGTATGAAAGTAAACGTGTATTTTAGATACTGTTGTTGGAGATAACTGGATGTGCTTTATTACGTGTTATTACGGAGATTGCTATACGGAGATTGTTATACTGAGCTTGTTTCCATAGAGGAAGTTACTCTTTCTCTCTTATTACATTTTGAAAAGGAGTTGTTCCTTTGTTCTGATGAACGTATTCGTCCAATCGATGCATTACTCTGCGTTGGGATGTTTTCTTTTATTAGTTCGTACTCATTATTTTTAGCCTCCGTTCTAATACTAGTATTACCATTTGTCCTGTTATTAATTATTTGTGGTTACTTTTTACTCTGTCCCTTTAGTTTATGAATCATCGTTGTTGTTTGTTATTTATTATTATAGTAAATGTTCCTTTTTTTTATTTTTATTAATGTTCTTGAATGTTGGCATCTTCAAAATATCTATTCCATTCCGTGAGATGGATAGATCCTCGATCCTCCTTTTTATAAAGGATAAAATTATTTGTTCTTTGATTGTTTGTTATTTGGATATTTGTTGTTTGTTTATTGTTTACTGTTAATGTCAGTTATCTCTAAACGTCTATTCCAGTTCTAAGCTTGTGAACATCCAAAAAAACTTACCTTTTGTAATTTTGATTTTTGTGTTTTGTTTTTTTTTTGTTTATATGAGAATTTACCCTCTGTGACAATCATAGTTGAGGTTTCAAGGGCTACTATCAAAACCTATTTGTATTATTATATCCTGTATGGATATGTTTTATTTGTTATTTGTTGTTTGAATCTTTGTTATTTGTTTTTATCGATGACGATGGTTGCTGTTCGTTAATTACTACTTGGTGGGCGGTTGCCAAACCGAGTGGGCGTTTGCCAACTGGGTGGGCGTTTGCCAACTGATGGACGGTTTTGTCAAAGGATGGAAGATGTTTTCTTCAAATATACTTATACCGTATGTTTAAACTTCCATTGTTCTTAAACAATGAGATCAGCTTTATGTTTTTATTTTTTGTTGTTTTATATAAATTATCCACTAAAAGGTGTTAAAATATTTGGTAATAGTTATTCCCAAAGATATTTATGGAATGTTAATATCGGGATTGTTGTTAATATCGCGATCATAACTTGGTCGTAAATTATGTTGGTATATATCGGGTTGTGATCCAATGTTGCATAGTAGGTGGAATTGGTTAGTGGTTAGGTGAATAATAGCACCTTTTAGTACTATTATTTTTATTCTTTTCATGCTTAGTCGTATTTATTTAGATGTATTTATCGTTTTTTTGATATATTTGGTTCTGCACACAAGGTTCGGGTTAGGTATGTGTGCCCGCAGAAATACTGAATGTACATAGGAATATACATAGGAATGTACATAGAGATAGTTTTATGGTTATTAATTGATAGATTTTAAGATTATTCATAGGTTATATTTCGGATATTCTATGAAGACGTTGAAAGTTGGTAGGTTAGGTAATATGGGAACATTAAACGGTTACGGGATGTGGCTGGTAGTTTTACTACTGATAGCTGTTTGTATGGGTTATCTTTAAATGACTTTTGGTATAGTCGGTCAAGCGAAATGAATATTTTATACTGTTAGAAGTTTTCGAGTATGTGCAGAATATTATACGTGTTAGTGAAAGTATTAAAGTTGAAACCACAGTCCCTAGTGGATGGATGTACTGTTTATATGTGTTGATTTGTCAATGTCGAATGTTACAAATACAATGAATAGCGTTGTATTTATGCGGGTTGTTAGTATTAGTATTATTATTATTATGATTATTAATTTGTTTATTAATTTGTTTATTGTTATTACTATAAATATTATCTCTTATTGTTCTTACTAATGGTGTTAATATGATTTTCTTCTTACGAAGACTGTAGTTATGAGTTTGTTGAATTTCATCTTGTGTTATATGTTTCTTGTCTGATGTTTGTATAGTAGGTTATTTTAACATTGGAGTTTCGTTCGTTAATAAGTAGTTTTGTAATTCTTGTTTAATGTGTCTTTCTTTCGGGTAATACGGTACTATGTGATTTCTGTGTATTGTTATATATTTTTTATTGTTGTCTTTTAATATGTATGTTGTTTCTGTAGGTTTATCGATAATAAGATATGGTCCTGTCTTTAGGGGTAATAGCTTTTTAGATACACCGTCAATCTGTTGATGATTTGTTATCAATACGAAAGTATTTTTCCCAAGTGGTTTTGCTGTCCGAAATCGGAGGTTCATCTCATCTGTTAACTTTTTTTGGTTTTGAAGTATTTTTGTTATTGTTCGATATGTATCATTATAATGTTTTTTTTGTCAAGAAACCATTTAGCAAATGTTCCTTTTTGCAACTTTGCTATTTTTGGGTGGCTGAATTGTTTTTCTAAATGAGTATGTGCTGGTTGTGTGTTGCATGCACTGTTTTCTGTTGGGTTGCAGTGTCCCATTTCGTCTGTTGTTGTTCCAAGTTTTATTTTTGTTGGCTTTCTTGGCTTTTGGTTGAAAACAACTTCATATGGTGACATACCTAATCGTGTTTGGTATTGATTATTATATGCATATGGAAAGAACTTTGCCTTCTTTGACCAATTTTGATATTTCTCGTCTAATAATGTTCTGATAAACTGTCCGATTAATCTGTTTGTTCCTTCTACTAATCGGTTTGTCCAAGGTGCATATGTTGTACTTGGTTTAAACTTGATTTCAAAGTAGTTACATAGATGTGTTAATTCTGTGTTAATGTATTCTGATCCGTTATCGGAACGAATTTCTTCTGGTAGTCCGAATTTCATAAACCAATGTTCAAATAATGCTG
Organism: Convolutriloba macropyga; assembly: GCF_964194025.1. Taxonomy (NCBI): domain Eukaryota; kingdom Metazoa; phylum Xenacoelomorpha; order Acoela; family Convolutidae; genus Convolutriloba; species Convolutriloba macropyga. The sequence continues at coordinate 50,237,674 of NC_134474.1, read as the reverse complement.
TGAACGCAATAATGTGCATTATTTTTGGGTGCACACATTATTGTTACATAGTGTGAAAATGCGTCTGCTATTACGAAGATAAAATTATTTCCCTCTGATGATGGGTGGATTGGTCTTTTTGTATCTATCATGATCATTTCATTAAAATATGATTTTGTCGGTGCTAGTTGTTCTTTTTTGCTTTTAGTTTTTGTGTTTGCAAATACTTTGTTTGTTTGACATTGTATGCAATCTGCTATAAGGATTTTTATCCGGGTTGTTAAGTTTGGAAAATAATATTTCTCCATTATGTTTCTTTTTGTTTTTTCAAGTCCTGTATGACCAACTATATCTGTGCAATGATTTTCGTAGAAAACACATAGTAGTAATGTTAACGGTAAACATATTCGTTGGATTGTACTTTTGTTAATTCTAATGATGATTTTAATTATTCCAGTTTTCTCATCTATTACTATTGATTTAAACTTTCTATAATATGCAAAAAGTCCTTTGTTTCCACGTATGTCCATTGTTAATGAATGTGGTTCATTGTTATGTTTTTTCCACGTTTTTACCTTATGTAGTACTGGATCTATAATTTGTGTTTCTCTTATGAGTTCTTCTGTGGCTTTCGTTTTCTCATCATAGAAAATGTCTGTTATTTTTGCGTTATTGTAATTATGTTCTTGTTTAACATTGTTTATGAGTCTAAGATAGTCATCGTCATGGTGAACCGTGTATGGTCCTTTTTGGTTTTTCTCGATAATCAAGTAGTCTTTTTCTACAATTGGTGATTGCCAATTTTTTGTTTTTTGGTTTGTATTTCGGTATTAAATTTGTTTTTGTTTCTGTGTTATACTTCTCGTATGAGATTGGATGATATTCGTTTCTATCAATGTTGATTTCGAAATAGTTGTTATGTATGTTAGCTAAAACTGGGTAGTTTGTTTTTTCTTTACTGTCTTCATCTGTGTTGTTACATATGCTGTATGTGCATTCTAGGTTATTTGCAAATGGTGTTTGCAAAGAAGAATTTTATGTTTTCCGGTATTTCTACTGTAATGTCTCCTGTTTTAGTAAAATGTTCTTCATCTATTGTTCTACTAAGAAGATCGGGTAGGGCTAGGTTTTTCCCTTCTGTCCAAATAATGTGTAAATTTGGAAATTTCATTAGTATAAGTTGAAATCTATAAACTCTGTGATTCGGTTTATTCTTTTGTGTAAATAGATAAATTATTGGTTTGTGACCTGTAAATATAATAATTGGATGATTCGAGCCCGTTAATAGGAATTCGTACTCCGTTAGGAGGAATATGATCGCTGAGCATTCTCTAATTAGTGTAGATAGTCGCATTTCAATTGGTGTGAAAAGTCTAGAGTTTGCTGATATTAATCTCATTTTCTTTTTAGTTGGGTGCTGTTGTAATAATGCTGCTCCAATGCCTGTGTTGGATGCATCTGTTATGATGTAAAATGGTTTATGTGTTATTGTTCTTTTCATTTGTTCAAAGATTTTTTGATGTTCCTTTGTCCTTTTAAAGTCGTTCTCCTTGTGTAAGAGATTATACAACGGTTGCGGTTTTGGTTGCTTACCATAGACATATTTCGCTAGGAAATTTATTGTTCCAATGTATCTTTGTAATGCTTTCATACTCGATGGTGGTTCCAGTTTTTGGAATCCATCGATCCTTGATGTAAGTGGTTTCACTTTTTTATCTTCAATTATATGTCCTAAGAATTTTACTTTCTTTAACATAAAATATGTTTTGTCGGGTGCTGCTTTAAGGTTTTCTTTAAGTAGTATTTTGTGATATTCTATCAATGTTTCGAACATTTGTTCATATGAATTTGTTTGAATAAATATGTCATCTACGTATGTAATGACGGTTCCTTTTCTAATTAAGGGATGTAGAAAATGTGTTAATATTGATGCAAATGCTGCTGGTCCGATTGATATTCCGTAGAATAATCGTTAAAAACAGCCTTGTTCATTTCCGATTGTAAAATGTGTATATCGCATTGATTCCTCGTCTAAAGGTATTTGGTTGTATGCGCTATTTAGATCTGCTGTTGTGAATATTGTTCCATTAATCCTTGGTAGGGCTACATCATTTGGTTCGATTGGCCAGTTACATTTGGATTCATCTATCATGCTGTTCAAATATCTTGCATCTAGCACGATTTTTAGAGATTCACCTTTTCGTAATATTATTACTGGATTTGTGAATGTGTTTCCTGTTGATAATTGTTCTTTGTTAACGGGTGCAATTATGTCGTATTTTTTTAATACATCTAATAGTTTTTGTATTCGTTCCCGAAGGTGTATCGGTACTTTGCTTATTCTTTGTTTTTTGAAAACTGCATCTTTTTTCATCGGTTGGTTCAATTTTACTTTTGTTTTTCCGACGTCAAATTTTGTTGTTGCATATACTTGTTTATAGTGTAGTATGATTGTTACTACCTTTTCAAACTCTTCTTGTGTTAAGTATGAATGTTGAAAATCAAACATTTGTATGAATTATTTTTCTTGTTCTGAATATTTGTTAATATTGAATTTGCATTTAAAGTTTGGTTTTCTTTCAAATGTTGCTACTTGTTCAAATGTTTCGTTTTCTTGTATGTTTAGTATTTCATTAATATCGTGTTCATTTTCGTATGTTAGATGATACAATGCTGTGAGTAAATCTATTGAATTTGTCTGATATATCTCGTTATCTTGTCTCTTAAATGTAATGTTTCTATTCATGAAACCAATTAATCCTGTATTTATGGTTATTCTGTGTCTATTTTTGTTAATTAGTAAAATGTCTATGAAGTATTCTTCATCTGCTGTGAAGTCCTTTATATCTGTAAAAGATATATTGTGATATTTGTTTATCGGTTCAAAGTAGAAATGTGATTTATGTATTGTTTTTTCATTTGATTTTTTCATCTGTTTGAATATCGGTATTGGAAATGTTATGCTTTTTTTTTGGTTCTGTTCGATATAAATTGTTTCTTTGTTAAATATTGGGTATAATCGAGAGTTATGCGGGTAACCTTTTGTACTATTCATATAGAATATAATATCGTTGTCTAGAATTGTGTTGGTATTCAATGTTAATCTGTTAGTGTTTACATTTATTGTTTCAATATATTCTTTGAAGAAAGGGGTGCCTAGTATGTTATGGTTACATTGTGTTACATAGAAATGAATGTAAAAATTGTTTTGAGGTTTGTTTCTGTTATTCGAGATTCTATCTGGTGTTAGAGGTAATGTGACTGTTCCGTATGTTTCTATTGTAGTGTTGTTCGCTGCGGTTAATGTTTTATTTGCTTTTTCTATGCGAATTGTTGGGTTATTGTATTTTATCTCATTCCCAACGTCTTCATTGAGTAAAATTAATGTTGCTCCTGAATCTAACAGAAAATCGATTTCTAAAATTGGTTTTTGTTTTGTGAAATCTTGTTCAAATTTATTACACTGGTACATCGGTAATATCCATGATGGGTTACTTTCTAGTGTGTTTATTAATGTATTGCATGTATCCTCGTTTGCGTTATAGAATTTATCTAATATCTCTTGATCTTCGTCTGATGACTCTGATGTGTATTCGTATTCATCAATTCCTGGTGGATCATCGTTTTGTTTTTCTGATTCAATGTTATTTATTCTGCTTTTGTTATTATTACTATATTTTTTTTTATTTCGTCGTTCTTTAGAGTAATTCCTTTGATTTTGTTCTCTTTGTGATGAATTTCTCCTATCGTCTCTGTTATTATCATTTGAGTAATGTCTATTGTTACTACTAGAACGTTGTCTATATTTGTCGTTTCTACTTGAGGTTCTTCGTTTATGCTCATTGATGTCAATTGTTTATAAAAGGGTAGAGGAGGTTCTACTACGGTTGTTTCTCTTTCTTCTGTTGTGATAGAATTGGTTCTTCTATTCCGATTTTCTTGTTGTCGATTGTGTTGTCTATTGTTTATTTTGTATATTTTCGTTCGCCATATAGTCCAAATTTCTGTTATTGAATAATTGTTCATGTTCTGTTCTAAGGTTTGTTTGTCTATTTATGTTATCCAGAGTTTAATCAAGTCTGTCGAATGCCATTTCTAGTGCTTCTTCTTGCTTTTTTTCCATTCTTCTATTCATTTGTTGATATTTCATTTCCAGGTTATCTATTAGTTTATTTGCGTGGTTTGTTACTGTAGCTGTTATTTCATTTTTTAGTTCCGTGTAATTATTTGTTTGTTGTCCCCAATATTGTTCGTGATATTCTTGGTTATCATTTAGATAACTAGTATATATATTGTTTCTATTACAAGTATCTCTCGTTGGATATTTCCGTCGAACATTTTGGTTTACTGATGGTGGTAATTGATTTTCAAATCTTATCTCTCTTCCTTCTGAATCTGAGATATCTATGCCTTCTTCTATATTTTGTTGATTTCCAAATAAATTCGATGTTAATTGTTTATCAGGTTTTATTGTTGATTTTTGTTTTAGATGTAAGCTATTGTTTGTTTGAATATCTTTCGGTTTTGATGTCGATGTTAGACTTCTTGATAAGTTAAATGAGGAAGATCCTGCCTGGCATTGATCCGTGATTTTTACATGACTTTGTAATCCTTCGATGAAGTTTATGCTATCGGAGCATATTTTTAATGTGTTTTCAAAATGTTCTGAATAGTGTTCTGTACTCCAAATGTTTTGGAGTTCGTCACATAAATAACTGATTTCCTCGGGAAATGTTTCTCCGAATTGGATTCGTTTTTCATTAATGTGTTCGAAGTTGTCTAACCAAAATAGGAATATAAATTCAGATACTATTTTTATTATATCTAATGTTGTTGTTTTCAAGTCTGGTTTTAATTCAATTATTTTTGTTAGCCAATTGTTATAATTTTTTATGTCTAGTCGTAATCTATCGTTTACTGACTGTATTTGTTGACAATATTCGTTTAGGTATCCGGCTGTATTCCTTAGTGTTTCGTAAGTTGTAGATGTTACTGCTGTGAGTTTTGTTTTATCTTGTAATTCCTCATGTCTTTTTAAGAATATTTTAAGCATATCCGATAGTGTTGTTTCAATTTGGAAATTAAAAAATATCTTTTTATTTCCTTTTTCATCTGTCAGTGTGAATGTATAATGTTTGTTTTGTTGATCTCTATCCAGTAGTATTACTGGTAGATAATGTACTAAATGGTTTCTATGTATATTAATCTGTTGTATATGTTTTGTTTCTTTGAAGAAGTTGTTCTTCAAGTTTATTATTATTCTGTATACAATTTCACAATTTTCTTTTGGGCAATCGCTAGCAATTGTAAATAGAATTAAGAAATTGTTAGTACTTGTTTCTTCATCGTATTTGTAAGCCATTGTAATGTTCTTTTTCTTTATATGCGTTATGTTTACCAACAATACTTTTATTATTTATTCAATATTTTTTGTTTGTTTACCCAATTTATTTCAGCACTGGTCGCACCAGATAAAACGTGTTCTAAGCTTACCTTTATAAGGATACTTCTGGAACTGTCTTATGGTTGTCTCAAGAATAGAATGTACTCTTAAGCCTTACCTGACTAACTAAAGTTCTATATCTCTAGTCTGTTACTCTTCTATCTGAGCTTCAGTAGACAGTGCACGGGCCCAAATGCTAAAGTCTAACGTATATCTCAATACAAAACAAGAGCGGAGTAGAGAGAGAGAGAGAGAAATGTACTTTATTGTTATATCAGGTGGTTAACTGGTACTGACTAAATAACTTTCTCATCTGAGAAGAGGGGTAAATGGGTAAACATCTAAGGGAAAGAAAGGAAAAGATATTATTCCCTTTTTATCCAATCAGGGAAGAGTATTTTCAGTCTTTATTTATTTAAATAATAAAGTCTTTCAAATAATCTTTTCTGGAAGTCATATTTGACTCCACTGTATGTGGGTTGTATAATGATACAAAACCAAGTGTTTGCTGTGTATATCTATCAAATTTGTATATGAATTCAGTGCAAATAAATGGTGGAGGTGTTGTACGAGTGGTAATGGATGGGGTTGCTGCGTGAAAGGGATGGTTAAAAATGGTGTTATATTTAATCGTTGATTGAAAATGTAATTCTAAACTTGGTGTTGATAGTACGTTAATTGCGTTTTGTCTCTGTCCGGTAGTGAGGTTTAGAGTATGTTTAAGTCTTTCTCTTGCCCAATTAGTAAATGTATCTCCTAGGCTTGTTGGTCCGTATAGAACTGGTGCTGGTGTATATGACGTGTGATCTAATAGGAATCTTTGCGTATATTCACGAGTTCTACTTCTTGTTGGTGTGTTTTGGTTTTGTATTGCTGGTAATATAGGTCCTCTTGGTCCTGTATAATTTTCAAGTAGTCTGATTTCTGGTTCAAAGTTTATACTGGATATAATAGGTGAATGTTCTGATACTAACGATGATTCTATTTGGGACAATGTATTAGATACGTTTTCTTCTAGAGATGTGTTTTGTGTTGAAAGGGTTAAGCTTGATCCTGGTGTTCTTTGTGAGCTCGAGATTGATGCTCTTGATGATGCCGACCAAAATGAGCTTTGGGGTGCGATTGGTTGATGTTGTCTAAGTTGTTGTTGTACAAAGTTAAAATCTTGTACTTGTTGTCTTGTTGGTGAATAAAAGGGATTCGCTCTAAGTTCTGTTGATGTGGGAGTGGCTATTGAGGATTCGCTAGGTAATTCTGATGAAGCAATACTAAAAATTTGTAATGTTGGTGTACTTGTTCTGCTAGATGGTTCTGAATTTCCGGTGCTTAATGGTCTTATGTCGTTATCGTCTATTTCAATATCTGTTGTACGATATGGAATTAAAGGTGCTTGGTTTGGATACGAAAATGAAGATAGTCTTCTTGCTTTTACAAGAGTTCTCCTTGGTTGGACGCTTTCGCGCCTAACTGTGTATGGATTCTCTGTACCTACTTCACTTTCTTCTGGTGATATGGGTATATTAGTTAAATGAGTGACTTCGTTATCGTGCGGTCGTTCGATAGTATTATGATTATTGTTTGACGCAATTGTGTAAATTAAGCGCCCCTGTCAGGCGTACCTGGCGGGTTATTTTGGTGTCTTTTATTTATAGTGAAATGTTTATTTATTAATGAGTTTTTATTTCTTGGTATTATTCTATTTTGTCGAATATTGTGTTGTGTTATTTGTGAATGCGATTGGAGATTCAGTTGTGTTGTATTTTGTTGTGATGTGTTGTTATACAATGCAACTGTGTTATTACGTGTAAATGCGAGTGTGGTGGGATTGTTTTGGTAGTTTGGGTCTCGAGTGTATTGTGCGTTTAACGCTGTTGGTGGTGATAGAATAAGCAATGGAGTTATGCTTTGTATAGGTTGGCTAGTTTGTGCGCATGGATTAGAAATCCAAACTTCGTGATTTTCGCGTACGTTTATTTGGTATTTTAGAACATTTCCATAATGCTGTGTATTTTCTGGAAAAGGGACTTCGTTAATAAAAGTTATGGGCTCTTAAAGTAAAGTAAATAGCTTCTTCAACGTTTCTGGCGGGATCAATTTTGATTAGTGTTTTTTATGGTTCAAATATAGATTTTAATAAGTTATAGCACATTAATACAAAAAAATATATGATAAAAGCTGTTTTGAGGAATTCGAAGATTTCGAGTTCAATATTTTCAAGAAATGTTTTGCAAAGATGGTCTGTCTCTTCCTCGTTTATGCCTTGTCCGTCTGGCATCTAATAGATTGGTGTTGTTGCATGTATTACTCTATTTCTTCGAAGGGCGGTACATATAATTTCAATAGCTAGATATATCGAAATAGCTATTATACAAGGTGTTGTGAGTTTTGTGGTTAAGCTGATTATAGTGTAGAATATTATAAAGGTATCTATTTTGGCGATTTTAATTGAACATTTCGGTGTTATTTTCAGAGACTATTACAAATGGTGTTTTAAATCTAGAAATGTCAATACACTTTTCTTCAGTTATTTGTTGTCTGAGATATTCGTATTCTATCATAGACTGTAACGTGATTGGTTTTGTCAGTAGGTGATAAAATTAGTGTTCTCCCCAATGAAGATCTACTAAGGTGTTATTATTTTTGATTGCTGTGCACGCTATGAGGTATTTTTTGTGATACGTTCTGCAATTAAGCAAGTGGAATGTATCGTTATTATAATGAATATGACAATTTGCGTGTATGTTTAATTGTTTGTATTTGTTTCTATTATTAGGACACTCAGCTACAATTGCTACTTCAGATTTTGGCTCTCTGTCCATCTATATCGTACATATCTAGTTTTAGTGTGACCGTCTTTGTCTTTCGTTTGAAATCTTAATGTAATATGGATTATTTTAGTATCTTTGGCTATTTTGAAGTGTTTGTCTATTATTACTTCTCCTGGTTTTTGTCTCGTTACGCGTAATCGCATAAAGTTATCTCGACAATTTTGACAATATTTTGACAATTAATGTGTTAACAATTTATGTTGAAAGAGAGATTTAGTTGGATATTTTGGACTTCTACTATTTCTTTAGCAGTCTGTAGTGTTTGTTCGTAAATGGGAACTAGTTCTGGGTGTTCTTTGTACAAACTAGATTGTAGATTAATATAAATATAGGTGTATCCGGCGATGTTAGTATTTATATTCGTATCCGTTACAAAATGTTTATGATAATAAACATACGGGTTTTGTATGTTTATCGTTAGGTTGATATCTATTTTTTTAATATTTTTACTATGTTTTCTTAATACAAGAGAAGGTTGAATTTCCAAATGGTGGAATGATGTAAATATCTAGAAATCTGAATATTGTTCTAAATCTGAAAACTATTGCCGTTGTGATGAATAGTGTACCATGCAAACTAATACAACTATCACAATTATGTGTACTCACTTGCCAAAGGTGATTATCTTATGAAGGAGGTGATTTGAAATGTGTAGAAGCGGGGACTTGAAAAAAAGAAGGTGATTCGGAATGTGTAGAAGCGGAGATTTGAAATGTGTAGAAGCGTAGAGGAAGTGTATGATTGAAATTACTCCAAGTTGGTGTTTGAGGTTTCTCCGTTTAACTGGATAAGGGCTGGTTGGAATATATTTGTTTGGAATTGGAATCTGAGGAGGAATATATTTGTTTGGAATTAGAATCAGCGTAGGAATTGGAATCAGAATTGGAATCAGAGTAGTGTCTGATATGGGATTGATCAGGTGTTTATTAAATGAAAAGATTACCTGTACCAAAGAGAGAGTGATTCTTATTTTATGGAAATATCAAGAGGAATTTCCTTACTGATCGTTTTTAAGAATTCTTGTTTGTTTGAGGAAATAGAGATTGAATAGTGTGTTTTTGATTTGACGAGATTGTTAGATTTGGCTTAAATTATTAAGCTTTGTTGATTCGAGATCTAGCTTGAGAATGAATTTATTTCAAGAGATTGAATTTATTTCAAGATGTCAAGATAGAGAGATTGAGCTGGTAGTGAAAGTCGACTGACTAGCAAGAGGCAAAATCAAGATTGTGATGGCGATTCGATATCGAATTGGGTCTATTTTCTATAATTCCCAATTAGCGTTTTGTTTGAGTTTTAGAATCCTTTTAAGCGTGTCTGCCATTCATCAGTAGTGGCCATTAGCAAGGTGTTTCAATTAGCAAGGTGGTTTAATTGGGTTCTAAACAACTTGCATTTGGAATTTAATTGAATCTGAACAACAGGTAATGGCTTTGAGTGGCTTCATTGTGATCTTTAAACTTGTTCTGCTCTGTTGAACATAGTCTTTCGGTCTGTAAGCAGTGGATAAGTATTGTTTAACAATGTCAATTTGTCTGTTTTAAGAGTATTTGAGGCTTTCCAAAGCCGTGTAGTTGTGTTACTTTGTCGGACTGAATACTTTAATTGCGTCCGTACAAGTGTTTAAAGTCTTAAGTATTTGAAAGGTTTTTTGTTTTAATTATCTTAATTAAGTCTTCCTTTTATTTTCAAGTGTTTTAATTGAATCCTTAATGGATTTATGCATGATTTTTCCTTCCTGAGATGGAGAAAATTGAAATTTATTGGTACTTTTTGAATCGCTCAAGTCCTTAGGTGTAGACTTGGTGTTATTTTTCAAGTGTTAGAATTGGTTGTATTGTTCTTAAGTGTTTTATACGAAGATCGTGAAGTACGTATTAATGTACTTTTTAATGTAGTAGGCGTTCCTGGGAGTCTGCGTTTCTGATCCTTTAACGGATTTGAGTGTATATTTAATGGATCTAAATGTTGAAGGGTGTTTGATTGACGTTTGCTAATTGCGGATATGATTCGGACGATCTGTGTCATTTAGCAGAATATTGTGTGATGTAAGGTTATGACTGTCGGTTATGACTGTCGGTTATGACTGTCATGATGCAGTTGCTTAATGTGGTGGATTTAAATATAATGTAAAATGTAGAATGAGGAAGTGAAATAGTGTCAAAGTAATGTAGAATGAGGAAGTGACATAGTGTCAAAGATGTTGCACGCATTGTGAGTGCGGGTAAGACGTGAGTGAACGGAAGAGTGTAAACGGAAGAATTTGTAACGACGTGGGTAATTACTTGAGTGAACGGAGGAGTGTATATACTGTTCACTTAAACAGAATGTTGGATAGACAGCATTACATTTCCTGTCTGTTATAACTGTAATGTTACTAGAGGTGAATACGTAGAGTGGATACGTGTTACTTAGGTAGTGGAAAAATCGTGTTAGGGGTATGTTTATCTTCGTAATACGACTAATGGTGTGATGGTGATTTGTATTTTAATGGGTGATAATATGTGCTTAACTACTTAATTTGTCTATTTGTTTTTTCAGGTGGTTGAAAATGGATTTTGGTGCTCAGCTGATGAAATTGTTGGTGAAATTATTTATCGTGTTCGTTATGTTGGGGTTTATGGTGTCGGAGTATTTTATGGCGGGAGTAGTGGATGGATTAATAATATCATCAATATTGTCAATATTATTCAGTCATCGGAATAGATAATATTTCTTTTAATATTCCTTTTTTATTGTGCTATAATTATTGGTGCTAGCTTTACAGCCTTTACATTAGTTCGTTACCATAGTTCGTTTACATTAGTTTATATTAGTTCGTTACATTAGTTTACATTAGATCGTTACATTAGTTCGTTACAATAGTTTACAGTAGTTCGTTACAATAGTTTACATTAGTTCGTTACATTAGTTTACATTCGTTTAATTTAGATTCCTGTAGTTGTTACCTTCATTTAGATTACATTCGCTTAGATTACCGTTTAGATTATATTCGTTTAGATTACCATTTAGATTACATTCGTTTAAATTACTGTTATATAATATAGTTTAGAATATCTCTTTTAGATTAGTAGAACTAGATTACTTCATTTTGTTTAGATTTCAGTTAGTTAGTTATCAGTTTGTTATCAGTTATCAGTTACTTATCAGTTAGTTATCAATTATCAGTTACTTATCAGTTATCAATTAGTAAGTTTACCTAATTAGTCTAGCTAGTTTACCGTTAGTTATGTGGTTAGTTTAGTGTAGGTTAGTTGCGTGTGTCTAGCTGATGTTCCCGAATGGTTGGGCATTAAATGATGCCGGCATTGGACGGTGCCAGTGCCGGTGCCATCATTGTTTGGATTCTTTGTGTTTATTGGTTTATGTCTAGCTGAGCTGTTCTAGTGATTATCATTAAATTCGGTGAGGTGCTCTGCTGATTATCTTATGAGATTTGATATCGTACTTCTTATACGTGACTTTTTAAGGCAACTAACGAATATATTAGTTGTTTATCTTTATCATTTGCTTAGTTTGATTAGTTCGAGTATTAGATTAGATTTGATTAGATTAGTTTATAATAGTTAGTTATTTGTAGATTAGTTCGTAAATTCGTCTTTGTTCGTAGATTAGTTATCCTTTTTGTTTATAGTTATTAGTTATTGTTTATTAGTTATTCGTTTATTATTTATATCACTGATGATGCAGTTGGTGACAAGTGACCAACAATTTTTATTATTGTGTGGCTGATGATGCGGCTGGCGAGAAGTGAACGACGTGAAGTGGCCGATGTGAAGCGACCTGAAGTGGCCGATGTGAAGTGACCGATGTGAAGCGATGTGAAACGGCTGCTGTGTGATGATGTATCTGCAGGTGGTGCAGAGTAGTTACAACAGAGTAGTTACAACACAGTAGTTATAATTAGAGTAATTACAATCTGGGTTCTGGTTCACAATTGATGATAAAAATGAAACATGTTTTGGTGAAGCATTCATTGAAGAACATTTTGAACTTTTTGAACTGTTGAACTTTTTTAGTTTTGAATTTTTTAAACATTTGAGATTTTTGATCTATTTCCTTGTTTTAGTGTATTTGTAGTGTGTAGTATTATATGATTTTGAATTTAATTCCTTTGTTTCGTTTTTAAATGAGTGAGATAAAGAATGGAGGTAGTGTATGTAGAAGTTGAGTGTGAAACACATAGTAAGTGTTAGTAAAAGTGGTATTAGTAGAAGTGGTGTTAGTAGTAGTTGAGTGTTAAACACACAATAAGTGATGATTACTGAACATGTGAGTTAAACACATGATTAATGATAGGATAGGTGAAGAAATGAATTAGCACCATTGGTGTCAGTGAAGAAAAGTGAAGTAAACATATAATGAATGATGATTACTGAACATAACGTTGATGAAAAAGGTATGTCTTACCGAAAATGATTACTGAAGGTGAGAATAGTGAGAATGATTACTGAAGGTGAGAATGATTACATTCTCTCTGGTGAGAATGATTACATTACTGAGAATGATTACATTACTGAAGGTGAGAATGGTTACATGACTACTGAAGATGAGAATAGTGAGAATAGAGAAGGACGAGGGTGGTAAAAAGGGTTTGTATTACAAATAATAAATATATTCATTTTATTTATGAATCTTCAATTCTATCAAACGATCGTACGGCGAAATGACCGTTCGACTCATAGAATACAGACTTTAATATTAATACAGGCATCTAGTTTTGACACTAATGTCATTAACTATTAACTGAATAAATGAGTTACTGGATTTTCTGCTAAACAGTTCATTCGGCTAAACAGTTCATAGGCTTGCATTATGGTATAATGCGTTGGTCAGTTTATTAGTGTATACTAACGGTGAAAACAGGATAGTGTGATATGAATTAAATGCAAATGTGAACTAAATACGAGTTCTTGATTTTTTGAGACATTAATTTATGAAGTGATATTGCTTGTATTATTCTATTAGGTGCAGATTTTATTATCGTCTCGGAACTAAATTGTTAGTTATTACTCGGGTTTAAAGGAATAAAGAAAAAGTAATTTCTCACGAATACAGAATATAATTCAATTTAGAGTGAAGGTGTGACCCAAGGTGTGAATTTCACATTTATTGATTATAATTTTCAGTGAAATAATTATAGTTAATGAATAATAATTGCTCTATTGATAAGGGGTTAGCAAGTTATTTCAAGGTTTGTTTTTCAATTAATAATCTGTTTTGAATTAATTTCTGATATTTTGAGTTTTTTTGTCTTTTCTTTTTCTTAAATTGTATGGTGAATTTTCTTCCAATTTTTCTGTTTCTAGTGTAAGATTCATGCGATTTTTCTTTATTATTGTTTTTTCTGGTTGTTTCAATGTTGGTACGGTTTTATCAAATAAGTAATTGTTGAGTTCTTTTTTAATATTTTTTTCTTTTGGGTAGCATGGTACTGCATGATTTCTGTGGATTGTAGTTTTTTCTTTATCCTTGTCCTGCAGTATGTATGTTGTTTCAGTCGGTTTTTCAATTATTAGGTATGAGCCTGTCTTGAGGGGTATTAGTTTTTTCGATACTCCATCTATTTGTTGTTGGTTAGTTAGGAGTACAAATGTACGAATTGGTAAAGATTTAGCTGTTCGAAATCTCGTATTCATTTCATCGGTTAGTATTTTGCGATTCTGTAGTATTCGTGTTATTGTTTGATAGATTTCGTTAAATTGTTTTTTTTATCTAAGCACCATTTTGCAAAAGTTCCTTTTTGCAGTTTTGCAAGTTTTGGGTGATTGAATTGTTGTTCTAGGTGAGTGTGTGTAGGTTGTGTCTTACAGATGTTTTTATCTGAAGGATTACAATTTCCAAGTTCATCAATTGTTGTCCCCAATTTAACTTGTGTTGGTTTACGTGGTTTCTGGTTAAATACTACTTCATAAGGTGCCATTCCTAATCTAGTTTGGTATTGTGTATTATAGGCGTATGGGAAGAATTTTGCTTTTCTCGACCAATTATTGAATTTTCCATCTTTTAACGTTCTTATGAACTGTCCAATAATACGATTTGTTCCTTCTACTAGACCGTTTGTCCAAGGTGCGTAGGTAGTACTTGGTTTAAGTTTTATTTCAAAATATTTACAAAAGTGTGTAAGTTCGGTATTAATATATTCCGACCCGTTGTCTAATCGTAGTTCTTCTGGTAGTCCGAATTTCATGAACCAATGTTCGAATAATGCTGTATATGCATAGTAAGCGTTATTTTTTGGTGCACACATAATGGTGACAAAATGTGAAAATGCGTCTACTATTACGAAAATATTTTGATGTCCGTCAGAAGGTGGGTTTATTGGTCCTTTTGTATCTATCATGATCATTTCGTTGAAATGTGTTTTTGTTGAATCAAAGTGTTCTGTGTTTGCCTTGCTATGGTTATTTGCAAACATTTTATTTGTTTGACATTTGATACAATCTGCTAGTAGGATCTTGATCCAAATATGGAGGTTAGGAAAATAATCTTTTTCCATTAGGTTCCGTTTTGTTTTTTTTTAATCCTGTGTGGCCAACTGTATCTATGCAGTGGTTTTCAAAGAATGCACATAGTAGTAGTGTGAGTGGTGAGCAAATTCGTATCAGTGATTTTTTCTTAACTGTGATCAGCATTGTCATTAGTGAGGTGTTTTCGTCTATCACTATTGATTTAAATTTTCTGTAATATGCGAATAATCCTTTATTTCCTCGAATTTCTGGTGTGACTGAATGTGGTTTGTTATTATGTGTTTTCCACATTTTTACTTTGTGTAATACTGTTGTTTCTTTTAGTAAAGAATAGGTGATTTTTGTATTTTCGTCATAGAAAATGTCATTTATTTTAACATTGTCAAATTGTTGTTTGGATGCTTGCACGTTATTTAATAATCGAAGATAGTCTTCGTCGTGGTGTTTAATGTAAGGTCCGTTTTGGTTTTTAGATATTATTAGGTCATCCTTTTCAATTATTGGTGAATTCCAATTTTTATTTTTCGGTTTATATTTTGGTATCAGGAGTGTTTTTGTTTCATTTTTAAATTTTTCATATGAAATTGGTTGGTATTCGTTTTTATCGATATTAATTTCAAAGAAATTATTGTGGATATTAGATAATAAAGGGTAGTGTGTTTGGTAGTGTGCCTTCTAAAGGGTAGTGTGCATTCTGTGTTATTTCCAAACGGTGTTTTGGCAAAGTAAAATTTAATGTTTTCTGGTATTTCAAGTGTGATATCTCTAGTTTTTGTGAATTGTTCTTCGTTAATGGTTCTGCTTAGGAGATCTGGCATTGCTGAGTTTTTTCCTTGGGTCCATACAATATGGAGGTTCGGGAATTTGATTAGTATTAGTTGGAATCTGTAAACTCTATAATTAGGTTTATTTTTCTGGGTGAATAGGTATATATTAAGTTTACGATCAGAAAATGGTATTATCGGGTGTTTTGATCCTGTTAAAAGGAATTCATTTCTGTTAATGCAAATATTATTGCACTACATTTGCGAATGAGAGTTGATAATCTCATTTCGATAGGTGTAAATAATCGTGAATTTGCTGTTGGGAGATTCATTTTGTTTTCTGTTGGGTGTTGTTGCAGTAATGCTGCTCCGATTCCGGTGTTGGAAGCATCGGTTATGATGTAAAATGGTTTACTAGTGTCTGGCATTGTAATTTCGAGTTGTTTGGTTATCATTTGTTTCATTTTTTCAAATACTGGTTGGTTTTCTTTTGTCCATTTAAATTCTGTTTCTTTGTGTAATAGTTTACAGATGGGTTGTAGTATGAGTTGCATTCCATAGACATATTTAGCTAAGAAATTTATGGTCCCAAGGTATCGTTGAAGTGATTTCATGCTATTTGGTGGCTCTAATTTTTGGAATCTTTCAATTTTTGAAGTCAAGGGTTTTATTTTCTTATTTTCAATTATGTGTCCAAGGAATTTTACCTTCTTCAACATGAAGTAAGTTTTATCAGGTGCTGCTTTAAGGTTTTCTTTTTGCAGTATTTTGTGATATTCTTCCAAAGTTTCATACATTCGGTCGTATGTTGTTGTTTGAATGAAGATATCGTCTACATAGGTGATTACTGTTCCTTTCCGAATTAGAGGATATAGGAAATGGGTAAGTGTGGAGGCGAAAGCTGCTGGTCCAATTGATATTCCATAGAATAATCGTTTAAAACAATACTGTTCGTTTCCAATCGTGAAATGGGTATATCTCATGGATTCTTTATCTAAGGGAATTTGGTTATATGCACTATTCAGATCTGCTGTTGTAAAAATTGTACCGTTTATTCGAGTTAATGCTTCATCTACTGGTTCTATTGGCCAGTTACATTTTGATTCGTCTATCATATTGTTCAAGTATCTAGCGTCTAGGACGATTTTTAGTGATTCTCTTTTTCGTAGGATTATCACTGGGTTTGTGAATGTGTTGCCTGTGGACAATTGTTCATTGTTGAAAGGCGAAGTTATATCGTACTTTTTCAATACGTCAAGTAGTTTTTGAATTCTGTCTCTTAAGTGAATTGGTACTTTTCTGATCCTCTGCTTTTTGAAGATTGCATCTTTTTTCATAGGTAGGTTAATTTTTACTTTTGTTTTTCCAACATCAAATTTTGTTGTCGCATATACATTTCTGTATTTCAAAATTATTTCTACTATTTTGTCAAGTTGTTCTTGTGTTAGGTGAGAATGTTGGAATTCAAACATTTGTATAAATTTTTTGTCCTTGTCATTGTACTTGGTGATATTAAATTTACATTTGAAATTAGGTTTTCTTTCGAATGTTGCAACTTGGTTTATACTTTCGTCGTTTTTTATTTGAAGAAGATCATTGATATCGTTTTCATTTTCATAGGTGAGGGGATATAATGCTGAGAAAAGATCTAATGAGTTTGTTTGGTAAACTTCCATATGAAACGTTTTAAATGTTGTGTTTTGATATATAAATCCGATTAGTTTATTTTTGAGTATCATTTTATGGTTATTTTTATTAATTATGTAAATGTCTACGAAATTCTCTTTTCTTTGGTTAAGTCTTTAATATCAGTGAATGATAAGTTATGGTACTTATTAATAGGTTCAAAGTAATATAATGATCCGTGTAGAATTTTTCCGTTTGATTTTTCCACTCTTTTGAAAATGGGAATTGGGAATGTTAAACATTTGTGTTCGTGTGGTTGAAAGTACTGGGATTCCTTGTTGTATACAGGGTATATTCTAGAGTAATATGGGTATTCTTTGGTTGTGTTTTGAAAGAAATGGATTTCATTGTCAATATCTGTTGGTGTGTTAATTGTTAATTTATTTGTGTTCATGTTTTTTGTTTCAATATATTCTTTGAAGAAAGGTGTTCCAAGAATATTATGGTTACATTTTGTGACATAGAAAAATATATTAAAAATTGGGTGAGGATTACTCCTACTATTAGAGATTCTTTCCGGTGTCACGTTTAAATTTATAGTTCCCAAAGTTTCGATTTTTGTATTATTTGCGGCAGTCAGCGTTCTAACTGATTTGGTTAATTGTAGATGAGGATTATTGTATTTTAACTCGTTCCATGTGTTTTCGTTTAGTAGATTGAGTGTGGCTCCTGAATCCAATAGGAAATCAATTTCGAGTATTGGTTTTTGTTTAGTAAAATCGGTTTCTAAGCCTGTGCATTGATTGATCGGTAGTCTCCATGTGGAATTTGATTCGATTGTGTTAATCGAGTTGCAAGTGTTTTCTTGTGCGTTATAGAATTCTTCTAATATTTGCTGATTTTCATCCGAAGAATCTGTTGAGTAATTGCACTCTTCAATTCCAGTTGAATCTTGTTCATTTTCGTGTGGTTTGTCTTCAATATTATTAATTCCGTTTTGTCGATGGTATTGTTTATGATTATTTCGGTTTCCGTTATTATTACTTTGTCTGTAGTTTTGATTATTTGATCCTCGATTTCTATCGTTGCTGTGGTATCTACTTCCGTTACTGCTATTAGAGTTTCTATCTCTATTATATGGTGATCTGGATTGATACGGTAATCGTGAATGTTGGCATGGTGATCGTGAATTGTATCTTTGGTTATTACGATTATTTGATTTTGAACGGTGGGAATTTCTGTGATAGCTGTTATTGCGATTCCTGTTATTTGAATAAATTCGGTGATTATTGTTTCTGTTATAGCTCTGTGAGTTGTTTCTGTTATTGTTGTCTTATCTGCTTTGTGATCTAATATTACTATAAGATCGATGGTTACTTTATGATCTATTATTGCTGTATGGTCTATTCGAGTATATACCATTATTATTATTTTAGGTTCGAGTATTGTGGTTGCTTGGGTATCTACTGTTTCGGTTAGGTGTTTTACTTCTGTGGTTACTGTAAACAAGCGAAGTTGAAGGTAATTGTCTTCTGTTGACATAATTTGAATGTATTTGTCTGTTAGGTAAACACTGGTTATTTCTCATGTGACCGTAGAATGATCTTTCTCGTGATTTACTTTGTTGTTCTCTTTGTGGTCTTTTGAAACATCTACCTTTGGTATGACCTTTGGAATACCATTTTTGAGCAGGTCCTTGTAAGGTGTGTAAGATCAATGCTGCTCTTTTTACTGATGATGCCCAGGTTTGCTTACTGGTTCTATACCGTTAATGGATATCATTGCTGCGATGATACTATTTAGGTTTTCTTCAGCTGTATATCCAGGATCGGCGCCATCAAATGGTTTAATTGTTGTGGGTACTGACCCATTTGAGTTTAAGGTTTCTAATTGCGGTTCTTCTTTTATACTTATTGAGGTTAATTGTTTATAAATTGGTAAGGGAGGTTCCGTTATGGATTTATTCTGGATTTCGGTGTTTTCATTCTGTTGTTGTCTCTGATCGTTTATTTCTGTTCTTCTTCTATTTTGTGTATTTATTGCATTTCTTTGATTCTGTTGTGTATTGAATTCAATTATTGTCTGTTGTATTTGATCATAAGCTTCGTTCAGTTGTGCTTCGTGTCTCCTTTGGAGATTTTCACTCATTCTGTTAAACTTGTTCTCCATATTTTCTGGAAGTCTGTTAAAATTTGCTTCTGTTATTCTTGTATTTTGGTTTTCATTAAAGATTGATGTCGCAATGTGATTAGTCGTAATATTAGGTACTACTGGGTTATAGGTGTATTCGTTATTATCTCCAAATCCAAAGTGAATGCAATTTAGTTGTATTTTTTGTTTTTTGTTTCTATCTGTTATCCTTGCAACTTGTGAATATGAATCACTTTCGTCGTCTGTATCATTTAGGCGTTCACGACTGTTATTTTTATGAGTGACTAAGTTTGCATTCAGATTCTTGTCTGGTACAAGTGTCGATTTCTGTTTCTATGATGGTAGTGTAAAGTTTTCTTTTGGTGTCGAAGTAGACGTTATATTTTTTGGTGTTGTCATTGTTAGTGATCCAGCTTGTTCTCTATCATAAATATTAACTTTTTTATGTTGTGCCATAATATAATTAAAACTATTTGAGCTGATTGGCAGTATACTTTCGTGATAAGGTGATGTGTATTTTGGGTCCCAAAGTTGTTGTTACTCAATTTTTTTCAGTATATCGTTTATCGATGGATTATTTGTTTCCGTTACTATTTTAAGGTATGGTGTGCTATCTTTGAGTAGTTTGTAGGTTGTTTGGTTCATAGCTCTTATTTTATTTCTGTCTTGCTTTAATTTATGGTTATGTAAGAAGATTCGTACTATCTCTTCTAAGGTGTATTCTGTATGGTTACTATATTGTGTTATTGTTTTATTAGTTTCGTCGGTTAACTGAAATATATAATTTTTGTTTAGTTGATCAGTTGCTGGAAATATTGCGGGTATATAGTGTGAAAAGTGGTGTTTATTTAAGGTATGGTAGGTTACGGATTTGGTGTCTAGAAATAGGTTAATTTTTAAATTTTTTATTATTTCTTGTATTATCTGTTTATTTTCTGGTGTACATTCAGGTGATATACTAAAAGGTGTTAACGATATGTCTTTATCCAAGCTATTGGTTAATACTATACTAAAATAGTACAGGTGATTGCACTACACAGGTGAGTAATGAGAGAAATTTAAGAATAAAATGAAAAGGTTATTTGTTGGTTTTTTGAATGCTACCAACACTGTTCGCACCAGATAAGACGTGTTCTGAGCTTACCTTTTAAAAGGATACTTCTGGAACTGTCTTATGGTCGTCTCAAGAATAATAACAATAATCTTAAGGCTTACCTGACTAATTAAAGTTCAATGACTCTAGTCTGTTACTCTTCGATGGGAGTACTAGTGGATAGAGCACGGGCCCCAATGCTGCTACCTAGACTTAGTCTCAAATATATTTCACGAGAGGAGTAGAGAGAGATTCATATACTTTATTGTTATATCTGGTCTGAGTCTGAAGGAACCAACTAAAGAGTGAAAGAAAAAGTTTTAGCACATTAAAAAAAGGGAAAATAAAAAATATAATTTTATCCAAACAGAAACGAGTATTTGAGTTTCAATTAATAATTTATTCTCTTTTGAATAAATAGTTTTTTCAAGTTTATTTCTGGATGTCAATCAAGATTGACTCCAATTGGTGCAACTTCGTTGCATTTTTCGTGCGTTTTTCATGATAAAGTTAAATATCAAAGGTCAATGCCTCATTTCTTTCTTTTTAACGTACAATTCTCTGCGAAAGATTTTTAAACTAAAAGTTGTTTTATTACTGAAAATCTATTCGAAACTGCCCAAAATTATCAATTTGTTTCGCATAAAGAAATTATGATTCACCAAAATTCATTTTTGTCCCTTTAATGTACAAGTCCCAGTTAAATTTTTTTAATAATTGAAAAAGGTTTCATTTGCAACAACTAACACAAAAATACGTTTAAACGAATCAATTTTGCACGTAACAGCAGTTTTGAATCGCCAAATATCAATTCTGCATCATTTTTTCTCTTCTTTGTGCCAGCCCTAGAGAAAGTTTTCTTAGATAAAAACACGAATCATCAAAGGTCAATACATCATTTCTTTTCTTTTAACGTACAATTCTCTGAGATAGATTTCTAAACTAAAACTTGTCTCATAAGTGAAAACTTTTTCAGAACTGCCCAAAAATGTCAATTTTGTATTCGCAAAAATTTAATAAGAGTCATCAAAAGTTGATTCACACATTTTTTTAGACAAGCTCTGGAGAAATTTATCAAGAAAAATTATTTCATAATTCATATCTAACTAAAAATTACTTAAAAATGTAGCAATTTTGATCACACAAAGTGTACATGTGTCAACAAAGGTCATTTCTGCATCATTTTTGCCGTCTAATTGAACGAGTCCTGGAGAAAAAAAAATCAAAAAAGTTTCATAAGTTATAACTAACACAAAATTACATAGAATTGTATCCTTTTTGCTCGAAATAAGTACACGTGAGTCAACAAAGTTCAATTGTGCTTCATTTTTTCCAATTATTGTACAAGATCCAAAGAAATTTTTCTTAAATTGCGTTATAAGTGAAATCTGACAAAAAAATTACTTGCGATATATCAATTTGGCTCATCTAGAGTATCATTGAGTCATCGAAGTTCAATTGTAAAAATTTTCCTCTCTTAATGTAAAAGTAGCAGAGGCAAGTTGCTTAAGTAAAAGTTGTTTTGTAAGTGAAAACTAACCCAAAACTGCATATAAAGTTCATTTTTGCTCGTGTGGAGTATTATTGAGTCAACAAAAATCAATTGTGCATCATTTTTTCCAATTATTGTACAGGTTCCAAAAAAAATTCTTAAATTGCTTCATAAGTGAAATCTGACAAAAAAATTACTTGCGATATATCAATTTGGCTCATCTAGAGTATCATTGAGTCATCGAAGTCCAATTGTAAAAATTTTCCTCTCTTAATGTAAAAGTAGCAGAGGCAAGTTGCTTAAGTAAAAGTTGTTTTGTAAGTGAAAACTAACCCAAAACTGCATATAAAGTTCAATTTTGCTCGTGTGGAGTATTATTGAGTCAACAAAGTTCAATTGTGCTTCATTTTTTCCAATTATTGTACAAGATCCAAAGAAATTTTTCTTAAATTGCGTTATAAGTGAAATCTGACAAAAAAATTACTTGCGATATATCAATTTGGCTCATCTAGAGTATCATTGTGTCATCAAAGTCCAATTGTAAAAATTTTCCACTCTTAATGTAAAAGTTGCGGAGGCAAGTTGCTTAAATAAAAGTTGTTTTATAAGTGAAAACTAACACAAAACTACATAAAAACTTCGATTTTGCTCATGTGGAGAATCATTGAGTCATCAAAGTCCATTTGGGACATCAATTTTTCCTCTTATTGTGCAACTCCAAAGATAAATTTCTTAAGTAAAAGTTTTTTCATAATTAAAAACTAACACAAAATCGTTTAAAATTATACCAATTTTGCTTATACAGAGTATACATGATTCATCAATGTTCAATTGTACATCACTTTTTTCCCTTTTCATGTACAACTCCCAGAGAAAATTTACTAAAGTAAAAACTGCTTCAGAAGTGAACACTTTTGCAAAAAATACATAGAAAAATAGCATATGTTTTGATACAACGTTTATGTGAGTCATCAAATGTCCTATGTAGATCGTTTTTTTTCCACATACATTTTTTTAAAAAAGTTGATTCAATAGTGTGATTCAAAAAACACAAAAATACTTAAAAATTATGCCCATACAAGATATAAATGAGTTGTTAAAGGCCAATTGTACCTCATTTTTCCCTCTTAATGTACAAGTGCCAGATATAAATTTCTGAGTTAAAAGCTCATTCATAAGTTAAAACTAACACAAAATTGAATAAAATTACTGTTTAAACTTTTTGCTCATACAGAGTATATATATATATATATATATATATATATATATATATATATATATATAAGTCATCAAAGGTAAATTGTACATAATTTTCCCCTTTTTGATGTGCAAGTCCGGGAAACAAATTTATTAAGTAAAACTTGTTTCGTAAGTTAAAAATAACAAAAAACCACTTTAAAATAAATCAATTGTTCTCATATAGAGTATATGAGTCATCAAACGTCAATTGTACTGCATTCTTTTCCTTTTTGTGTGCAAGTGCCAGAGAAAATTTCTTTAGTAAGAATTATTTCAAAGCCAAATTAAAATTACTTGAAAATTTTCATCAGTTTTCCTCATATATATTAGTTATGAATAATGAAAGATTAATTGTACATCATTTTCACCTTCTAGTGTACAAGTCCCAGAGAAAAATTTCTTATGTAAAAGCAGTTTCATAAGTCGAAATTAATGTAAAATTACTTGAAAGACATTACTTTTGTTTAAATAGAGCATTTATGAGTGTTCACATGACAATTGCACGTCATTTTTAACCTCTCTATGTACAATTAATACAGTAAAATTTACCTAGCGAAAAATGTTTTACATTAAAGATCTTAAAAAACTCTTTAGAATGAAGATCATGCTCATACACTAAGAATGAGTAATCAGAGGTTAATTGTACTGATTTTCAAATATCTTTTTTGTACAAGTAATCCTGCAAAATTTACCTATTGAAACTTGTTTGATAGGTAAAAACTTAAGCAAAAAGATTTTCAAAAAGATATGTTTATGCTCCTACACTATATTTGATTCATCAGAAATCACTTACGCATCTTGTCGCTTAGTGTTCAAGTCTTACAACATTTTTTTTTTGTGATGAAAGTTATTCTATAGGTAAATATTTTCTAAATAATTTTGCATAGGTTTCCTGGTCATGCACTGTATGAATCATCAGTTGGCAATTTTAAATCTTTTCAGATCTGCTAATATACAAGTAAAAAAAACAAAGTGTAACGAAGGAAAGGTGTTTTTAGGTGAACTTCTGCCAAAAACGCCTCAATTTTATGCTCAAACACCATATTTGTGTCCTGAGACGTTAGTGATGAATCATATGAAATATGTTTTATAGGTAAAATCCTTATGTAAAAGTTTTTGGAAATTTGTTAATTTTCTGCTCATTCACTATCTATGAGATATCAGTTGTCAATTGTACATCTTTTTTTTATCCCTTTAGATTTTTGCAATGCAGCAAAATTTACTCCTTGATAGTTGCTCTAAAGGTACGAATGTAAACAAAAGTTTTTATGAGGGCTTTTTTCATAACCCTAAACTCTGTATGTGTTGTCAGAAGTCAAATGGATATCTTTCTCTCTTTCGTAATGGTAAAATAAAACACCAACCTGTTCTTAAAGATAAATTTTCCTAAGGTGAAAACCTAAATAAAAGGTTTGAATAATGCGTCAAGATCAATGTCCCTTCATTTTGGTTGAGTCATCAGAGGCCTATTGTACCATTTTTATATCACTTAATATACAAGTACGGCAAAAAAATTGCGCAGTGAAAGTTGTTTTATAGGTAGAAATGTGAACAAAAGTCTTCCAATGTGCATCACTTTCATACCCCTGCTCTATGTATTTGTTGTCAGAGGTCAGTTGTTGACCTTTTTTGAATCACTGATTGTACAAATGAACAACAAAAGTTTCATAACAAACTTTTTTGTCGAAACTTAAACAAAAGATTCCACTAATGCGTCAAGGTCTAGCTCCTTCACTCTGTTTGAGTAATCAAAGATCAATTGCACATCTTTTTATGGCTCATTGTGTTCATGTGTTGCAAGAAAATGAAAGTTATTCTATAGGTAAAATTTTGTAAATAAAAATTTGCATAGGTTTCTTGGTGTCATCAGTTGGCAATTGTACATTCAATCAGATCTGTTATTATACAAGAAAAAAGGAAAGTGTATTGAATGAAAGATTTTTTTCAGGTAAAATTTTGATAAAAAGTCTGAAAACATGCCTCAATTTTATGCCCAAACACCATTTTTTTTTGTCCAGAGAAGTTAATTTCATTTCCTTTATCTGACTGTCCATCTTTTTTATATCTCTTAATTTACAAGTAATGCAACAAGGTTTACTTGAGGAAAGTTGCTTTCTAGTTCAAATTGTAATAAAAAATCATAAAAAGAGCATCACTGTCATACGCCTACACTATGTATCTGTTTCAGAGGTCATTGTTCAACTTTCCTTAATACAGCCTAATGTACAATTAAAACAGCAAAAAATTCTCAATGATATTTTTAAAAAAAAAATTGCCAAACGCCTTGAACAATGCGTCTATGGGTCATCAGAAATCGAACACACGTTAAAGTTTAACACAAATAACTTTCATCGAAAAAAATTTGTTGTAACAGAAGAACACAAAGAGCAATTACAAGATGTGCAATTGATATCTAATGACTCAAGCGTATTAATTGGGCAACACCTTGACGCATTAGTGAAATACTTCGAATAATTTCGACAAAAAAACGTATTTTGAAAATTTTCGGTGTTTTAAAAAAGGGGAACAATTGACCGCTGACCATAAATACATAGAGTAGGGGTATGAAAGTGATGCACATTGGAAGAATTTGGTTCACATTTCTACCTATATAGCAAACTTCATTGAGTACGTTCTGGTGCATCACTTGTAAATTAAGAGATATAAAAAATGTACAATATGTCCATAATGAGCATTGATCTTGACGCATTTTTGAAACGTTTTGGTTAAATTCTCGCTTGAGAACAATTTATCACTAAAAACAGGTTGCTGTTTTATTTTGCCATCAGGACAAAAGGAGAGAAAGATAAACAATTCATTTCTGACAACACATACATAGTTAAGAGGTATGAAAGTAATGCTCTCTTACAGATTTTTGTTTACGTTTGCAACTTTAAAGCAACTTTCATTAATTAAACTTTATTGTATTGTATAAACCTAAAAAGATATTGAAAGATGCGCAAATGACAACTGATATCTCATAGATAGTGAATTTTCGTAAAATTAACAAGTTTCTGAAAACTCTTGCATAAGGGTTTTACCTATAAAACATAATTCACATGATTCACCATTAACTTCTTAGGACACAAATATGGTGTTTGAATAAAATTTAGGCGTTTTGCAGACTTTTTGCAAAAGTTTTTCTTAAAAAACACCTTTTCTTCATTACACTTTATTATTTGCTTGTATATTAACAGATCTGAAAAGATGTAAAATTGCGAACTGATGACTGATACATTGACCTGTGCAATTGACCTCCGATGACACTGATCTCTGAAACATAGTATAGAAGAATAAACAGACATTTTTGAAAGTCTTTTGTTTAAGTGTTTAACTATCATACAGTATCCAATAAGTAAACTTTGCAGTTGTACTTGTACAAAAATAGATTTCGAAAAGACGTACAATGAACGTCAGATTACTCATACTTAATGTATGAGCATGATCTTCTTGGAATTTAGAAGAAACATTATCTGGGACCTGTTCACTAGGAGATGAAAATGATGTACAATTAACCTTCATGATTCATATACTCTATATGGGAAGCTGATATGTTTTCAAGTAAATGCTGTGTTTCTTTTGCTTTTGAAACAACTCTTGGTAAACAAAATTTCTCTGGGACTTGTATATTATGAGGAAGAGAATGCTGTACACTTGACTTCTGATTACTCATATATACTTTAGAAGCTTTTTACTTTAGAATTTTTTTTCTCTGGGACTTGTAAATTAAGATGGAAAAAATGATGTAAAATTGGACTTTGATAGTTACCATACACATTGTGTGGGCAAAATTGATATTTTTTAAAGTATTTTGGTCACTAATGAATTAAGTTTTCCCCAATAATTTTTTTCTCTGCGGCTTTTACATTAAAAGTGAAAAAACAATGTACAAATGACCTTTGATGACTCTCATGTGAATTTTGAACAAATATGATACATTTCTAGGTACTTTTGAGCGAGTTTTCACTTTTGAAGCAACTTTTAGTTTAAAAGTTCTTCTCTGTGAATTGTAAATGAAGAGTGAGAATTGCTGTAAAAATGAACTTTGATGATTCATATATACTCTAAATAAGCAAAATTGAGAAATTATAATTTTTCAACAGTTTATTATTAGTTTTACTTTTTGAAAGAACTTTTAGTTAAATTGTTTAGACTCATATATTGTCTAAATGAACAGTTTGATATTTTTCTAAGTAGTATTGTATAAGTTTTCACATATAAAACAATTTTACCTCAGAAAAATTTTTTATGGGACTTTTACGTTAAGAAGGGAAAAACGATGCGCAATTGAAATTTGACAACAGATGTATTCTTTGTGTGAGCCAAATTGATAACTTTTACTGTAATTTTTGTTAAATATAACTTATGAAACAATTTTTTTGTTTTTCTTCAGGATCTGTATAATGAGAGGAAAAATACTGTGTACAATTGACTCATATATTTAAATTTTGTAAACATTATTGTTATTTTTTAGGTACTTTTGTGTATGTTTTCACTTATAAAACAACTTATACTTTTTTGTCAAAAAAAAACAATTTTTCTCAGGGGCTTGTACACTAACAAATGATGTACAATTGACCTTTGATAACTCGTACACTTTTCATACAAAAGAATTTTCTCTGGGACCTGTACATTAAAAGGAAAAAATGATTTGCAAATCACCCCTGATTACTCATATATACTCTAGGTACAATATAGGATGAGGAAATACAGGAAAATTATATACAATAGGAGGGGAAAATGATGTGCAATTGAACTTTGATGACAAAAAAATACTCTGCATAGGGAACATTGATATATTTTTTAGTGATTCTGCGCTAGATTTTACTTATGAAGCAAATTTTACATAAGAAATTTTTCACTGGGATTTCTACACTTCAGGAAAAATGATGCGCAATTGAGCTTGATGACAGGGTATACTTCGTTGGCGCAAAGATACATTTGCAAGCAATTTTGTGTTAGTTATAACTTATGAAAGTTTTTTGCTCCAGGACTGGTATAATAAAAGAGAAAAAATTCTGTACAATTGTTGACTCAAATATACTTTATGTGAGCAATATAGCCAATCTTTCAGGTAGTTTTGTGTTTGTTTTTTCTTAGGAAACAACCTTTGTCGAAGAAACTTTTCTCTAGGACCTGCTCAACAGACGGAAAAAAATGATGTAGATGTGACCTTTTATGAATCATGTATAGTTTGTATTGGCAAAATTGATTCATTTGCAAGTCTTTTTGTGTTAGTAATAACTTAAGAAACATTTTCTCACTTTTTTCTCTAGGACTTGTACAATAAGAGGAAGAAATGGGGTACCAATGACATTTGATGAGTGATATATACTTTATGTGAACAATATTGATATTTTTTAAGTAGTTATTTCTATGACTTCACTTATGGAACAACTTTAACTAAGAAATTTTTCTCAGGGACTTTTATAATAAAAGGGGAAAATGATGTACAATTTTCCTATGTTGACTCATATACACTTTCTATGGGAAAAAAGGAGAATCTTTGAAGTATTTATCCATTAGTTTTCATTTAAGGAAACGACTTTCAGTTACGAAAATTGTCTCTGACTCGTACATTAAGAGGGAAAAACATGACTCATATATAATTTATGAGAACAAAGTTGATATCTTTTAAGTCGACATCTTCTCTGGGTTCAATTTTGAGACTTGTTAATTAAAAGGAAAAAACTTTTTAAATTTATCTTTGATGACTCATTTCTACTCTCTATGAGCAAAATTGATATTTTTGAAGTAATTTTGTGTTAGTTTTAAGCTTTGAAACAACTTTCACTTTTAAAAATTTTTGTTTAACTTTTTCATTAAGATGACGAAAAAGATTTCAAATTGACCTTTTATGACTCATATATAATATATTTGATCAATCTTAATGGTTTTTTGAGTTGTTTTGTGCTAATTTTAACTTATGAATCTTTTTTTTTTCTGGGAATAGTGCATTTAGAGAGGAAAGTGATGTACAATTGGTCTTTAATAACTCATTTAAAATTGCATGGGCAACATAGATAATTTATTAGGTTTTTTTTGTGTTTTTCTACTAATGAATCAACTTTCATTTGAAAAATCTCTATGACATTTATATTAATCGGAAAAATATGATGTACAATTCACTTTGATTACTCATATATATATATATATATATATATATATATATATATATGTATATATATATATATATATATATATATATATATATATATATACTTTGTATGAACCAATTTGATAAATTTTTACTAATTTTTTGTTTTTCATTATTGAATCAATTTCTAATATTTGGTTCAATGAAAATTATTCTTGTGTAAATCATTCTGACAAAGTGAAAAATTTTATTTGAGACTTTTCAAAAAAACGAAAAAATGGTCATGCTGAAAGATTGGGGCTATCCTATTACAAGGCGCACCTGAAATTAAAGCTCCCAATCATGGTATAGTTACCCTGATTGGGTGGGCTATAGGTTATCTGACCACTACGCGGGGGAGAGCTATAGTGGGAAAGACCCGAAGAATTCCAGATTCAACATGCATTGATCTGCAATAAATGCCTCCGTACTCAAAGGCGTAATAAATTTTGAGATTTATTGGGAGAATTATGTTGCTTTGCACGTACTTCACCTCTAAGAGAACCATAAATTTGTGAACAATAAGGGAATCACAAAGCCTTAAGAAACGATCTTTCTATTTTAGTTGTCTGTAGCGCGTAAGAAACCACCTGGTTTGATATTCGCCTAACAGACACTGAGGCAAAAACTTACAGCGATAAGGAAACAGAGGATGTGTTGGAAAGCTGCGCTGGCGAAAAAAGGACAAAATACTCTGACGCTTGCCAAGAAAAAGATATCGCTTTTACTCCGTTAATTTCAAGTGTTGCCAAGTAGTTTTTAGATTATTGCAAAACTGTTGGAAAAGGATTTCAACTAAAAATGCTCCTGCCGTAAAAAGAAAGTCAGTCAACTCGGGGGCGTCAAGTCAACTCTTATGTATATTTTAATCCTGACATTGTTAAAAAATTAAGGCATCAGAAGCGAAAGGTAAAGAAAGCGACAAGTATCAGAAGTATGATCAAAATAGATATGATGAAGAGCAATCAAAACATTTTGCTTAGTGAATTTGAATCAAAATTGGAAAAAAACAGAAACAATTATGAAAGCAGCCTCCCTTTCTGTTGACTCATATACATTTTCTATGGGAAAAGAGGAGAATCTTTGAAGTATTTATCCATTAGTTTTCATTTCAGGAAACGATTTTCAGTTACGAAAATTGTCTCTGACTCGTACATTAGGAGGTAAAAACATGACTCATATATAATTTATGAGAACAAAGTTGATATCTTTTAAGTCAACATTTTCTCTAAGTACAATTTTGAGATTTGTTAATTAAAAGGAAAAAACTTTTTAAATTTACATTTGATGACTCATTTCTACTCTCTATGAGCAAAACTGATATTTTTGAAGTAATTTTGTGTTAGTTTTAAGCTTTGAAACAACTTTCACTTTAAAAAATTTTTGTATAACTTTTACATTAAGATGACGAAAAAGATTTAAAATTGACCTTTTATGACTCATATATAATATATTTGATTATTCTTATGGAGTCAATCTTGATTGACATCCAGAAATAAACTTGAAAAAACTATTTAGTCAAAAGAAAATAAATTATTTACTGAAACTCAAATACTCGTTTCTGATTGGATAAAATTATATTTATTATTTTCCCTTTTAGAAACACGCTAGAATTTTTCCTTTCACTCTTTAGTTGGTTCCTTCAGAGTCAGACCTGATATAACAATAAAGTATATGAATCTCTCTCTACTCCTCTCGTGAAATATATTTGATACTAAGTCAGGATAGCAGCATTGGGGCCCGTGCTCTATCCACTAGTATTCCCATCGAAGAGTAACAGACTAGAGTCATAGAACTTTAATTAGTCCGGTAAGCCTTAAGATTATTATTATTCTTGAGACGACCATAAGACAGTTCCAGAAGTATCCTATTCAAAGGTAAGCTCAGAACACGTCCTATCTGGTGCGAACAGTGCTCTATCCACTAGTACTCCCATCGAACAGTAACAGACTAGAGTCATAAAACTTTAATTAGTCCGGTAAGCCTTAAGATTATTATTATCCTTGAGACGACCATAAGACAGTTCCAGAAGTATCCTATTAAAAGGTAAGCTCAGAACACGTCTTATCTGGTGCGACCAGTGTTGGTAGCATTCAGAAAACCAACCAATAACCTTTTCATTTTCCTCTTAAATTTCTCTCATTACTCACCTGTATAGTGCAATCACCTGTACTATATTAGTATAGTATTAACCAATAGCATGGATAACGACATATCGTTTACACTTTTTAGTATATCACCTGAATGTACACCAGAAAATAAACAGATAATACAAAAAATAATAAAAAATTTAAAAATTAACCTATTTCTAGACATCAAATCCGTAACCCAACATACCTTAAATAAACACCACTTATCACACTATATACCCGCAATATTTCTAACAACTGATCAACTAAACAAAAATTTTATATTTCAGTTAACCGACGAAATTAATAAATTAATAACACAATATAGTAACCATACAGAATACACCTTAGAAGAGATAGTACGAATCTTCTTACATAACCATGAATAAAAGCAAGACAGAAATAGAATAACAGCTATAAACCAAACAACCTAAAAACTACTCAAAGATAGCACACCATACCTTAAAATAGTAACGGAAACAAATAATCCATCGATAAACGATATACTAAGATCACACGTTAAAAGCTTTGGAAGTTGGTTAGCTAGAATAATTGAAATTCGGAGAGAACTCGAACATGAAACAGCGGTAGATATCTTGAAGATAGTATCAGAAATATGCTATCTATTTTGGTTAGACAATATTGAATATATTACAGACAACAGACAATAATTGAATGCAATACACAACAGAATCAAAGAAATGCAATAAATACACAAAATAGAAGAAGAACAGAAATAAACGATCCGAGACAACAACAGAACGAAAACACCGAAATCCAGAATAAATCCATAACGGAACCTCCCTTACCAATTTATAAACAATTAACCTCAATGAGTATAAAAGAAGAACCGCAATTAGAAACCTTAAACTCAAATGGGTCAGTACCCACAACAATTAAACCATTTGATGGCGTCGATCACGGATATACAGCTGAAGAAAATCTAAATAGTATCATCGCAGCAATGATATTCAGTAACGGTATGGAACCAGTAAATAAACCTGGGCATCACCAGCAGTGGAAATTAAAAAGAGCAGCATTGATCTCACTTACTTTACAAGGACCTGCTCAAAAATGTTTTCCAACTTACCAAGTGAAACCAAATTGGATTGGGAACTATTCTGCAAAGAATTCTCGGATATGTTTGATTCCGAAAAATCTAAACAACAAGCTAAAATATTGCTCCAACAAATTCAAAAATATACAAATGAATCATTACGATCACTAGCACTAAGAATAGAAACATTAGTCAAAACAGCATATAGCTTATACACTGAAGATTACAAAAATAGTCTAATGAACCAAACTTTTATACGATTCTTAGATGATGAATTATAAACGGCAGCGTTGAAAAAACACGCGAACCACAAACCAACACCTCGAGAACCTGAAATACCATTTAAAACTTTACAAGATAAAATTGATCAAATGGACTTAACCAGAACTATCACTAACAACCATAAACGATTGTATGAAGTACATCAAAGCACCAATAACCAGCAAATAGATATTAACCAAATATCAGATATATGTAGTAAAACAGATAACCTAAACCAAAGCAATCTTGATCAATTCGAAGACGCAGTCTGTAATGTATTGAATGGAATAAACAATACACAAGATAGAAAAATTTCAAATGCAGACCAAAGATTGCATTATTCTGCAGTTATTGTAGTTCACACGGTCATACCAATGGTAGATGTTTCAAAAGACCACAAAGAGAACAACAAAGTAGACCACGAGAAAGATCATTCTACGGTCACATGAGAAATAACCAGAATTTACCTAACAGACAAATAAATTCAAGTAATGTCAACGGAAGACAATTACCTTCAACTTCACCTGTTTAAAGTATTCACAGAAGTAGAACACCTTACCGAAACAGCAGATACCCAAGCAACCAAAGTAATCGAACCTATAATAATAATAATAATGGTAGATACTCGAATAGACCATACAATAATAATAGATCATACAGTAACTATCGATCTTATAGTAATATTAGATCACAAAGCACATATGACAACAATAACAGAAACAGATCACAGAGCTATAACAGAAACAGTAATCACCGAAATTATTCAAATAACACAGGAATCGCAATAACAGCTATCACAGAAATTCCCACCGTTCAAATTCAAATAATCGTAATAACCAAAGATACAATTCACGATCCCCATACCAACATTCACGATCACCGTATCAATTCAGATCACCATATAATAGAGATAGAAACTCTAATAGCAGTAACGGAAGTAGATACCACAGCAACGATAGAAATCGAGGATCAAATAATCAAAACTACAGACAAAGTAATAATAACGGAAACCGAAATAATCATAAACAATACCATCGACTAAACGGAAACAAAATTAATAATATTGAAGACAAACCACACGAAAATGAACAAGATCCACCTGGAATTGAAGAGCGAAATTACTCAACAGATTCTTCGGATGAAGATCATCAAATTTTAGAAAAATTCTATAACGCACAAGAAAAGACTCGCAACTCGATTAACACAATCGAATCAATTTCCACATGGATACTACCAATGTATCAATGCACAAGCTTAGAAACCGAATTTACTAAACAAAAACCAATACTCGAAATTGATTTCTTATTGGATTCAGGAGCCACACTCAATCTACTAAACGAAGACACATGGAACGAGTTAAAATACAATAATCCTCATCTACAATTAACCAAATCAGTTAGAACGCTGACTGCCGCAAATAATACAAAAATCGAAGCTTTAGGTACTATAAATTTAAAAGTGACACCGGAAAAAATCTCTAATAGTAGGAGTAATCCTCACCCAGTTTTTAATATATTTTTCTATGTCATTCAATGTAACCATAATATTCTTGGAACACCTTTCTTGAAAAAATATATTGAAACAGCACCTATGAAAATGAAAACGATATCAATGATCTTCTTCAAATAAACAACGACGAAGTGTAAACCAAGTTGCAACATTCGAAAGAAAACCTAATTTCAAATGTAAATTTAATATCACCAAGTACAATGACAACGACAAAGAATTTGTACAAATGTTTGATTTCCAACATTCTCAACTAACACAAGAACAACTTGACAAAATAGTAGAAATAATTTTGAAATACAGAAATGTATATGCGACAACAAAATTTGATGTTGGAAAAACAAAAGTAAAACTTAACCTACCTATGAAAAAAGATGCAATCTTCAAAAAGCAGAGGATCAGAAAAGTACCAATTCACTTAAGAGACAGAATTCAAAAACTACTTGACGTATTGAAAAAGTACGATATAATTTCACCTGTCAACAAAGAACAATTGCCCACAGGCAACACATTCACAAACCAGTGATAATCCTACGAAAAGGAGAACCACTAAAAATCGTCCTAGACGCTAGATACTTGAACAGTATGATAGACGAATCAAAGTTTAACTGGCCAAAAGAACCAGTAGATGTAGCATTAACCCGAATAAACGGTACAATTTTTTTAACAGCAGATCTGAAAAATGCATATAACCAAATCCCTTTAGATAACGAATCCATGAGATATACCCATTTCATGATTGGAAACAAACAGTATTGTTTTAAACGATTGTTCTATGGAATATCAATTGGACCAGCAGCATTCGCCTCCATCCTTACTCATTTCTTCTATCCTCTCATTCGGAGAGGTACAGTAATCACCTACGTAGACGATATCTTCATTCAAACAACAACGTACGACCAAAGGTATGAAACATTGAAAGAATATAACAAAATACCACAAAAACAAAACCTTAAAGCAGCACCTGATGAAACGTAATTCATGTTGAAGAAAGTACGATTCCTCGGACCCATAATTGAAAATAAGAAAATAAAACTTTTGACTTCACGAAATGAACGATTCCAAAAATTAGAGCCACCAAATAGTATGAAATCACTTCAACGGTACCTTGGAACCATAAATTTCTAAGCTAAATTTGTCTATAGATTGCAACCCATACTACAACCCCTCTATAAACTTTTACACAAAGAAACAGAATTTAAGTGGACAAAAGAACACCAAACAGTATTTGAAAAAATGAAACAAATGATAACCAAACAACTTGAAATTACAATGCCAGACACTAGTAAACCATTTTTACATCATAACCGATGCTTCCAACACCGGAATCGGAGCAGCATTACTGCAACAACACCCAACAGAAAATAAAATGAATCTCCCATCAGCAAATTCACGATTATTTACACCTATCGAAATGAGATTATCAACTCTCATTCGCGAATGTAGTGCAATAATATTTGCATTAACAGAATATGAATTCCTTTTAACAGGATCAAAACACCCGATAATACCATTTTCTGATCGTAAACTTAATATATACCTATTCACCCAGAAAAATAAACCTAATTATAGAGTTTACAGATTCCAACTAATACTAATCAAATTCCCGAACCTCCATATTATATGGACCGAAGGAAAAAACTCAGCATTGCCAGATCTCCTAAGCAGAACCATTAACGAAGAACAATTCACAAAAACTAGAGATATCACACTTGAAATACCAGAAAACATTAAATTTTACTTTGACAAAACACCGTTTGGAAATAACATAGAATGCCAATATAGCATCTGCTATAACAATGTAGAAAAAACAGACCAAACACACTACCCTTTATTATCTAATACCCACAATAATTTCTTTGAAATTAATATCGATAAAAACGAATACCAAACAATTTCAACAAACCTGATACCAAAATATAAACCGAAAATTAAAAATTGGAATTCAGCATTTATTGAAAAAGATGACCTAATAATATCTAAAAACCAAAACGGACCTTACATTAAACAGCACGACGATGACTATCTTCGATTATTAAATAACGTGCAAGCGTCCAAACAACAATTTGACAATGTTAAAATAAATGACATTTTCTATGACAAAAATACAAAAATCACCAATTCTTTACTAAAAGAAACACAAATTCTAGACCCAGTATTACACAAAGTAAAAATGAGGAAAACATATAATAACAAACCACATTCAGTCACACCAGAAATTCGAGGAAATAAAAGATTATTCGCATATTAAAGAAAATTTAAATCAATAGTGATAGACGAAAACACCTCACTAATGACAATGCTCATCACAGTTAGGAAAAAATCACTGATACCAATTTGCTCACCGCTCACACTACTACTATGTGCGTTCTTTGAAAACCACTGCATAGATACAGTTGGCCACACAGGATTAAAAAAAACGAAACGGAACCTGATGGAAAAATATTATTTCCCTAACCTCCATACTTGGATCAAGATCCTACTAGCAGATTGTATCAAATGTCAAACAAATAAAATATTTGCAAATAATCATAGCAAAGCAAACACAGAACACTTTGCTTCAACGAAAACACATTTCATGATCATGATAGATACAAAAGGACCAATAAACCCACCCTCTGACGGACAACTTAACCTACCTATGAAAAAAGATGCAATCTTCAAAAAGCAGAGGATCAGAAAAGTACCAATTCACATAAGAGACAGAATTCAAAAACTACTTGACGTATTGAAAAAGTACGATATAATTTCACCTGTCAACAAAGAACAATTGCCCACAGGCAACACATTCACAAACCAGTGATAATCCTACGAAAAGGAGAACCACTAAAAATCGTCCTAGACGCTAGATACTTGAACAGTATGATAGACGAATCAAAGTTTAACTGGCCAAAAGAACCAGTAGATGTAGCATTAACCGAAAAAACGGTACAATTTTTTTAACAGCAGATCTGAAAAGTGCATATAACCAAATCCCTTTAGATAACGAATCCATGAGATATACCCATTTCATGATTGGAAACAAACAGTATTGTTTTAAACGATTGTTCTATGGAATATCAATTGGACCAGCAGCATTCGCCTCCATCCTTACTCATTTCTTCTATCCTCTCATTCGGAAAGGTACAGTAATCACCTACGTAGACGATATCTTCATTCAAACAACAACGTACGACCAAAGGTATGAAACATTGCAAGAATATAACAAAATACTACAAAAACAAAACCTTAAAGCAGCACCTGATAAAACGTAATTCATGTTGAAGAAAGTACGATTCCTTGGACCCATAATTCAAAATAAGAAAATAAAACTTTTGACTTATTGAACGATTCCAAAAATTAGAGCCACCAAGTAGCATGAAATCACTTCAACGGTACCTTGGAACCATAAATTTCTAAGCTAAATTTGTCTATGGATTGCAACCCATACTACAACCCCTCTATAAACTTTTACACAAAGAAACAGAATTTAAATGGACAAAAGAACACCAAACAGTATTTGAAAAAATGAAACAAATGATAACCAAACAACTTGAAATTACAATGCCAGACACTAGTAAACTGTTTTTACATCATAACCGATGCTTCCAACACCTGAATCGGAGCAGCATTACTGCAACAACACCCAACAGAAAATAAAATGAATCTCCCATCAGCAAATTCACGATTATTTACACCTATCGAAATGAGATTATCAACTCTCATTCGCGAATGTAGTGCAATAATATTTGCATTAACAGAATATGAATTCCTTTTAACAGGATCAAAACACCCGATAATACTATTTTCTGGTCGTAAACTTAATATATACCTATTCACCCAGAAAAATAAACCTAATTATAGAGTTTACAGATTCCAACTAATATTAATCAAATTCCCGAACCTCCATATTATATGGACCGAAGGAAAAAACTCAGCATTGCCAGATCTCCTAAGCAGAACCATTAACGAAGAACAATTCACAAAAACTAGAGATATCACACTTGAAATACCAGAAAACATTAAATTTTACTTTGCCAAAACACCGTTTGGAAATAAAATAGAATGCCAATATAGCATCTGCTATAACAATGTAGAAAAAACAGACCAAACACACTACCCTTTATTATCTAATATCCACAATAATTTCTTTGAAATTAATATCGATAAAAACGAATACCAACCAATTTCAACAAACCTGATACCAAAATATAAACCGAAAATTAAAAATTGGAATTCAGCATTTATTGAAAAAGATGACCTAATAATATCTAAAAACCAAAACGGATCTTACATTAAACAGCACGACGATGACTATCTTCGATTATTAAATAACGTGCAAGCGTCCAAACAACAATTTGACAATGTTAAAATAAATGACATTTTCTATGACAAAAATACAAAAATCACCAACTCTTTACTAAAAGAAACACAAATTCTAGACCCAGTATTACACAAAGTAAAAATGAGGAAAACATATAATAACAAACCACATTCAGTCACACCAGAAATTCGAGGAAATAAAAGATTATTCGCATATTGAAGAAAATTTAAATCAATAGTGATAGACGAAAACACCTCACTAATGACAATGCTCATCACAGTTAAGAAAAAATCACTGATACCAGTTTGCTCACCGCTCACACTACTACTATGTGCGTTCTTTGAAAACCACTGCATAGATACAGTTGGCCACACAGGATTAAAAAAAACGAAACGGAACCTGATGGAAAAATATTATTTCCCTAACCTCCATACTTGGATCAAGATCCTACTAGCAGATTGTATCAAATGTCAAACAAATAAAATATTTGCAAATAACCATAGCAAAGCAAACACAGAACACTTTGCTTCAACGAAAACACATTTCAACGAAATGATCATGATAGATACAAAAGGACCAATAAACCCACCCTCTGACGGACATCAATATATTTTCGTAATAATAGACGCATTTTCACATTTTGTCACCCTTATGTGTGCACCAAAAAATAACGCTTACTATGCATATACAGCATTATTCGAACATTGGTTCATGAAATTCGGACTACCAGAAGAACTACGATCAGACAACGGGTCCAAATATATTTATACCGAA
The DNA here is from genome assembly GCF_964194025.1 of Convolutriloba macropyga. Taxonomy (NCBI): domain Eukaryota; kingdom Metazoa; phylum Xenacoelomorpha; order Acoela; family Convolutidae; genus Convolutriloba; species Convolutriloba macropyga. Next base: position 50,198,423 of record NC_134474.1, on the reverse strand, counting down.
CTTACACACTTGTGTAAATATTTCGAAATAAAATTTAAACCAACTACTACCTACGCAACTTGGACAAACGGTCTAGTAGAAGGAACAAATCGTATTATTGGACAGTTCATAAGAACATTAGTAGATGAAAAATTCAATAAATGGTCACGAAAAGCAAAATTCTTCCCTTACGCCTATAATACACAATACCAAACTAGATTAGGAATGTCACGTAAACCAACACAAGTTAAATTGGGAACAACAACTGATGAACTTGGAAATTGTAATCCTTCAGATAAAAGCATCTGTAAGACACAACCTACACACACTCACCTAGAACAACAATTCAATCACCCAAATTTTGCAAAATTGCAAAAAGGAACTTTTGCAAAATGGTTTTTAGATAAAAAAAAACAATTTAACGAAACCTATCAAACAATAACACGAATACTACAAAATCGAAAAAACTAACCGATGAAATGAATACGAGATTTCAAACGGCTAAACCTTTACCAATTCGAACATATCTTCGATTATTAAATAACGTGCAAGCGTCCAAACAACAATTTGACAATGTTAAAATAAATGACATTTTCTATGACAAAAATACAAAAACCACCAATTCTTTACAAAAAAAAACACAAATTCTAGACCCAGTATTACACAAAGTAAAAATGAGGAAAACATATAATAACAAACCACATTCAGTCACACCAGAAATTCGAGGAAATAAAAGATTATTCGCATATTAAAGAAAATTTAAATCAATAGTGATAGACGAAAACACCTCACTAATGACAATGCTCATCACAGTTAAGAAAAAATCACTGATACCAATTTGCTCACCGCTCACACTACTACTATGTGCGTTCTTTGAAAACCACTGCATAGATACAGTTGGCCACACAGGATTTAAAAAAAACGAAACGGAACCTGATGGAAAAATATTATTTCCCTAACCTCCATACTTGGATCAAGATCCTACTAGCAGATTGTATCAAATGTCAAACAAATAAAATATTTGCAAATAACCATAGCAAAGCAAACACAGAACACTTTGCTTCAACGAAAACACATTTCAACGAAATGATCATGATAGATACAAAAGGACCAATAAACCCACCCTCTGACGGACATCAATATATTTTCGTAATAATAGACGCATTTTCACATTTTGTCACCCTTATGTGTGCACCAAAAAATAACGCTTACTATGCATATACAGCATTATTCGAACATTGGTTCATGAAATTCGGACTACCAGAAGAACTACGATCAGACAACGGGTCCAAATATATTTATACCGAACTTACACACTTGTGTAAATATTTCGAAATAAAATTTAAACCAAGTACTACCTACGCACCTTGGACAAACGGTCTAGTAGAAGGAACAAATCGTATTATTGGACAGTTCATAAGAACATTAGTAGATGGAAAATTCAATAATTGGTCACGAAAAGCAAAATTCTTCCCTTACGCCTATAATACACAATACCAAACTAGATTAGGAATGTCACGTAAACCAACACAAGTTAAATTGGGAACAACAACTGATGAACTTGGAAATTGTAATCCTTCAGATAAAAGCATCTGTAAGACACAACCTACACACACTCACCTAGAACAACAATTCAATCACCCAAAACTTGCAAAATTGCAAAAAGGAACTTTTGCAAAATGGTTTTTAGATAAAAAAAAACAATTTAACGAAACCTATCAAACAATAACACGAATACTACAAAATCGAAAAAACTAACCGATGAAATGAATACGAGATTTCAAACGGCTAAACCTTTACCAATTCGAACATTTGTACTCCTAACTAACCAACAACAAATAGATGGAGTATCGAAAAAATTAATACCCCTCAAGACAGGCCCATACCTAATAATTGAATAACCAACTGATACAACATACATACTGCAGGACAAGGATAAAGAAAAAATTAAAATCCACAGAAAACATATAGTACCATACTACCCAAAAGAAAAACATATTTAAGAAGAACTCAACAATTACTTATTTGATAAAACCGAACCAACAGTCAAACAACCAGAAAAAACAATAATAAAGAAAAACCGCATGGATCTTACACCAGAAACAGAAAAACTGGATGAAAATTCACCATACAACTTAAGAAAAAGTCAAAATAAATACAAAATAACAGAAATTAATTGAAAACAGATTATTAATTGAAAAACAAACCTTGAAATAATTTGCTAACCCTTTTTCAATAGAGCAATTATAATTCATTAACAATAAATATTTCACTGAACAATTATAATCAATAAATGTGAAATTCACACCTTAGGTCACACCTTCACTCTAAACTGATTTATATTCTGTATTTGTGAGAAATTACTTTTTCTTTATTCCTTTAAACCCGAGTAATAACTAACCATTTAGTTCCGAGACGATAATAAAATCTGCACCTAATAGAAAAATACAAGCAATATCATTCCATAAATTAATGTCTTAAAAAATCAAGAACTCGTATTTAGTTCACATTTGCATTTAATTCATATCACACTATCCTATTTTCACCGTTAGTATACACTAATAAACTGACCAACGCATTATACCATAAAGCAAGCCTATGAACTGTTGAGCCGAATGAACTGTTTAGCCCAAAATCCAGTAACCATTTATTCAGTTAATATTTAATGACATTAGTGTCAAAACTAGAAGCCTGTATTAATATTAAAGTCTGTGTTCTATGAGTCGAACGGTCATTCCGCCGAAGGATCGTTTGATAGAAGTGAAGATTCATAAATATAATGAATATACTTATTATTTGTAATACAAACCCTTTTCACCAACTTCGTCATTCTCTATTCTCACTATTCTCATCTTCACTAATCATGTAACCATTCTCACCTTGAGTAATGTAATCATTCTCAGTAATGTAATCATTCTCACCAGAGAGAATGTAATCATTCTCACCTTCAGTAATCATTCTCACTATTCTCATCTTCAGTAATCATTCTCACTATTCTCACCTTCAGTAATCATCTTCGGTAAGACATACCTTTTTCATCAACGTTATGTTCAGTAATCAACATTCATTATATGTTTACTTCACGTTTCTTCACTGACACCAAAGGTGCTAATTCATTTCTGATTTAATGCTAATTCATTCCTTCACCTATCCTATCATAATCATGTGTTTAACTCACATGTTCAGTAATCATCACTTATTGTGTGTTTACCACTCAACTACTACTAACACCACTTCTACTAATACCACTTTTACTAACACTTACTATGTGTTTCACACTCAACTTCTACATACACTACCTCCATTCTATATCTCACTCATTTAAAAACGAAACAAAGGAATTAAATTCAAAATCAAATAATACTACACACTACAAATACACTAAAACAAGGACATAGATCAAAAATCTCAAATGTTTAAAAAATTCAAATCTACAAAAGTTCAACAGTTCAAAAAGTTCAAAATGTTCTTCAATGAATGCTTCACCAAAACATGTTTCATTTTTATCATCAATTGTGAACCAGAACCCCGATTGTAATTACTCTAATTATAACTACTCTGTTGTAACTACTCTGTTGTAACTACTCTGCACCACCTGCAGATACACCATCACACAGCAGCCGTTTCACATCGCTTCACATCGGTCACTTCACATCGGCCACTTCAGGTCGCTTCACATCGGTCACTTCACATCGGCCAATTCACGTCGTTCACTTCTCGCCAGCCGCATCATCAGCCACACAATAATAATAATTGTTGGTCACTTGTCACCAACTGCATCATCAGGGATATAAATAATAAACGAATAACTAATAAACAATAACTAATAACTATAAACGAAAAGGATAGCTAATCTACGAACAAAGACGAATTTACGAACTAATCTACGAATAACTAACTATTATAAACTAATCTAATCAAATCTAATCTAATACTCGAACTAATCAAACTAAGCAAATGATAAAGATAAACAACTAATATATTCGTTAGTTGCCTTAAAAAGTCACGTATAAGAAGTACGATATCAAATCTCATAAGATAATCAGCAGAGCACCTCACCGAATATAATGATAATCAGCAGAACACCTCAGCTAGACATGCATCAATAAACCCAACCAATCCAAACAATGATGGCACCGGCGCTGGCACCGTCCAATGCTGGCATCATTTAATGCCCAACCATTCGGGAACATCAGCTAGACACACGCAACTAACCTACACTAAATTAACTACATAACTAACGGTAAACTAGCTAGACTAATTAGCTAAACTAACTAACTGATAACTGATAACTAACTGATAATTGATAACTAACTGATAACTAACTGATAACTGGTAACAAACTGATAACTAACTAACTGAAATCTAAGCAAAATGAAGTAATCTAGTTCTACTAATCTAAAGGAGATATTCTAAACTATACTATATAACGGTAATTTAAACGAATGTAATCTAAATGGTAATCTAAACGAATATAATCTAAACGGTAATCTAAGCGAATGTAATCTAAATGAAGGTAACAACTACAGGAATCTAAATTAAACGAATGTAAACTAATGTAACGAACTAATGTAAACTATTGTAACGAACTAATGTAAACTATTGTAACGAACTAATGTAACGATCAAATGTAAACAAATGTAACGAACTAATATAAACTATTGTAAACGACTTAAGGTAACGAACTAATGTAGAGGCTGTAAAGCTAGCACCAATAATTATAGCACCATAAAAAAGGAATATTAAAAGAAATATTATCTATTCTGACGACTAAATAATATTGACAATATTGATGATATTATTAATCCATCCACTACTACCGCCATAAAATCCTGCAACACCATAAACCCCAACATAACGAACACGATAAATAATTTCACCAACAATTTCATCAGCTGAGCACAAAAATCCATTTTCAACCACCTGAAAAAACAAATAGACAAATTAAGTAGTTAAACACACCTTATCACCCATTAAAATACAAATCACTATCACACCATTAGTCGTATTACGAGGATAAACATACCCCTAACACGATTTTACCACTACCTAAGTAACACGTATTCACCTCTACGTATTCACCTCTAGTATTATTACAGTTATAACAGACAGGAAATGTAATGCTGTCTATCCAACATTCTGTTTAAGTGAACAGTATATACACTCCTCCGTTCACTCACGTAATTACACACGTCGTTACATATTCTTCCGTTCACACTCGTCCGTTCACTCACGTCTTACCCGCACTCACAGCGCGGGCAACATCTTTGACACTATTTCACTTCCTCATTCTACATTAGTTTGACACTTTTTCACTTCCTCATTCTACATTCTACATTATATTTAAATCCACCACGCTAAACAACTGCATCATGACAGTCATAACCGACAGTCATAACCGACAGTCATAACCTTACATCCGAATGAACGAAAATAGATAAATCATATCCGCAATTAGCAAACGTCAATCAAACACCCTTCAACATTTAGATCCATTAAAATAAACACTCAAACCCATTAAAAGATCAGAAACTCAGACTCCCAGAAACGACTACTACATTAAAAAGTACATTAATACGTACTTCACAATCTTCGTATAAAACACTTAAGAACAATACAACCAATTCTAACACTTGAAAAAAAACACCAAGTCTACAACTAAGGACTTGAGCGATTCAAAAAGTACCAATAAATTTCAATTTTCTCCATCTCAAAAAGGAAAAATCATGCATAAGTCCATTAAGGATTCAATTAAAACACTTGAAAATAAAAGGAAGACTTAAGTAAGATAATTAAAAGAAAAAGCTTTCAAATACTTAAGACTTTAAACACTTGTACGGACGCAATTAAAGTATTCAGTCCGACAAAGTAACACAATTACACGGCTTTGGAAAGCCTCAAATTCTCTTAAAACAGACAAATTGACATTGTTAAACAAAACTTATCCACTGCATACAGACCGAAAGACTATGTTCAACAGAGCAGAACAAGTTTAAAGATCACAATGAAGCCACTCAAAGCCATTACCTGTTGTTCAGATTCAAGTAAATTCCAACTGCAAGTTGTTCAGAACCCAATTAGACCACCTTGCTAATTAAAACACCTTGCTAATGGCCACTACTGATGAATGGCAGACACGCTTAAAAGGATTCTAAAACTCAAACAAAACGCTAATTGGGAATTATAGAAAATAGACCCAATTCGATATCGAATCGCCATCACAATCTTGATTTTGCCTCTTGCTAGTCAGTCGACTTTCACTACCAGCTCAATCTCTCTATCTTGACATCTTGAAATAAATTCAATCTCTTGAAATAAATTCATTCTCAAGCTAGATCTCGAATCAACAAAGCTTAATAATTTAAGCCAAATCTAACAATCTCGTCAAATCAAAAACACACTATTTAATCTCTATTTCCTCAAACAAACAAGAATTCTTAAAAACGCTCAGTAAGGAAATTCCTCTTGATATTTCCATAAAATGAGAATCACTCTTTGGTACAGGTAATCTTTTCATTTAATAAACACCTGATCAATCCCATATCAGATACTACTCTGATTCCAATTCTGATTCCAATTCCTACGCTGATTCTAATTTCAAACAAATATATTCCTCCTCAGATTCCAATTCCAAACAAATATATTCCAATCAACCCTTATCCAGTTAAACGGAGTAACCTCAAACACCAACTTGGAGTAATTTCAATCATACACTTCCTCTACGCTTCTACACATTTTAAGTCTCCGCTTCTACACATTCCAAATCACCTTCTTTATTTCAAGTCTCCGCTTCTACACATTTCAAATCATTTTCTTCATAAGATAATCACCGTTGCCAAGTGAGTACACATAATTGTGATAGTTGTATTAGTTTGCATGGTACACTATTCATCACAACCGCAATAGTTTTCAGATTTAGAACAATATTCAGATTTCTAGATATTTACATCATTCCACCATTTGGAAATTCAACCTTCTCTTGTATTAAGAAAACATAGTAAAAAAATACAAAAAAAGACATCAACCTAACTATAAACATACAAAACCCGTATGTTTATTATCATAAACATTTTGTAACGGATATGAATATAAATACTAACATCGCCGGATACACCTATATTTATATTAATCTACAATCTAGTTTGTACAAAGAACACCCAGAACTAGTACCCATTTACGAACAAACACTACAGATTGCTAACGAAATAGTAGAAGTCCAAAATATCCAAGGAAATCTCACTTTCAACATAAATTTTTAACACATTAATTGTCAAAATTTTGTCAAAATTGTCAAAATGACTTTATGCGATTACGCGTAACGAGACAAAAGTCAGGAAAAGTAATAGTAGTCAAACCCTTCAAAATAGCCAAAGATACTCAAATAATCCATATTACATTAAGATTTCAAACGAAAGACAAAGACGGACACACTAGAACTAGATATGTACGATACAGATGGACAAAGAGCCAAAATCTGAAGTAGCAATTGTAGTTGAGTGTCCTAATAATAGAAACAAATACAAACAATTAAACATACACGCACATTGTCATATTCATTATAAAAACGATATATTACACTTGCTTAATTGTAGAACGTATGACAAAAAATACCTCATAGCGTGCACAGCAATCAAAGATAATAACACCTTAGTAGATCTTCATTGGGGAGAGCACTTCTTTTATCACCTACTGACAAAACCAATCACGTTACAGTCTATGATAGATTACAAAAATCTCAGACGACAAATAACTGAAGAAACGTGTATTGACATTTCTAAATATAAAACACCATTTGTAATAGTCTTTGAAAATAATACCGAAATATTCAACTAAAATTGCCAAAATTGATACCTTTATAATTTTCTACACTATAATCAGCTTAACCACAATACTCACAACAGCTTGTATAATAGCTATTTCGATATATCTAGCATTTGAAATTATATGTACCGCCCTTCGAAGAAATAGAGTAATACATGCAACAACACCAATTTATTAGATGTCAGACGGACAAGGCATAAACGAGGAAGAGACAGACCATCTTTGCAAAACATTTCTTGAAAATATTGAACTCGAAATCTTCCAATTCCTAAAAACAGCTTTTATCATATATTTTTTTGTATTAATGTGCTATAACTTATTAAAATCTATATTTGAACCATAAAAAACACTAATCAAAATTGATCCCGACAGAAACGTTGAAGAAGCTATTTACTATACTTTAAGAGCCCATAACTTTTATTTACAAGTCGCTTTTCCAGAAAATACACAGTATTATGGAAATGTTCTAATATACCAAACAAACGTACGTGAAAATCACGAAGTTTGGATTTCTAATCTATGCGCAACAAATAGCCAACCTATACAAACCATAACTCCAATGCTTATTTTATCACCACCAACAGCGTTAAACGCACAATACACTCAAGACCCAAACTACCAAAACAATCCCACCACACTCGCATTTACACGTAATAACACAGTTGCATTGTATAACAACACATCCCAACAAAATACAACACAACTGAATCTCCAATCACATTAACACATTAACAAATAACACAACACAATTTTCGACAAAATAGAATAATACCAAGAAATAATAACTCATTAATAAATAAACATTTCACTATAAATAATAGACACCAAAATAACTCGCCAGGTACGCCTGACAGGGGCGCTTAATTTACACAATTGCGTCGAACAATAATCATATTACTATCAAACGCCCGCACGATAACGAAGTCACTCATTTAAGATACCCAAATCACCAGAAGAAAGTGAAAAAGGTACAGAGAATCCATACACAGTTAGGCGCGAAAGCGTCCAACCAAAGAGAACTCTAGTAAAAGCATGAAGACGATCTTAATTTTCGTATCCAAACCAAGCACCTTTAATTCCATATCGTACAACAGATATCGAAATAGACGATAACGACATAAGACCATTAAGCACCGGACGTTCAGAACCATCTAGCAGATCAAGTACACCAACATTACAAAATTTTCGTATTGCTTCACCAGAATTACCTAGCGAATCCTCAATAGCAACTCCCACATCAACAGAACTTAGAGCGAATCCCTTTTTTACACCAACAAGACAACAAGTACAAGATTTTAACTTTGTACAACAACAACTTAGACAACATCAACAAATCGCACCCCAAAGCTCATATTGGTCGGCATCATCAAGAGCATCAATCTCGAGCTCACAAAGAACACCAAGATTAAGTTTAACCCTTTCAACACAATACACATCTCTAGAAGAAAACGTATCTAATACATACTCCCAAATAGAATCATCGTTAGTATCAGAACATTAACCTATTATATCCAGTATAAACTTTGAACCAGAAATAAGACGACCTGAAAATTATACAGGACCAAGAGGACCTGTATTACCAGCAATACATAACCAAAACCCACCAACAAGAAGTAGAACTCGTGAATATAAGCAAAGATTCCTATTAGATCACACGTCATATACACCAGCACCAGTTCTATACGGACCAACAAGTCTAGGAGATACATTTACTATTTGGGCAAGAGAAAGACTTGAACATACTCTAAACCTCACTACGCGACAGAGACAAAACGCAATTAACGTACTATCAACATCAAGTTTAGAATTACATTTTCAATCAACGATTAAATATAACACCATTTTTAACCATCCCTTTCACGCAGCAACCCTATCCATTACCACTCGTACAACACCTCCACCATTTTTTTGCACTGAATTCAATTACAAATTTGACCGATATACACAGCAAACACTTGGTTTTGCATCATTTTACAACCCACATACAGGACTAACGTACACATGTCGATTCAACTAGTAATACTACACATAATACTTTTCAACTTTCTATTTCTATTTCTATTCCTATTACTAGTTGGAGTCAATGTTGACTTCCAACAAAACACTTGAAGACTTTATTCATTTAAATAAAATAAAGACTGAAATGCTCAACCCTGATTGGTTGAGAAAGGGAAAATACCTTTTCTTAAATGTTTATCTGTTTTCCCTTTATCCCTTTTTCACTTACCCCGTTAGTCGGTACTAGTCACAGACCTGATATAATAATAAAGTATATATCTCTCTCTACTCCGCTCGTGTTTAATATTGAGATATACGTTAGATTTTAGCATTGGGGCCCGTGCACTGTCTACTGAAGCTCAGATAGAAGAGTAATAGATTAGAGATCTAGAACTTTAGTTAGTCAGGTAAGCTTTAAGAGTATCCTGTATTCTTGAGACAACCATAAGACAGTTCCAGAAGTAGCCTATAAAAAGGTAAGCTCAGAACACGTCTTATCTGGTGCGACAAGTTCCGATCTAGACCAAAAAAAAAATAAAAAATTTCGAATCTCCATAACAGAATAAATTTAACAATATAATTTAGTAAACAATAAAAACAAAAAGATGGATACCAACCATCAACATCAGTCTGTAACAAGCCATTTCTTAACACCATTTACAATTGCTAGCGATTGCCCGCAAGAAAACCGCGAAAACATTTACAGAATAATAATAAATTTGAAGAATAACCTCTTCAAAGAAACAAAACATGTACAACAAATTAATATCCATAGAAATCACTTGGCACAATATCTACCAGTATGGATAGAGACCAACTTAATAAACATTATACATTTGTCTTAACCGATGAAAAAAGGAATAGAAAAACATTCTATAATTTCCAAAATGAAACAACACTACTTAATATGTTCAAAACATTCTTAAAACGACACGAAGATTCTCAAGATAGAACAAAAATAACAGCAATACCATCTACAACGTACGAAATACTACGAAATACAACCTTATACTTAAACGATCAAAAGAATTCAATACAATCAGTAAACAACAAACTAAGAAATGACATAATGAGTTATAACAGTTGGTTAACAAAAATCATGGAACTAAAACAAGAACTAAAAATAGCAACATCAGACATAATAAAAATTATCTCAGAGTTCACATTCCTATTCTGATTAGATAATTTTGAACACATTAATGACAAACGAAAACAGTTTGGAGAAACATTTCACGAAGAAATCGAAAACTTAAGTGACGAACGTAAAAGCATTTGGAATAGTGAATACTATTCACAACACTTTGAGAGCACACTAAAAATATGATCAACTACATAGTATCAACTACATAGAAAGATTAGAAACCTATGTAAAAATTGAAGACCAACGACAACAGGGTTCTGCATCATTTAACTTGTCAAGAAGTCTAACATCAACATCAACACCAAAAGATGTTCAAATGAATACAAATTTGCAATCAAAACAAAAATCAACAATAAAACCAAATAAACATTTAACATCAGATTTATTTGGAAATCAACAGAACATAATAGACAAAATAGATATATCTGATTCAGAAGACAGAGATGGAAGAATCGGAAACTTGCTACCACCATCAGTAAATCAAAAAGTTAGACGAAAATATCAGAACCGAACACAATATAATTATAATAGAAACAATACATATATTAGTTCATTGACAGATAATCGTGAACAACACAAACTATTATGGGAACAACAAATGTACAATTATCAGGATCTCAAAGAGTAAATAACAGAAAAAGTAACAAATAATACGAATAAGTTTATTGATAATATAGAAAACAGATTTAGACAAACTAACAAGAACATAGAAAGAAAACAAGAAGAAGCACTCGAAATGGTATTCGACAAATTTGAAAGATCATTAGATAACATTAATAGACAAAACAATCTTAGATTAGAAAATGGAAAGCCAAACAATGACAGAAACCCAAATAATAATAACATACAAAACACTAATATCCAAAACAATAGACAACAAGAAAATCGTACAAGAAGATCAAATTCAACAGAAGAAAGAGAGACAACAGTAACAGATCCTCCCTTACCATTCTATAAACAATTAACATAAATGAGTATACACGAAGAGCCGCAAATAGAACAAAACATTAGTAGTGGTTCAGTACCCACAACAATACGACCATTTGACGGCACAGATCCAGCATATACTGTTGAAGAATATTTAAACAGTATAGTTGCAGCAATGATATTTAGTAGCGGCATAGAACCAGTAAGCAAACCAGGACATAATCAATGGAAAGTAAAAAGAGCAGCTTTGATATTACATACACTACAAGGACCAGCTCAAAATTGGTGTTCGACTCTTCCAAGTGTAACCAAATTAGATTGGGAAACATTCTGTAAAGAATTCTCAGACATGTTCGATTCAGAGAAATCAAAGCAACAAGCAAAAATAGTGCTACAACAACTACAAAAAAACACACAAATGAATCATTACGATCACTCGCACTGAGAATAGAAACACTTGTGAAAACAGCATATTCACCATATACAGAAGATTATAGAAACAGCGTAATGAATCAAACGTTCATTAGATGTTTAGAGAACGAAATAAAAACAGTAGCCTTGAAAAAACATGCAAATCATAAACAAACGCCAAGAGAACCAGAAATGCCATTCAAAACATTAGTTGACAAAATAGATCAAATGGATTTAACAAGAACAATAACAAACAATCACAAAAGATTATATGAAGTCAAACAAACCAAAACTAACATTAATGAAGATCTCAAACAGATGAATGCAGCTTGTAACAACATTAATGATCTTAACCAAAATGATTTAGAAAAAATTGAAGGAACAATCTGTAACGTTCTAAACGGAATTATAAACACATAAGATAGAAAAAATTTTAAAGAAAGACCAAAGTTTGCTTACATTCTTTTGCAGCTATTGCAGTTCGCACGGTCACACAAAAGGCAGATGCTTTAAAGGACCACGAAAAGAAAGCATAACACGACCAACAGAAAGATCATTTTATAGTCATATGAGAAATAATCAAAATCTACCAAACAGAAGAATTGACTCGAACAACATCAACGGACGACAACTACCATCAACATCACCAGTATACCACAATACCTGAAGCAGAACACCATACAGATCACAATCAAGAAATAATTCTAACAATAACTCATATAACAGAGACAGTCGAAACTGTCAAGGACATCGCTACTCGAATAATAATTTTAACAAGAGAAGCGGAAGTTATAATAGAAACAATTATAACAGAAGTAGAACTAATAGTTACAACAGAAACCATAATCATAACAAATACAACAATAACAGATCAAGCTCAAGATACACAAACCGCAGTCACTCAAGACAGCATTCACCAAACAACAGAAATAATAATAATTAAAATAATAATGATAATAATAATAATAATAATAATAAGAATAATAATAAAAATATTAATAATACTAATAAAAATAATAGTAATAATAATAATAATAATAATAATAATAATAATAATAATAATAATAATAATAATAATAATAATAATAATAATAATAATAATAATAATAATAATAATAATAATAATAATAATAATAATAATAATAATAATAATAATAATAATAATAATAATAATAATAATAATAATAATAATAATAATAATAATAATAATAATAGACAAAGACACTCTAGTAAAGACTCAAACAAAAGTGACAGATACAGACAACGATCAAGTAGTAACAAAAGGCATTACCCTAACAATAACAATAGGGATGACAGAAGAAATTCTACGCAAAGAGAACAAAATGATAGATATCTTTCAAAAGATCGAAGAACAGACGGAAATAAAAACAACAATAACAGTAAAAACAGAATAAATAATTTAGAAACAGAAAGACAAAACGATAACCCACCTGGAATTGACGATTACGAATATACATCCGAATCATCAAATGAAGACCAAGAAATATTAGATAATCTCTATAATACTAACGAAGACACGTGCAACACAGTAATAAATACACTAGAAAGTAACCCAACCTGGATGCTAGCAATGTACCAGTGTAACAAAATTGAACAAGACTTTACAAGGCAAAACCAATACTGGAGATCGATTTTCTATTAGACTCTGCAGCAACATTAAACCTTTTAAACGAAGATACTTGGAAGGAAGTAAAATATAACGACCCAGATATACGTCTCGAACAATCTAACAAGACGCTAACAGCAGCAAATAATACGACTATAGAAACATTCGGAACAGTAACACTAAATCTAACAACTGACAGGACATCGAATAACAGAAAAAAAACCCAACCTAACTTAAATATACATTTTTATGTAACACAATGCAATCATAATGCACTTGGAACTCCATTCTTCAAAGAATACATAGAAAAAATAAATGTTAATACGAACAAACTAACAATAAATACTAACACAATTTTAGACAACGACATTACTTTCTTCATGAACAGTACAAAGGGATATCCTTACTACTCTCGATTACACCCAATTTTTAACAAAGACCTAAGATATTAGGAACGAGACCAACACAAATGCATAACTTTTCCTATACCAATATTCAAACAAATGAAAAAATCAAATGGAAAAACAATTTACAAATCAATGTACTATTTCGAACCGATAAACAAATACCAAAATTTATCATTTACAGACATAAAAGATCTGTCGACAGAAAAAGAACACTTCATAGACATATTCTTAATAAACAAAAACCAACATACAGTGACAATTAATGTAGGTCTAATTGGTTTTATGAACCAAAACACTACATTCAAACAACATAAAGAAGAAATGTACCGAACTAATTCGATGGATTTATTTTCAGCATTTTATCACTTAATATATGAGAATGAAAACGACATTAACGAAATATTAAATATTCAAGAAAACGAAACAATTGAACAAGTAGCAACATTTGAAAAAAAACCTAATTTTAAATGCAAATTTGATATTAATAAATACACAACATCAGAAAAGGAGTTCATTCAAATGTTTGATTTCCAACATTCACATTTAACACAAGAGGAATTCGAAAAATAGTAACAATCATATTAGAATACAAACAAGTTTACGCAACAACAAAATTCGACGTTGGAAAAACAAAAGTAAAATTGAATCTACCTATGAAAAAAGACGCAATCTTCAAAAAACAGAGAAGAAGCAAAGTACCAATACACCTCAGAGAAAGAATCCAAAAATTACTAGATGTATTAAAAAAATAAGACATAATCGCACCTGTTAATAAAGAACAATTATCTACAGGAAACACATTCACAAACCCAGTAATTATTCTACGAAAAGGAGAATCATTAAAAATAGTATTTGACGCACGATATTTGAATAGCATGATTGACGAATCTAAATGAAACTGGCCAATTGAACCAGTTGATGCAGCCTTAACACGAATAAACGGAACAATTTTTACGACAGCTGATCTCAACAGCGCATATAACCAAATACCTTTAGATGAACAATCAATGAGATACACACATTTTACGATTGGAAACGAACAATACTGCTTCGAACGACTATTTTACGGAATATCCATTAGACCCGCAGCGTTTGCATCGATATTAACACATTTTCTCTATCCCTTAATCAGGAAAGGGACGTTAATCACATATGTCGACGACATTTTCATTCAAACAATTTCATACCCACAAATGTATGAAACATTAATAGAATATCATAAAATATTATTGAAAGAAAATCTCAAAGCAGCAAATGATAAAACAAACTTTATATTGAAAAAACAAAATTTCTGGGACACATCATTGAGGACAAAAAAGTAAAACCACGTTCTTCACGAACTGATGGTTTCCAAAAAGTGGAACCACCAACAAGCATGAAAGCATTACAAAGATACCTCGGAACAATAAATTTCCTTGCGAAATACGTTAATGGTATGCAGCCAATATTACAACCATTATATAATCTCTTACACAAAGAAAACAATTTCAAATGGACAAAAGAACATAAATAATTTTTTGAACAAATGAAAAGAACAATAACACATAAATTAGAACTAACAATGCCAGATACTACAAAACCATTCTACATTATCACAGATGCTTCAAACACAGGCATCGGAGCAGCAATATTACAACAACATCCAACTGAAAGACAAATGAGACTAGTATCAGCAAATTCAAGACTATTTACAACTATCGAAATGCGCTTATCTACATTAATCAGAGAATGCTCAGCGATAATTTTCGCTCTAACAGAGTATGAACTTTTACTCACAGGTTCAAACCACCCAATAGTATTGTTCTATTATTCACAGATCATAAACCAATAATTTATCTTTTCACTCAAAAGAACAAACCAAATCATAGAGTTTATAGATTCCAACTAATACTAATGAAATTTCCTAATTTACACATAATTTGGACAGAGGGAAAAAATCTAGCCCTGCCCGACCTTCAAAGCAGAACAATAGAAGAAGAACATTTTACAAAAACACGAGATATAACAGTAGAAATACCAGAAAACATAAAATTCTTTTTCGCAAAAACACCATTTACGAAAAACCTCGAATGTAAATACAGCATATGCAACAATACCAATGAAAAAAATACAGAAAAAACACATCACCCAGTATTAGCTAACATACACAATAATTACTTCGAAATAAATATCGATAAAAATGAATATCACCCAACCTCATACGAGAAATACAACACAGAAACAAAAACAAACTTGATCCCAAAGTATGAACCCAAAACAAAAATTGGCAATCACCGATTGTAGAAAAAGATGATCTCATTATTGAGAAAAATCAAAAAGGACCGTACACAACACATCATGATGATGGTTACCTCAGACTGATAAAAAACATAAAAATACAACAGAGAACAAATTACGAAAAAGTAAAAATGTCAGACATTTTTTATGACGAAAAACAAAAATAACAGAAAACCTAATCAAAGAAACACAAATCTTTGATCCCATACTTCACAAAGTGAAGTTGTGGAAAAAACATAACAGTAAACCACACTCAGTAACAATGGAAATACGTGGAAACAAAGGATTATTTCCATACTTTCGCATATTCAAATCTATTATAATTGATGAAAACTCTGGAATAATCAAAATTGTAATCAACGTTCAGAAAAAATCAATACAACGAATCTGTCTACCACTAACACTATTACTATGCACTTTTTATAATAACCATTGCATCAACTTAGTAGGTCACACAGGACTAACAAAAATAAATATAATGGACAAGTACTATTTCCCAAATCTTACAACCTGGATAAAAATTTTGATCGCCGATTGCTTACAATGCCAAACAAACAAAGTGTTTGCTAATACAAAAACAAAAAGTAAACAAGAACAGCTTGCACCATCAAAAACATATTTCAACGAAATGATAATGATTGACACAAAAGGACCTATTCGCCCAATATCTGAAGGAAATAATTACATCTTTGTCATAGTTGACGCATTCTCACATTACGTCACGATAACGTGTGCACCAAAAAATAATGCACATTATGCATTTACAGCACTATTTGAACATTGGTTCATGAAATTCGGACTACTTGAAGAAATTCGATCAGATAACGGACAGGAATACATTAATACTGAGTTAACACATCTATGTAACTATTTTGAAATCAAATTTAAACCAAGTACAGCATATGCAACTTGGAAGAATGGTCTAGTAGAAGGAACAAACAGAATAATTGGACAATTCATTAGAACACTGCTAGACGAAAAGTATCATAATTGGTCACGGAAAGCAAAATTCTTTCCCTATGCATACAATACACAATACCAAACAATACTAGGCATGTCGCCATATGAAGTCGTTTTCAACCAAAAGCCGAGAAAACCAACGAAAATAAAACTAGGATCAACTACAGATGAAATGGGAAACTGCAACCCAACTGAAACAAGTGCATGTAACACACAACCAACACACACCCACCTAGAGAAACAATTTAATCACCCACACTACAGAAAGGAACATACGCCAAATGGTTCCTTGATAAAGAAAATCATTACAATAACACATATCAGACGATCACTAAAATTCTACAAAACAGAGAAAAGTTAACAAATGAAATGAATCTCAGATTCAAAACAGCAAAATCACTTGAGAAAAATACTTTTGTATTGATAACGAATCAACAACAAATTGATGGAGTTTCCAAGAAACTATTACAACTAAAAATAAACCTACTGAAACAACATACATATTAAAAGACCACAATAAAGAAGATGTAACAATACACAGAAATCATAGTGTACCATACTATCCTAAAGAGAAACATATAAACTTAGAACTACAAAATTATCTCCTCGCAAACGAAGTTCCGACGTTAAAACAACCAAACCTAACTAATAACCAAAAATCAGAAATAAGCCAGCTCGAAACAGAGAACACTCAGCAATACAATCTTCGTAAAAGCAAGATAACATTAAAATAATTAGATAAAACTAAAAATAAGATAAAACTTTCATCATTTTCCTAAAATTTCTCATTTCCCTTATATCATTATTCTCTATTATATAATATCTTATTGAAACATTAGTAATCAAACCTTAATATCTTGAACTATGCGTGTATGTTCATTTTCATTCATTTTCATTCAACCCAAAACCGAGAAAACCAACGAAAATAAAACTAGGATCAACTACAGATGAAATGGGAAATTGTAATCCGACAGAGAAAAGTGCATGTACACACAACCAGCACACACTCATCTGGAAAAACAATTTAGCCATCCAAAAAGTGCAAAATTACAAAAAGGAACATTTGCT